>NC_088608.1:6204090-6507121 GCF_036013475.1 Columba livia
AGGGAAAAAGATGAAAGTTCTGAAGCAGCAGTACTTTAGGGAGAACGGTTAATTCAAACACTTGTATAAACCCTTGTCAAGAATACAAAAATCTAGGATACATTTTATTCAAGGCCAATTTTCCAAATCACATTAATGGCCCCCAATTTCTAAAAAGTGTGGATAGTAAATACAATTAATATCTGAAACACTTCTGGTCAAGAAAGATTTATCAACCTTCTACTGCTAAAAAAAAAAGCCTATTCCCTCTCATTTTCCATAATTTCTGATGAAATCTGTTTCTCACATTAAAAAAAAAATACATAGCTATCAATCTGAAAATATATATGTAGGTATTTAGAATAACATTCCACAAGCAAATACCAGGTTTTAAATCTCAGGAGTCAATTACTTACTTTGTCTGCAGCTGCCAACAAATTGTCAGCCATTTTTTCAAGGTTTGGTGCTTTTCCTGTGTAAATGAATCTCATCATTTCTTTAAAAACTTCAGGGTCTACATCATTTATTTCTACACGATTCTGGTAAAGAAGAAGAATCAATAAAAGCCTCTGGAATTCAGGTACAACTTTAAAGTGCACATATCAAATATCATCTGCATGCATGCACGCTCCAAGTTTTCATTTGCCATCCATCATACAGAATCCTTACAAAGTTAAGTTAGCAATCAACAAAATTAAGCAGAAAGTAATCAAAAATCAGTAGCTCTTGAAGTCAGGTAAAAACAGCTGGAAAAGCTTAAGGAATAAAAAGTAATTGCAACTTTTTTCTAGAAATGTTTAACTCTGGACTCCACTGCACAAGCTGAACACACACAAATCAAGGCACAGTTTCGGGAATATGTAAAAGTGCTGCTGAGTTTCCAGCCCCACAGTGATGTGCTTGGAATACCAGAAGCCAGAGCAACAGATAGAATAAAGCCATTTATTGAGCAACTTAAACCAAGTCAACACGGCCTACATCTGGATCTCATAACCCAAAAAGCAAACAAAGCAGCACATTTAACTGACATGACACAGCTGAAGACTGTCCCAACAAAACTGTGGTATTGCATGCTTGACCCCATCCCCTAATAGTATTCCCTAGAAACAAATAATGAAGTAGGAAATTACGGCAAAGATGCAGACGAAAGCACCTAACTTTTGAATGGGGTACAAAAATCACAGGCTATCAGCACAAGGTGTACATGTTCTAGTTTCCTATCCACTGAAGCAGATACAGAATTTAGGAGTAGGGGAGCACTGGAGATTTATTGCGAACATGAAGGCGAAGGCATCCGACATGGCAAATTACTGAAATTTGGACATGTCTGGGTTCAAGTCCAAAAATCCCAATAAAATGCTTCCAATATTCCAATTCTACCTGTGAAATGTTCTAGATTGCAGAAGTGAAGGAAGAAAAATGCCACGTTTCTGAAACTCAGTGGTACTACAGCACCACATTCATCTGAATTCATCTATTTATTCACACAAGCAGCATCATTGCAGCCTCCAAGACCAGGTGATGATCATTTATTACAACCCTTTAGTGAGCTGACCTTGCCTTTTCATGGATTCTGCCTATAGCCAACCCGTTTTAGATAATTCTTCTTCATGAAAGACACAAACAACTCCTTGCTGTGGGTGACAGCAAGTGTACAAAAGCAGAAGCAGCTCTCTGTGCTGATTAACTAACTATCCATCCAAAACACTTACACAGGTCAAGTGCCTGCAGAAACTGTGACTGAAAAGGGTGCCTCACTGCCTCAGGCCTTCGTTGGAGTCATAATTCAGCTGTTGTTTCTTTGTGTCCTAGCTACCATATAAAACATTTTAACACACTACAGCAAAACCTTAGTCAAGTCAATAGGCTTATGCGAAGGTATAAATTAAAGCAAAAAGGGGCAGCGTTAACAGGTCACATCAGTAGCTAATGTTAAAAAACAAAACCAAAAAGAAAGAACAAATCTTCCAACACCTCTCCACAGTCAGCCCTATCCGCTCTTTCTACACCAAGAAACTCCTGCAGCATTCACTGGGGAGGCGTTCGGGAGACTCACACAGCAGCACACAGCACTTGTCCTCAATCTGCAATACTCCAAGTTTTCTGTGACTTTTCCCTTTTTGCACAAATATATACATGTGAAGTTTTCAGTAAGGCTTACCTTTTTGCTTTCCTCCATTTCATGTTCAAACATTGCATTAAAAACTGGAGATCGTGCTACAGCAAGAAAAGTAAATATTAAATATAACCTGATTTTAAACTTTTAGCAGTTTTAATTACAGAATAATAGCAATACAAAAGTAGAAAGTACCTGCAAGGACAGATTTATGAGCTTTGAATTCTTGTCCTCCTACATAAAAACTGCAATCTGTAAATCTTGTTGTTTCCCAGAGATTCCCTAAATCTTCTGCTAGTCGACATTCGGGTACCTTCAAAGTGTTTGTATTAGACTGTCCTGATATATTTACAGAGTCTTGGACCACGCTTACCTAACAGAAAAAAAATCACAGCAAGACAACTCCTTCATTACTGAATGCTAAATATAACTAAATTCTGGTTCCTATTGCTAGAAGTTCAGCAGTTAAAAAGCAAAACCAGTGGTGCTTCTGGCATTAGGCTGGAACCATAAACTAATGCTTTACAGCTTACTTTTAAGTCACATAAAATAAATTGGGTTTTACTTAAAAGGTTCTAACGTTGTGTATTTAGCCAACCAAAACAAAAAGAAAGAACACAATACCACATGCCACCTGGTAGAAATACCACAGAAGTCAAGGACAGATAAGGTTCTTGGGATATCAGGGAGATAAAAAATATGAATGGTATGTCAGAGATAAATTAACAGTTCAACACTCTTCACACATTTAAATAAAATATATACAATAAAATTCTAAACAGATCATCAGCATCACAAGGTCATAGAAAAGTTTCATAAGAATAATGCATAGACATTCTGAATAGTATGATATTCCTAATTACAGTATTTCATACTTAACCTGAAATGTGATAATGCAAACTAAGTGCAAGTAACACAGCCCCTTCGTTGTTTCATTTTAATGTGTCCGGCTGATGCAGGAATCACAAGCAATTGTCTTCCAAACAATATTAAAAGACATTATTTTATAAATGTAAGTCACTGAAACATAAGATGTAGTAAGTTCGTTCAACAATGAAATGCACACTTATAGGGGCAATTTCTGTACAGAACTAGTTAAGAAAACTGTGAAATATGTGCATCTGAAGTGATTATATTGCCATTATTCCCCATGTTTAAGTCTTTCACATAAGTAGTAAACAGGACAATAGCATTCTTACTTGCTTTTTTCAGGTATCTGTACACACCGAGTCCTTTTAATTGTTATGTTGGGCAAACAGAAGCCATACTACAAGATCTTGATTGCTGAATCTCTCAAGTACAGAAAATTAGGATTATATATTAAGAAAAAATGTTGATACTGTTAAGATCAGTGCTCTGTTTGATTTCTAGAGGCTCAGCATCTGGAATAAACCTGGCATAAAGCAAAAATAGCACAGCTAAGCTTCACAGAAAGTCAAGAGTACTGCAAACCAAACTCCAGAGCAGAAGAGGAGGATGATCCAATTAAGCCAGCAGCTTGGGGATTTCAATCATTGCCTAATTCCCTGTTTCATCCCATACCCCCTTGTGATTATAAGAAATTCCTCTATGTTCTTCCACCTTTTAAATGGAAAAAAAATACTCCAAACCACTGTGAAATTCCACTTGCACAGTAAGACTTCACATTTATAACACAGAAAGACGTATAGAGCTATTGTATACTCTATTTCACAGTTTTCATACACACAGAGTGATTTCAGGAGATACACACAAATGGAGTTTTAGCTTAACAAAGCTAGTCTTCTGTTGCCAAAGGAGAGTTCTGCTTCTCCAGAGCTTAACTCAAAGTTCATGATTCGAGTTGTCCGTACCGCATCCTCCCATTTGCTGCAGACAGTGACTAGGAAAGTCACCTACACGTTCTTTATGTGTCCTTAAACTGACCTCTGATGTTCCAAGCTTCTATTTTAGAATGGTTTCTAATAATGATAGCTGTGCAACATAATTTGTTATGAGCCATCCTTTTAAAGATATAACCCAAGCAAAATCTTAATTCAAGTCTCATACATCTTCTGAATGGCCTGGTATTATCTGTAGGTTATAATGACTTTTAAAGAACCTGAATACAAACATTTACAAAGGTTGAATACTTCATCTTGTTTGTCCAGATGGTATGCTTAAAATAAAGTGCTTTTTTTTTTTTTTTAAAAAAAAAATGATTTTTAGATTTCTTTAGATCAAAAAAGTATAAACTGGGACACGAACAGGTTGTGTGTGTGATGACAGTTAACACTGATAATGTGTATAATTTTCTTGGGTTTGAATCCATGGTGATCTAATACTAAAGATGACATAAGTAATACCTAGCTTAGGTTGACAGAGCAGGCCAGGGTAAGAGATCTGTGAAAGCCCTCACTAGGAAAAACACCACCACAGAGGATTTACTGTTCTATTAGCAAATTAAAATACAAGGCTTCAGTAATTTCAGAATATATAGAAAGTGAGAACTGGGTGAAACAGATGAGTTTGCTTAAAAAAATAAAATAAGAAGTTGTATTTAATCAATACGTCACTCGCTAGTGGCAACAACAGACTTTGCAAAGTATTTATCCTAACAACCCTTCTGTTTCCAACCCAAAGACATATCCCCAACTGACCTTAAAAACATTCGGCCACAAAAGAGGAACATCTTTGTTGCCAAGGAAAGCGAAATAATGACCCTGCAACCCAACAGGCAGAAAAGAGCCAACCAGCACCGTTGGTACTCAACGACCTTTACTGAACACCTGCTATGTCTCTAAGTTTGACCAAATCAAGTGCAGTTTAGCTTTAAGCAGTCAGTGTTCCAACTAGGATACAAGTAGAATACGAATACAGAAATTGGAAATTACAGTTAAGTATTAAAAGGACAAAAACTTAAGATTGTCTATGGAAACAAGTTCTTCAAACACCACCTGTCAATTCTAATGACAGCTGAAGAGCTAGAAAAACACACAGATTTTAAAGATATTTGGTTTTCCTTTTTTCTTTTGCCTGAAACAAGCCAGGAGCTGCTTTAACATGCTCACTGCACACAACTAATGTACTTTCCTCAGCATTTGTAATCAGAGTAGGTCAAACACTTCGCACAGCCACTCACATTAAAACATCAAGAATTTTCGTAGGGAAACACAGTTACATTTACCGCATCAAAATTTAAATAACAATATTTCTCTCTGGAAAATTCAGTATTTGTTTAGTTTATTTTTTTAAACCAAACTTTTTTTCTAGAATTACATAGTGACCTATTTCCAAAACCAAATGCTATTTCTGAGAGCCGTTCATTCACATCAAAGTATTCATTACCACGAGACTTAAAATGAGAAAATACTCAGAAGTATCTTTACAGAACCATAAACCACTTGTTGCATCTGCTTTTATCACCCAAATAATTGTATTCATAACAAATTTATCATGCAGCTAATTTAACTTGTCTAAGTGAAAATAAGATGCACTATATTTGCAGTATCTAGTCTCAGGGGCCACATTTCAATTATTCTTCCTACACAGCATAATGACATATAATTAAATAGTAATCTTGCCAAGACAATTTTACACATTTCCTGTAAATACACAGATCAAAGCAAACTTATTAGCACTTAGAGCATCTATCATCCCCCTAAGCCACTAATCACTTTATGGCAGGAAAGATAACCGGCCAATGTATATTTAACATATGTTGTATTACACTGCAACTTTCTCCAGTTTCAGTTTTTAACACTAAGCATTTTACTGAATTTTAACAGGACACTTTAGGTTACCAACATAACTGATATTGTAAAAGTGACCCATAATACACCATGAAGTTAAATGTCTATCACAGCTCTCAATATTAAAGCAGTCCTCCTACAAGAGAGCTGCACTTGTTCAGAAAACAAAATTTAATAATTACTATAAAAATAAAGTGGTTAATTTACTTGAAAGACGTGTTCATTGGTTTAAAGCCATCAATTACAATATTATAGGAATACAGATTCTGACAACTAGTTGTTTTTTTTTAATAATGCGAACCAGCATGCAGACATTTCCTTTTGTTTATCCAGTGAAAAACAATCTTATAATGTCAAATAATAAAATATATACATATATTTATATATATAATATATAAATATATACATATATTTATATATATAATATATAAATATATATAACTATATATATATATATATATAAATACATATATAAAATATGGCTCCTACAGATAGCACATATCAGTCACCTTTTGCATAATAATTCTACAGTCAATTCTAATGTAATCCTGGCAGACTTATGAAGAATCCCAATGGTTTACAAGTGATCAATTCAAACTTATTCTACACTTCATTGTACGTGTATCAAAAAACAAAATTCAATGCAGATAAAGTGAGCAAAGGTGTATCTTGCCAGATTTATAGTTTACAGAAAGTAACTCATAGCGTGTTACTGTTTAAATCAGCATAAACCTCTATTTATTAGCACATAAAAGACTTCATTTAAAAGTTTACCACTTAAAAAACTATACTCACCTCACAAAATAGTGTAAGCTTGTCATCTGGTAAAAGACCATTAGCTTCATCTAGTAAAAAATCTCTTCGGATAAATTTCTTAAAACCCCAGTCCTTGCCTTGCACAAATCGATATGCTCTTTGGCTTTCTGATAGAAACAGTTACGTACAAACAAAGCAAGTTAAGTAAAAATATTAACGAATAATAACACCTAAAAAAAATCTATATTAAGGATAAGTGCTATTTTATAAAATACTTGATAGAACTTAGTACAGCACAACTTGCAATTCAATCCTATCAGCTTCTTAGATGTTATCTAAGGCATAATCCAGAAAAAGGCAAGTTTTTCAGTTGATGTTTAAGAACCCCAATGTGTCAAAACAGCATTCGTTCCCAGAGAAGCCTGATTACAATGAATTTGTCATCACAAACACATTCTGACAACACTTCTGCACTTGTCATAACAATCTGTTTTGACTTCTTTTCTTCCTAAAATGAAAATTCTCGTTTCACAGGTTGAAACTGTTTTGAAAGTATTAAAAAAAAGCAAAACAGAAATAAAAGCTTCCAAGTAACAAACTATTTCTTTGGTCATAAAAATATATCACTAATATTTGTATTTTCCTTTTAGCCATAGCTATGAGAGCTATTTCTTTAACCCATCAGATTTGCTATTTTTTTATCTATATCTATATCTGGAGACTATAGATAAAGATTTGCTATATATAGATAGCATTCTGTCCAAAGTAAAGACATCAGCAAAGTGTCTTCTCTACACTATTGCTGGTAATAGTAAAAACTACAAGTTAGCTAGAACCAGTGTTAACTCTCTGAAACCAAATGACCTGTAACAATTTAAGTATACAAAACTACAAAAATAAAGCAGCATAAAAGTGTAAATGTATTTTTTCTTCTTTCTAATGAAGTTAAAACATGAGTTCGTTACCTACTTTATAGACAGCTTCATGACTTGAAGCAGCAGTCTATGCATGAATTATCAATTTACAAAGCACATCTACAGTTGGGCATCATTCTACTCTATAAATAAAAACAGAGCATCTCCAGAAGCAGATGGTAAACGGCTGGAAAGTCCAAGAAATAAGATTTCTCTTGGTAATTTTCCCAAATTAAAAGATGTTTATAATTCCTGTAGTGCCAAATACAGGACAGCTACTATTGCAGAAATAGAACACACGTACTCATAGGATTTTGGGGCTTTAGCACCTTGTGATTTTTAGCATTCGGTACATGGTCTCCAGTCTCTTAAAATCCTTTTGTCCCATAGTGCATGTCCTTTATTTAGGAGATGGTTATGAAGAAAGCTCTCATACATTTTCTGAGAAATCAGCACAACTGAGTGCTGCTCTGCAGTGGCCACAAGCTCACATACACAGCACAGGGAAGAAAGAGGAGGAATGAGAGGGCAGGCAATGGGAGCGACCTTGCTGCAAACCTACTGACCAGGAAGAAAGAGACGACTGGTGACAGGGGTCCTGGTGGACAACAAATTAACAACCACCAGCAACGAACCCCTAAGGCAAAAAAGGTCCAGCAACACCTAGCTAAACACTAAAATGGGTTGCTCAGATAAGCTGTGAAGTCTCCATCCTTGGAGATCTTCGAAGCACAAGTCCCAAGCAAACTTCTCTAACTGACCCTGCTTTCAGCAGAGGGTTTGGATTAGGCAACCTCCAGAAGTCCCGTGCAACCTCAACCATTCTGTGGTTATCTCAAAATACTTGCTCATGCACACACTGCAGCTTCATTATATGCACCAGTCCACTACTGGACTGGAAGATTGTCTCAAGCCAAAAGCCATGATCCACCAAACGTATAGAATTGGAGCTTTGTTCATATACGCTCCAGAACCAGAGGCTTCCAGAGAATGAAGCAACCAACTCCATCAGTGGAAGAAGATAAACAGAGGAAAATATATACACTTATTTTCCTTCCAAGAAGTCCAAAACATTTAATTTTTAGATTTGAACAGAGTTTTCTGCATTTACTTTACAGATTCCAAGTGGGCTAGTTACACAAGGAGGAAGTAGCATGAACTCTGGGTTCAAGTACTGGAGAACTATAGATTTTTCCAAGAAATGCAGAACTTGCAATGGAACAGACCCTGCCAGAGCTCTTAAGTCCTGGAGTAGGAGGCAGGAAGAAAAGTAGACAGATCTGTCATACACAGGACAAGCAACTGCACAAACTCAGTGCAGACCAGCACTAAATTACACATTTTCATGAAAATTCCAGCTTTCTCAAAGTGTTTCCAGTGAAGGTTGTTCCTGTAAGTTTGAAACTAAGACCTATATATTTTTTGTATCAAGCAGGCAATTCAATCAAATCACTTATTATTCCAAATTCTTCTAATTCCTTCGGTACACAGCTTATGGTTTTTAAACTAATTACAGTGTAAATCAGATGAAATAGACCAAAACATTGTAAAGGAGTGTCTAAAAAAAAAAATCCATGCATGTTTATCCTAATTAACATGGAAATCACTTACTTTCACTGTAGCCAGAAACAAGAAAATATACCCCTACCAACAGGAAGCAAGAATAATCTGCTAGAAAAGCCAAGTGACAAGAATCTGGAGTGACAGCAGTTAGTAGTGCGCTGTAATTTATACTGCTCAGGAGACAATTAACATAGCTCAGTGATCAGAAGTGTGCGAAACATGAGCAAGGTTTTTAATTAAGATTCTAAAGGGATATTAAAAAGATATTTTAAAGTTTATCTAAATATTAAATTCTGTTCTCAACTGAAAAATAAATACAAAGCTGATTTTCTTTGGGATGTTCTCACAAACCCACGTGCAGTACATTAAGGCTCTCTTACCCATTGCTTTTGTTTCTTCTCTTTTAGCATTCAGTAGGGAAAATTTGAATTTTGCTCTGACTTCACTTTTTGGACAACTGACTAAAAGCAAATATAATGACAGGTAGTCTTTGCTTTCATCATCTAATCCCTTTGGATTCACTCTCAGGCACCTGAAAGAAATGCAGAAATTGTACATTTTTAAATCATACCCAGAATAAATTCAGAAATATTTTTATAAGATACAGTGATATGTGCTACTAAAACAAAAGGTTCCCTTAGGACTGTTGAAACTTGGAAATGAGAACCAATCCATACCTATAGTAAAGCTTCAGATGTCTGAGTTCTAATATTTATTTGCAATTTAACTTAGGAACTTCTGCAAGTGGAAAACCAACAAACAAAAAAACCCCACAAAGAAACCCCAAAGCAGTTGCTAGAATAAAGACCTTACCACTTCATTTTGTCATTTGGCCCTGATGAAAAAGTAGAGCTCTTTAAAACTTCACCCATTTCTTCTCGGCAAAAACTGAAGTTATTAATGGTCCACATGTAGGAAAATTTTACTACTTTAACCTGAACAAAAGATGTAAAAAATGTCAATAAAATTTAACTTACATATCCAAGCATTAACTATGAGAATCAGTTCAACTATCAGCACAACTCTTTTCTTTTTAAATTATTATGACTAGAAAATAAAGCCATTGGAATTGACATAGATTACCTGTGTGTAACACCAGCTTTCAGCCACAGGTCCACTGGACATCTCCCCAGGAGGAGGTGGGGTGGGAACCCTTGACATTGCCACTTATTGCAGGTTTATAGTATCAAGATAGCAATCCAAACTTCAGTATTTCTCCTAAAAAAAGTAATTCATATATTTTGTTCACCCTTTTTAAGCGTGAAAAATAATTCCATACTTTGACATCCATATTTAGTGTGTTTACTAAACAATGTATGTGAAAACTAAACTTGAAAAGAGGACAATGACTTTGGCATTTAGACAAGCTCGGTGTCACACACTAATGACCACTTGTACACAAAATCTGCAGGCTGAATCCTCATGCAATACTTCATAGGCAAGTGTCTATGCATCAGACAATAACCCTAATGACATTGTTTCAACATCACCTTTGCAAATTACCACCCCGACCACTCCAGTCATGTTATAACTTTCTTCTCCTTTGATTTGGAGAGTAAGTTGGGCCCTGTGAGCACTCAGTTATTAGTACCAATGTGTTAGTTTGTCCACACACACATAATTCTGTCCTGAAAGAGCACCAAGCCCCCGGGAGTAGAACAGGTTCAAAAACCCCTGGGATTTCTCAAGGGAGGGCAAGAAACTAAACTTTCATTTCAAGTAGTATTTTCTTCACATATCTTTTGCGGTTGCCTTGTATCTCTAATACTAACAGATCCAACTGAAGAACTATAATCACCACAATCATATGCTCATTCCCTACCAAAGCACAAAGCCAAAAAGCAGTTTGAGTAAACTCACCAACTCTGAAGAACTTTCTAAGAGTACGTAGAGTAATTTGCTTATGGATTGTCACCCAGCTGAGCACTGCAAGTTCTCCTGTCCCTCAGAAATTGAGTCACAGGCCCAGATTCATCACATGGAGCTACAAACACGTAATTAGCCTGCTCGCACGAGCCTTTGTGCGCAGCTAATGAAAGAAGGCGGCCTTGGCAGAGGGGAGCTCTGGGTTACTGGGCTGGCTCTTGTAGGTTAAGGTTTGCTGTCATCTTTGAACAGGTCCCTGCCAGAAGCACAGCTTCGCACTTAAGCGGCTCCATTAAGTTGCTAAAAAGAAGTTAAATGAGCCCTGATGAAACCAGATGAAAGTCGCAATTGCTTCTGCCACACAACATTTTCTTTCCTAGCGCAGAAAGCTTCTTTAAACATGTCCTGCTATGGCTAAAGCAACATCAGAAGTCTGGAATCTTCCTGTAAGGTCTGAGTACTTCACCATGTAGGTAATTTTATTTGTGACAGAACAGCGTTAATTGTCTCACTGATTGCACACCACTAGTCACATTGGAACTGTTCCTCTGGGGACAGGCAACACACTTGGAAACAAGTTATACGCAAACCCATAGGAAGACCATGTACAAAATTGAGTCACAATGTGAAAGCATTTATTATTCCTATGGGAAAAAGAATTCTCTGCAAATCGCTATGATCCTCAGCGGATTCTTTTCCTCTTTTCTGGTGCCCCTTCTCACTCGCAATATCAATGAGCCCTTCCACACTAAAGCCTGCTGACACAGGAATTGCTCTGACTCACAAATGTGTAAAGCCATGAAAACAAAACTACTTCTCAGTTTTTATCAGATGAGGAAGCAGATGCTACATAATCAGATCTCTTAATAGATCTCTACTAACAGATCTACTATGTCAAGATCAAAAAAATAAAATTAATAGCTCTCCTGCAAGATATGGATCACTGAGACATTCAAGTGTAATCACAAATATAACTCGGGTGCCTCTCATAAGTGACTTTTCTTTCCAAATAAAACTTGTATTTATTTATGGCAATATTCAGTACTTAATTAGTATGTACCATAAATGAAAACTAGCAATAAACAGCCACCCTAAATTTAAGATAATGAAACTTGTTTGGCCCATATTTTTAAAGCAGGAGTCACATGTATTGTACAAGGTGTGTTTACATAGATTTTGTTTACAGGCTTACAAATTGTTTCAATTCTCTGTACAGAACAATGTAGAGTAAAATTCCTTGGAAGGATACATGTGAACATCCCTCTTTTGTAAAACAAATATTAGTACTTATACTACTATAATTTCTGAAAGCGCATCCTATTCAATGGTGACAACTGAAGCAGCTACCAAATACATGATAAATTTCATACAAAACCATATCCTGAAAGTGTTTGAACCTCAGCCTTACCAAACCTGTTTGCTCTTCTTCAATTCTCCAAAGCTAAAACCAAAAAGAAATACAGACCATTCCTTGTTTTGTCATTTGCATGAGATGCACAGGACTGTCTCATCTCTGATCTGTTCCTCGATTATTTCAGTCCATTAGCCCAGTCAGCTCCTAGGAACCACCAAGGAACAGCAGATCTCAGCCAAGTTTGCACTGAAGGGGTCTATAAATTGACAAAGGCTGAAAATAACTGCTGTATAGTATCCTCTTCAGTGACCTTATTCCAGCTACAAGCAGTTATCTGGCCCTTCCCATCTCACAGCTAAATCAGCTTGATTCACTGAGAATTTACCTCTAAGTGAAGGTGGTTATTCTCAATTATTTTTAAGTTGGTCTGCTGCCTTGTCTCTGTACCTGTTCTACCAGGGCATTTGTACTTCCAGAGGCTGCTTCCACCTGCTGCATGGCGTTTATATTTCAGGTGCTGACAGAAGTAATGATTTTACGTAAGTACACTTTTCAGATCCTTCTGAATAGCTTCAGCTTTTTGTGAAGTTTCTCATTCCAGCATTAGGGCCAGACAATTAATCTTCCCAAGTTCCTAATGTCTTTGAGGAACAGATTTGTAACTCGCTTTTTAGAGGATCAATTTACTAAGCCAATCCAATTTTTAGATTGAGAAAATCAGGACAAAGCAAGAAATTTAAATAGTTTGACGTCATACTGGGAGCCTGTGTTAAGGCATTTTTTAATATACCTGGATGCATAATTAAAAACAAAAAAAAAGGCAAAAATCAACCTAGAGCAAACCGAACAACAGAGAACAAATAAACAGAGCATCAGAAGCTCTGTAAGACATGCTTGAAAGACTGCCAGCAGGGAAACAGTTTAGCAGGTCTTCTGATCTGTCCTTCACTTTACTTAATCCATTAATCAGGATTTGGGTGAGAACTTGGGGGTATTTACCAAAACTACAAGGTGAAAAAGAACATGAGCTTCAAAGCTGTTATGGTGAAATGCAGAGGTGTTTGGGGAAGGAAGGATTTTTTCAGTCCCCAAGCTGACACCCAGACCAAGTGGACCTTGCGTGGGCAGAATGAAGGTGAGAAGATAGATGCACCTACACACCCACCCTTTGTTCTACCTGCTGTATGTACTCTGCTTAGGGAGAAGACTAAATAGTACTTTCAAGAAAGTGTTTATGAATCATTGATTAACAACTGTCATCAGCTCCAACAAAAAGGTTTTTCAGCTACCAAACCTCATCACATCAAATGGCTGGGGAAAGAGCTGCAGTTCACAAAACCAGTTGGAGAATAACTGGGTGGAATTAGATCTATGAGGTGCAGGAAGACCGTTCTGTTATCTGCAGGACAAAACAACTTAGATGGACAGTTTTCATGCTAGAACCTGCATTTCTTCCTCTGCAGGCTATTACGAACAAAGCATCAGAGGTGACAGGACATTATCAGGTAATACCTCCAAGAGTTTTCAGGCAATGCTATGCCTGTCCAGACACGGCTTAACAAACCAGTCCATGTGGCCATTTCGCCAGGCAGAAGTCTCTGACCAGAGGAAACATGTGCTGGGAACACCAAACCAAGTTTAAATGCATGAGGGAAAAATAAATTTCTGGCTTCCAAAATGGAAATTACAGATGTATTTTAAAGTGTCTGTCAAGTACCTTTGTTGTTTGTTTGGGTTTTTAAATGAAATTATAAACCCATACTGAATGCGGTGCAGCAGTTGGTGATGATTCTGGGCCAAGAGTTTGCATTACTTCAGCAGAGGAAAGAAAATTTCAAAGATATTTCATTTTATTTAACCTGTACTCGCAGGCTCCAAGCATGATGGTCTTATCACTTCTTCTACTGGTCTCTTAAGGCCAGTATTGGTTTCACCTGCTAATCACTCTGCCAAAGAGACCAATTTATCTTAAATCAGGATCTTCACAGAGCTGAGTGCTACTTGCAGAGCACTAGTGGGCAAGTAGGTAGAGATAATATGGAAAAAATATATTTCTCAAAGCACACTATATTTAGGAATTGACTGCTTTCCTATTCAAACAAATACTTGTGTTAAACTTCAAGCCATCTGAAATTGATTATCTCTAATTACCTGCACATAAAGAAAGCATGAGCTACTCTCCATAAAACATACTTACACCAAATTTCATTAAAAGCTGTATCGGGTCTCTATTTTCCTAACATTTAAGAGATCTTAAGATTCAAAGATACTTCATATATCAACACAATATGAATTTCATCACACATACCCTGTTTCCCTTCCCACAAATTGAGTATTTGTCAACATTATTCTAAACAAAGTTACTTTTCAGCCTCTAAGAGCTAGACAAGAACACATTCCCAGTCTCTTACATCTTGTGTTGGAATCATCTCCACAACTTTCTCACTAAAAAAATTACTAGCTCATTAAGAAAGCACCACATGCACATGAACACACAAAGAGGAATTTTCCACTCTCTCAATAATAAACCTGTACAACACTTCATAAACCTATTTGAAGAATTGCCCAAAGTGTAAACATGATCTTTTGCCAGCTGTCATGTCTACGAGGAGAAGCTCAGTACAACCACCATATCCTAATGGTTATTTCAGAGTAGTAATAGTGTAACAGGTGCATACAACCAGGTGTGCATGTTAACCAGTCACTATAGCAATGTTTTATCTTTATATTTCAATAAGATATTACAGTCAACAAACTCCTACCAGGAATGGCTAGATAAACTGCCTTTTGCAGGGTATCCAACACACCCCGAAAGTCAAATCCAGCCTGCCAGAACCTAACCTGCAGATCAGTTGGCCAAGTAATCAGTGCCCTTGTCCCGCTCCCTCCAAAGCAAGAAGAATAAGTGCTTGATGAGTTCCTGCTGACTCTCTTTGCTCTCCTTTCCAAGGCTTGAGCCTCCAACATGGAAGCGTTTCCCTCCCGGGCTGCCCGTATCTTGGCACACCATAGGACTTCAACACCTCATCACGATACAACTGAGCATGAGTGAGCTGGGCACAGCGCAGGCTTATTCTCAAGTCCTATCCAGAAAGTGAGTGACAAAGCAAGATTGTACAGTCATGTCATGGTGCACTTCCCAACCATGACGGCACGGGGTCTCCACGATGCCCAAGAGGAGGTGACAGAGCCTGTCCCGCCTGAAACAAACATCTCTAACCAACAACTACTCCAAGTGTTTGAGAGCTAATGTAAGAGTAGCTTGCTGCCTAAGAGTGACCAATATTAATAACATTTAGGAGTTTCTGAGGAAAATCAAATAAATGACCGTGCCAATAAATCCCACACGTATGTATTGCACAGTCCAGTCCATTTGAACGATGACAATAGTTTCCTGAACAGGACTGAACATTTCAAGAACTGCAAAGCTGTTATGAATTAACTTCCCCCCCATTTGGAAATATTGATATTTCATCACTGGCTGAAATAAAAGATCACCTTCTGAAGGTTAACTGGCAAACAACACCATGCTTCCTCCAACTTTTTATTCCTAGTAAATCCGTAATTCAGAAACCAAATACAGTTTGTCTAATAGTACAGCCAAAATTCTGGTGTTTAAAAAAAAATCTGAAGTGAGTAAGACTTCCATTCAATAAAATCACTTTCCAAAAACCTATTCAAAATAAACGTGCTCTAGCTACAGAGATAGTAGTTTTATTTCCTCTCATTAACCCATTACCACTGAATAAATATTACATTGTATTATATAATATATAAATATTATATATAATGCCATCTATCACTATTTGTTATTCAAGAAATCAATCAGTTTTGGTTTTTAAAATACTGAGGCGGCAAATTATTGGGAAAAATATGGAATTGCTTTATGGTTCACTATGTTATCAATTCTTGGGTGAGAGAGAACACATATATGAAGCCAAAGATGAAGGAAACAAACCAGATCAAAATGGTTAAGTCTGAAGTGAAAAACATTTTAAGGCTCAAGAATAAGTTACTTTTGTACCACTGCCATCCAAAGCAACGCTCCAGCTGACTTCTGCAGTTGTAGGCAGCATCAGCTTCTGAAAGCCAAACTGTTGAAGAGCCAAGAAAACCAAATCCCTTTCTCTTGGGTCCCAGAGGACTTGTGTAACATGTACCCATCACCTGGGCCACGCTTACCCAGCTGCATGAAACTCCTGTGGCTGATCGAACTGCTTTGAATCCTCCTCAAATCCACACAAGACCTCAAAGACTTAAAAAAATACCCAGTTGAGGAGAGAAATTTACCATTTCTTTCTGTTTAAGAGTTTGCCTTGTAATATGATCATGCTCACAAAAACTCATAAGACGTTACCTACAGAAAAAAAAATTTAACTTCGTAGAAGATAGGATTGTTTCTTAATTAGCAGGATTTAGATAGCTCCACAATTGATCTTTTTGAAAGAACTGCTGTGCATTTCCTATATAGCTAAGTATTAAACTAAATTTTCTTCTGGATGATACACAACACAATAACAGACCCTTGAAAGGTCTATTAAGCTTAGGCAGTTTTCCAATTTGTTCAGTATCATCATTTGCTTCTCTGAAAACAGACTTATGATATACCTAGAAAATTTAAATACAGTGTTTAGTATTTACAAAATTTCATCCCTATCACTGAAACATTTGAGTGAGCAGTATTACTAACACTTAAACAATTGCAGTCATACGTATTCACCCCCAATAAGCTAGAAAAACTACAGGTTAAAGATATACCAATTTTTACATGATTGGTAGTACTTCCAACACACAAAATATTTTGTTTTCAGGGCAAGTAGAAGTAAATAGCAGCTGGGCAACCCACAAGAAAATCCTATGACACTTACTGAAGAAATTAGAGGTCTATAACAGCTAAAAGGAAGGTTTTTGTTGTTTGTGTTGGGGTTTTTCTTGTTTATTTGTTTTAAGAACATAATATTAAAAATGCTTATTTAAGTATATGTTTGCTCTGGAACCACACAATAGCAACCAAGCCTACACAAACCTAAACTGGCTTTGGGGCTTAAATCACAAGCCGAGGCTGCTCTCATCCGTGCCATCCCTGAGCTCTGCTGGAACGTCCCACCCAGCCAGGAGAAACACCCACACCACAAGTCAAATCATCACCCTCTGCACAGCTCTCCAGTGAGAGAAAAATACTACCTTGGACTGGACCACGACAGCTGACAAACTACGTATACATCCCCTGGCACCCCTGCTCCAGGGCCAGCAAACTCCAGCAGAGACCGGACAGGCAGCCAGGGTCACAGACATCTTAAAATAGCTGCAACTAAGACTCCAGAATTTAAAAGCACACATCCTCGAGGTGGTTCCAGCAGAAAAGCTCCAGCAAGGCAAAGTCCAGCAGGTCTGAAACGCCCAGCTTCTCACCATGGGCATGGTATTGTAGCTGTGACTGATAACATTGAAGTCAGAAGCGCAAAATTAGAAAGATTATCAGTTGTAAAAATGATAAAGCTGAGTACATGTAGTTCTCAGGCTTTTCTGAATTTTCTTTCCCATCTTAAGCCTCTGAAAAACAAAGCTGAATTTTAGCTCAGCGGAGAGAAAACCTAGTGCCCAGCAGAGCTTGAATTGTAACTGTCTAGTTTACATCAGCCAAGCTTATTAATAAAAATCCCTCAGCATTAGCCTTGCGCTACTGTTCTGTAATATAGAAAACCCATCATGCTTCTTATTAGATAACCTAGACCACTGCCTACAGGAGTCATCCATGCATTTCCCTAGAGAAGAAATGCAAGATTATTTCTTACAGCATATTTCAATTTCATTGCCCGATCTAGTTTTATGGGACCTGAAAGATGGATATTTCCACCACGATTCCTCTTGGGAAGCTATTCTATTCAAATAACCTATTGCTGTTGGGCTTTTTTTCCTGGTATACAGCCAAAGTGATCTTTTCCTCTCCTTAGTTTCACTCCATTACTCTTACTCAAACAAATCATTGGCATGTGAAAGCATATTAAATGAAGACATTTTTCCCTAAACACTTCAGCTACACACAAGAGTTCACCAAATTGAAAACGCTAATCTCAATTTCCATTCTTGCACATGAAACAGAAATATCTGTATTAGCCAAAAGAAAGTTGACTCCAATCATAGCAAAAAAATATCTTTTTCCAGCAGATTCACAGTTAGCTTGGGGTGTTATGTTTCTCTTTTTTCTGAAATCCATAAGATTTGTGAAAAGCACTGGGCCATATTCTCTGGAGACAGGTGCTTTCAGGTGCTACAGAGCAGTTGTACAGAGCAACAGCAGCATAATGCTCTCCTCATCAACCTCTGCAGACTGTCAGCACCTGGAAAATTCGCACTGAAATGGCACGACTGCTTTCAGCAGCCAAAAATTCATACTCACAGATGTTATCAGGAGGAGTTTTTTGATAATTCATTTGCCACTTTGTTACCTGTCATGGCAAACAGTGGACAAATTTGTGTGCACAGCTGTACCTTCATGGAAATTCTGTGAGAGGTACAGCTCATTTCTGGTCTGGTTTATGCCTCTTACCAGACCAGTCAAAGACTACTACACTTTTGTGCAAAGAACAACTATACTTATAAGCTAGGAAATGGAGAAGAAAAACCTACACATGATTTTCAAACCCCAAAACTCAATTCTGTCAATGGACCAAACTGCAGCTGATGGTAGGTTACCCAGTCTTGCAACTGAACTGATTTCAGTAGACTGGGTATTAAATTTAATCCACAACAGCTGATAAGACAACATCCTAGGGGAGAGAGGTAGGTCAAGGCGTAGAGCTGCATACTCACTGGCTTCAATGAATACGAAACAGGAATCTCTGAAATTATAGCTATATAAGAGCTGATGAAAGCCATAAAGGCAAGCAAAACTTGACATCTCAGTCTTAGACTGCAGCTAAACCGGTTCACACCCACAGAGGTAAAAGAAAACTCTAGAAGTTCATAGAATGTCTTGAGTTGAAAGGGACCATTTAACTCCCAGCATCAGTACAACAGAGACTGTTTCCTGAAGTTCGAAGACAAGTACCCAATTTCTCCTACTCCACTGTTTCAAACACATCCAGATATTAATTGTTTTGCTTATACTTTTGCATTTAAGAACAATTCCAAAACAATCTGCTTAAGATCCATTTTTCTATAACAAAAGTGATGCAAACCTTTGCAGTTTCCTAAGACTTTTCCCACTTATGGCACAGTCTTGCTTGATCAAGACAAAAGGAAACTTTAAAAGTATCTCTTTCTTCTCTAGACAGAAAAGTTGAGCAAATTCAGCAGCCATAAGCTTTTACAATCATGGATTAAAAAGAGTAAATCCTGAGACCAAAAAACAGTATTCACATTTTTCTCTCACAAAGGTTAATTCTTTAAGTTTGAGCATTAAAAGACTTCTGTAGCTTTCCATTTCCATGGAACCGTTTACTGCCTCACAAGAAATGACTACTCAGCAATAACCACTTCTTGTTCTGCATCTTTTCCAGCAGTTGCATCTACACAGCTCCCTGCTCCGATTTGCAACCTCAGGCTGCTTACCTGGGGTGAGAGGGAACGGGAGCAGCAGATGGCGCAGCTCACACCCCACAGCCCGCTCCCCTGCCAGATGCCTGTCTCCAAATGCTAACATGTTACCTGCTCGCTTGACAAAACCTGTGCAAACTCTTTGAGGGTTAGAACTGAGGCCTAATACTGTAATCAAAACTACAGGGAAAATGCTATCTTGCAAAAAGCCCTAGTTACCGAGGTGCGAGTGTGTAAAATCTTACTCACACCTGGCTGAACAGGATATTTGTTCACTCCCCCCAGCCCTTATGCCATCAGTTTGCTCCTCTACAGGCCGATTGTTTTACTGAAGTTTAAAAACAAGAGCAGGACAAACACAACACAAACACCTTGGTGTAGGGGCTGTCAGGGTGGCCTGGCTAATCCGGGCATGGCCAACCAGATTTCAGTTTCACAAAACCAACGTGGCTGATAAAAGGCAGTAACTTCTATCAGACCAAACTCTCTTTATAAAAGGTGCTTCCATTGCCTTTGAGAAGCTCTTGCCAGCAACATGCTCCACAAACCACCACGCCATGAACCATTACTGCAATCGGCTGCCTTGTTCACAGAAGTTCCACCTCCAGAAAATGGGTTGCCCGGGCTGCAGACCCCCCAGGCAATCACCCACCAACATCTATGCCTGAATAAGCCAAATATCCCTCCTTGCTTTGCTGATATCCTAGCACGATCCGGCTTGCAAAATCCTCCACTAGCTATGGCAAATAAATAGATGTGGTTTTATTGTCGGTACTGCCAAACAATGCAGACCAAAAGCAGCTGCAAGTCCGCTGGTTTTTTGCCTCCATCCCCAGGAGATGGAACCTTGCTGTGATCATCCTGACAAGGCCGCCTCAAACGTTGTGCAGTGCGATGCCTGCGGTGCAGCCACAGAAAATTGCTTTCACAAAAGAGAAAAACAAACAGAAGAAAAAAATGCAACTTAATAGCAGGAAATCAAGAAGTCAGCTAACACCAAGTGATGCGCCCATCTTTACAAGCGACTGAAAACCTCTGTGAAGGCTCAGACACTGTAATTTATTAGTAACCCAGACAAAATATATTTAGTGATGCTACTGCCATGTATTTTTCCTCTCAGCACTCAGTGAGCAGCGTCTCACAGCTGTTGGAGGGGACAGAACATTCCCACACACAACTGGGATTTAAATTATTAAAAATGATGTCTGGCCTATAGAACAATATTCAGAACTACTGACTACAGGATAAAGGTTGATTTTGCTTGAAAATCTTATTAATATAAATAATTACAGTATCTAACTCTGGACACAAAGTCTACCATATATAAATTTGGAGCACACTACTGCCTACATAAGCTTTTCTTACAACTCTACTTATGCCATGCTTCCCCCCACTGTTTTTTTTTTTTTTTAAGAGAACAAACACACTTAAGGAAAACATTATTGATAATGTGCCTTTTGCCATAAGCAAGACAGGAATTCCACTCATGGGATGTAACAGTATTAATTCAAATCTTCCAGATGTATTCACTGTAATTTTTCTTCCCCTCAAATCAGCCACTTGCCCAGTGCAAAACTTGCAAAAATGTAATTACGCAAACTTTTTCAGTATAAGAAGTTTCAGTTTCTTATTAACTATATCACCTTTTACAACACAAATATTCTTCTGCTGCAGTTTTTAAATTTTAGAAGTTTGTTTGCTATATGCATGTAATGAGCAAAATCTACCTCGACATATTCTGCAGGGAGATTAAAAAAAACCATTGAAACTAGATTTCATATATTCTGTTCCTCTGAAACCACCACATGCCAAACACAGTACCAGACCTAACACTAAGATCACACCAACTCCGACAATCAGTACAGCAACGTGTTGGATTAACCCAAAAATCACCCAAGGCAGCTAGAGATTTCAGAAAATTTAGTTTCTAGAATGACATTTCCAGAACTGAAATAATATGACTCAAGTCTTTAAATTAGTTCATCCAGACTGTAAGAACTTTCCAAAAGCATGAAAACATACCTAAAAAGAGGTACAAATCCAGATATATGCAAATAGTTGCTGCAATTAACCACGCACACATCACAGACACTGAAATGACTGTATTTTGTCCTCTGTTACAAAAACAGTTATTCAATTTCATATGTAAATATCAGTGGGACCACTGGTACCTACTATGTTAATAAAAAGGCATTAAAGTTTAACTTTATCATTATATATTGCTTCATCCCAGAAGCTGAAGCAAACTATATTAAGAACTTGTTATCTAAATTCGTTACAAAACAGTTCTGATTTTATCTTTGAGAGTTTTTGATGATGAATAAGTGACTCTGAAATTAAACTCAGTTAACAAGGAATCCATCTGTTTCTAAATTCAAGAAAAACTGCCACCAAGGAGTGCTGTTTTGTTGCTGAGGTAATGTCTACAGATCAAGTAATTCAGAGCCCTATTGTGTTAAATGCTGCAGACAGTAAACAAGTGTCTTCTCTGAAGAATTTTAAGAAATTACTAGCTAACTAATCTGAATCATTACACCAATACATTAGGCACTCAAAGCAACAAATGTTTAATGACTTTAGATTTTATTTCACCTTAAACCAGTGATTTTTTACTTAAACTCTGTATATTGAAGTTGGCTGTCCTTCACAGGCTATGGGCCATGCTGATGGTGGAAACAGATTGATCCATCAATTAGAAACTGAATATGAACAAAGAAAGCCAGGAAAATTACAACGTTTAGGAGAAGTAGTTTTCCAAAGAAAAAGTCAATATGGAACAGAGAACCAGAAAGTATGACACCAGAGGAGAAAGTTATAGCAGCTGTTCCTCAGGCCAGAAAGAGTTCTGCACCTACAAGTAATTTCAGTTGTTCAGGAAGCGCCAGCTGACTCAACTAACCCCAAACCCTTTTAAAGACACCCAAGTCTAATTAATTTTCCAAAAATCTAATACACAACAAAACAAGTCATCTGAAGGAAATCAAGTACAAGTCATCGCTTTCCCCCCCCATTCCCTTCATCTCCATTCATAACACTACTTATGAACTGATTTTGCAAGTGACTTGACCAACTGGTAAGTGAGCTCTTGGGAGGGGACGAACATTAAAGGAAGAAGCAGGAAGGAGGTCAAGAGAAAGCTGGGCGCTCAGGTGTCACCCAGCGATCCTCTCCACCACACAAGAGAGGCAGGTACCACAATACAAGGTTCCCACCCCATGAACTTCAGAAGTTTCCCAACTGCTGGAGATGTTTACTCCAGGAGCAGCAACACTGACTACACCAAGAGCTACTCCATTGCATCCTCCCTCACACACAATTGCTTTTTCTTTCCATAGAGCTGCCAGTTAAATTACACATCAAATGACAAGTTCACCTTTGAACTACTTAAGAAGTCACAATATAGTGCAAAGAGCAAATGTCACATCAAGTGAGGTGGATGGATCTGACACCAACTGCTCACTGCTCCATTGATAAAGTACCACCACTTAAAGGCTAAGCAGCTGTCTGTTCAAAAGCAATCCTGCAGCAAGAGAACATCAAACTAGAGCTTCAGATAATGCTTAACAGCTAAGTGAGCTGAGATCTAAAGTTGGGGGTTTTGAGGCTTTTGTTTTTAATTAAACATTCACAGACACGCAAGAAGTAAATTAACATCTTCCAAGTGCTCGTAAGACCCACCAACTTCACTCTATATATTTAACAATGAAAGCAAGGGAGAGCACACTAGACATTTCCAATGCTTAAAATTAAAATAAATAAATAAATAAATAAGGTTATAAGTACTTACAGCAGTAGTTTTTAGAGAGTTCAGAACTCAACACAGGAATTTTCCCCATTCCCCTAGCATTCGACTTTATGTGAAGCCCATACTGAAATCACTTAGTCCATCTTTCATCTCTGAACAAGCACCATGGAAAAGAAACTATCTTTTTCATTAAAGCAACTGTCAAATTCTGGAAATAACATTTTACACTTGGTTTATGTCACCTATTTTGATTATTTCCATAGAAAGAAAAAGACAAGTAACCAATGAAAACTGGCAAATGCAGTATTTTTCACAAAAATCAAATAATAGCTTTTGGGAGATACAAGGCAGTATCAAGGATAAGTAATGTAATTCAGGGAATTTGTATGTGTGAGCTCTCTAGATTATTCCATGCCAATGAGTTTCTGAATCAGCTGAAAGCGTATCTGACTTTCCACTGCATTTCCTAAATGCTATATGCAAACACTGATCACAACAACTTAGATACACGTACGGTTGCAAAGCAATTCCTTGTAAAGAACATTAAAACACCTTTATAGCTGACAAAGAATATTTTTAAATCGGGTTACCAAAAAACACATTGGAATGCTATTAAACTCAGGTAAAACGTGACCATGAAAGTTGAGGAATTTTCTGCTTAAGCTTACTCCAACATTGAACATACACTTCTGCCAAAATTCAGCCCCACCACACAAGTTGAACAGCTAAAACATTAACCCAAAAATGAAACATTTATGCAACACCATACACCTCTATAATATAGTACACACACTACTTAAGAAACTCACTGAACTAGGGCAAGTGAGGGTCTCCTCTCAGAAGCAACTACTACAGCATCTAAATTGCCACGATGAAAATACCTCCAACCCTCACACAGCTGCAACAACTCTCCCCCCAAGTACTAAGCACAAACTGAAGGTGAGATTTCCTACTTCCATTTGAAAGGACAGTTTCAATACAAGTCCTTCTGATATTGGTGGGACAAGAAGCAGTAGAAGCAAAGTGCCATAAGGACATAAACAAGAAAGTTTCTCCAGAAATCAAAGCAAGGAAGAAACCTCCTGTGAATACGCATGCATTTTGCAAAGGGAAGAAAGCAAACCAAGAGCCAAGGTATGAAAGCCTCTTGCAGAGGACATCTCTGTCGGGATGGAGCAGGCATCCGGCAAGCGCTGAGGCAAGGGCCTTTATTTTGTCCTAAAAATGAAGGGCCCAGGGCACATGTGACAAAACACAGAGCCTGTTTAGCTGCCCAGCTGCTCTTCCCCCCCCAGTCTGATGATCACCACAGAGTCAGGAGAGGGCTGCCTGTGCCCCCAGCTTCACCGTGCTTATGGCCTTCTGGAACTACACCATTCCCACAGGTTCATATATCATTTTGCTGCCATGTCATTAAATGACTGTGTGGCAAATCAGCTGATTTGATGGAGATTGTTATGGAAACATGAACTGTGGCTCTTAAGAAGGCAAAGTGTTTTAACATATCTAGTGAGGGAAGATCTAAAAAAAAAACAAACAAAAAAGACTGAGGGGAATGACAGTGACACTTTTCAAAGTCTTCTTGTTTTGATTCACACCACAGTATTTTGAAGTTCACAGGATCTTATGATTACAAGTATCAGGTTACTGCTTTTATTGAGTATAACAATCTCAATTAGATTTCCTTACTCTTAACCACATTTTGCCAAATACACGGGAAGCAGCATGCCATAGACTGCCCTTCACAGAGTCAGAAATGCCCATATAAGCCTGTCACAAAAAAATGATGGAAAAAAACCCACAAACATCTACTTGTCATCAACATGAAAACAATAACAAACCCACAACAACAACAACAACCCAGACCAAAATGGCTCTGAGCACACACCAGAACCTGGAAACAAAATCAAAAGGACGAATTTCTAACTGCAGTCATTTCTACAAGGGCATAACATGCAGAAAGAAAAAAGTGCACAGATAAGGCAGATGTGAAGAAACTGTATATGAAAGAGTGGGGGAAAAAACAAATGCAGACAAAACTAAGGAAAAATGAATAAAAAAATAAGTCAATGAGATCTATGTGTCAGTCTCCACTATCTACTACTGCCCTCAGCTATTTCTTTTCCACTTGAACTTCTGCTGTTAATGACAACTGGTTTAATTCTCTCTCCCGTGTGTTTACATTTAGGTGCTCTCAAAGGCACAAAAACTAAGAGATAAACACCACATACAGAAAAAGGTACAATAAAGTAGTTTTGTAATATGTGATTTCAACTGAACATCCAAGAACTATAAGCAGTATGCATTGACAGCTGAAATCAGTGATTAGGCCAGAAAAAAACTGGTGGCTTTTCAAGTTCATTTCACATTTCTCTATAGCATATATAAGTTTTTAATAGCAACAAGTAGCTCACAACGCCTATGCAAGCTCAGAATGTAATTCTTTATTTTCACTGACAGTTTAAAAGCAGACTGCAGAGTACTGAAGTTAAAAGTTTGGCAGAAAGCTGTTTCAAGGCAATATAACACCCAGGATATTTCTGGACACTTAAAATCTCAGGTTTCCAGAAGAGAGTTAAAAGTAGTTTCTGGTGATACACCAAACCCTGCCATGCTTGCAGCTTTATATATGAAACACATACTGTTTAAAAATTATTTTCCCTTTCCCAAGCAAACATCCCCTTATAGAGTGGGGTAAAAAATCCCATACACACACTGGAAATCCTCCACAAACATTTATGTTTGTCCTACTCACACATCCCAGAAGGCCCAGAGAAGTCAGGTAAAATACCTTCAGAAGTGACAGTGACTGATAAGTGTCCCTCTAAGAAAGGATTTTTATTTCCAGAAATAATACATATATATATATATATATATATATAGTTTTTAGTAAAAATGGAAAAAAAGAACAAAACCTTTTCTAAAAAAAAAAGTTAAACAAAATGCTTTGGCAGTCATACAAATGGCTCAGCTCCAGCACCACTGTGGTACAAATCCTTCCAACCATATGGGATAGTTATCAGAATAATGCATCCTGCAGAACTGATAAGAATAAGGAATGACCCAGCTTGACTCTCATAGATTGTTCTTCCTGGCAGGAGGTTAGAAACAATCCTTTTTGTTCAAATGCTATTTTTATAGCCCTTAACACCATTTTAGAAAACAAGGTAAGAATATCTTCACAGAGCAAAGGTATATTTCAAAGTAAACTGTTGATTTCTAGTACACTGCAGTCAAAAAAATATTGTGAACTCATTAACAGCACTCACATTGTTTTCTTTGTTTTGCTTTTTGCCATTCTTTATGCTCCTTCTCAGCTATTGCTGTCCTCAAAGTGCTTTAAAATGACGCAAATTTCCCCGGACCCCAGCGAATTTCAGATGACATCACCAGGTGCAAACCCGCGTTAGTCAACTCCACTTCCTGACCACGTAGGAAATGGAGCGCGCAGAACCCGTGAATCAACCGGGAGCTTCGCAACATTATTCACCCGCTGCCACAGCGTCCTCCAAAGTTTGCCACAGCCCAAAGAAAGGAGACCAACCCCCCGCCCCCTTTTTTTTTGTCATGACAAGACGAGAACTTCCCCAAACAAACTGTCACATCGCAGTTTGAGATACTAAGAACGCACGCGGAAAATAAAGCGTTAGGGGTTGTTTTGTGGGAACGCTGAGAGCGCTCATGCCAGGGCCTGCAGAGCCCATTACGAAGCGCGTCCTGCCCAAGGTATGGATTACATACGTGGGCACAACACCGCTCACAAGCCCCTCCGGGCCGGCACCGGCTCCGGGGTCGGGAGGCTTCGCCAGAGCCAAGGCGGGGGAAGGGCCGCTGCCCTGGGCAAGGGGACCCGGGCCCGCCCCGCCGGGCAGGGCAGGGCAGAGCACAACAAAGGCCCGCCCGCCACCCGGCAGCGCCCCCGCCGCCTCCCTCGCTGCCCTTCCCCCCCCCGGCCCGGGGCAGTACGTACCGGAGCGCGGCGCTGGCTGGGCGGCGCGGCGGGTCTCATACTGCCGGGGTGGGGGAAGGTGTGGCGGTCACCGGTGGCCAGCGGGAGGCGGAAGCGGCGAGGCCGGGCGGTGGCGGAGCCGCATCGCTGCACCGCGCCGAGACCCGCTGCCGCCCGCTCCTCCGTCCCTCCCCCGCGCTCGGCACCTCGCGGCTCCCGTACGGCCCCGCTGCCGCCGCTCCGGCCGCCGCCGCCGCTGCACTTCCGGGCGGGGAGGGGTCACGCCGCCTCGCGCCCCGCCGCTTCCATCCGGGCCCTCGCGCGCAGCCCCGCCTCCTCCTCCGCGGCGCCCGGGGCGGGGCGCGAGACCGGCCGTTGGGCGCGGGCGGGGCGCGAGACCGGCCGTTGGGCAAGGCGCGAGGCCGGCCGTTGGGCGGGCTGGGGCGCGCGGGGGCAGGTGCGGCTGAGGAGGTGGTCGGAGAGACCGCCAGTCCCGCCGTCGCTGTTGAGCGGGGGGCGGCAGGCGGCAGGCAGGGTCCGTGAGGAGGCGGCGGAGCGCTTCTGGGAAGGCTCCGAGTGCCGGGGTGGGGGAGCCCAGGGGTTTGTCGTGTGAGTTTTCAGTGAGGAGTGCTCCCGTGGAGCAAGTGCCTGGTCAGTATCCCTGGTTACCGACTGGTTCACGCTGCGGGGCCGATGGTGGTCTTCCGAGGACACTTTTTTCTTTTTTTTTTTTCTTTATTTTTTCTTTTTTTTCGGATTAAGTTATCATGAAAATGACACTCGTGAGCTCCATCTGATTATGAGGGGCCTAGAGCACCTTTCTTATGAAGAGACACTGAGAGCGCTGGGTCTATTCAGCCTGGAGGAGAGAGGCTGAGAAGGGATCTCACCAATGTTTATAAATATCTCCAGGGTGGGTGTCAAGAGGATGGACCAGACTCCTGTCAGTGGTGCCCAATGACAGGATGAGGGGCAATAGGCACAGACTGAAGCACAGGAGGTTCCATCTGAATATGAGGAGAAACTTCCTTCCTGTGAGGTGCCAGAGCCTGGAACAGGCTGCCCAGAGAGGCTGTGGAGTCTCCTTCTCTGGAGACATTCAGACCCGACTGGACACCTTCCTGTGTGATGTGCTCTGGTGAACCTGCTTTAGCAGGTGGGTTGGACTGGATGGTCTCCAGAGGTCCCTTCAACCCCAGCCAGTTTGTGATTCTGTGATCTGCTCCAGGTGTTAGGACCTGAAAAGAACAGCCCTTCTGTAACTGCTCCCCCACATCCAGTGGTGATGTTGGGTTTTCAGCCCTTCACCTGATGCACAGATCTGCCCCATGCTCCTCGCTGGCCCAGATGTGGGCTGAGTCCTTCCCTGAGGAACTCCCTGATCGGGGCATTTCCTTTCCCTCTCACATGTGTTCCCCACCCAACAGTTTGGAGAGCTGTTGTTCGGATCTGTTTCCCTTAGCCCAGATAGAATGAATTTCTCTAAATCATTGACTTATCTTCCTTGTAGCTTCTAACAATAAATGATGTTATAATTGTAAATTTCACATACAGTACTGCAAACTTCTCTGTGGAGGGTTGGAAATAAAACTTAAGCAGTATGTTTTGGGTTTGTGGTTGGTTGGGTTTTTTTTGTTTGTTTTTGTTTTCTAAAGGCAGAGCTTTAAGGAAAATAATCATCTTTGGAGACAACTAAGATTCAGTGACACATTAATTGCATGCCTTGAGAATGGGCGCTAAGAATACACACACACATCATTATGCTCGGTAACGATACCCAACCTAGCAAGGTCTCAAAATCAATACAACTGCATTAGTGAGGCCCAGTGTGCTGGATAATTCTTCCTGCAGAGAAAAACTGCACTGACGGGGCCATACTGCTTATGGTATTACTGGTTCACTCAGAACTGTTTCAGGAACCAGTCCAACATTGTGCTGTATTTTCAGATGGCTCAGCGTTTTTTGTTTGGTCTGAGCCTTTTTCATACCAATTCCTTGTAGGAAATAGCGTTACAGCCACAGCCAGGACTTACCTCATTTAGCTGAACAACATTCTTGGAGTAGGACCAGGCTGTTACGCTCTATATGGCCCACCACTTAGAAGAAAACGCAGTGCAACTTTGTGGTTTTATGAGACCCAAGTAGAACACAGACTGTCAGAATTCTTGGTATTGCAAGCTGAGTAGTTCAGTGCTTGGAGATGCTGTTGCAAATGGGAAGTGAAAAATGTCCATTCTTTCACAAGACAGAATTCAGTCTCTACTGGAAGTGAGGGGTGCATTCCTAGTTGTTACTGAAGAGTCTGTAACGGGAATCTTAATGATTCACAGAGAGTAACTTAGCACGTAGGGAAATCAATGAGCCAAGTGAATTTTCATATATCGTAACTAACTGCCATCTCCCTTAAATCCCGCTCTAGAGAAAGTCTGCAAAGATGGTTCATTAGCAGAAGCTGTGAAAAACACATGCATATTTGTCAGCAGACAAAAAGGACGATTACAGCTCATGCATCCCTTGGGCTAAAAAGTTGTTTTGCTCGCCCTCAGATCTATAATATTCTGTGCGTGTGGGCAAATGCTACAGTAGGACATGCAAATGGTTGCCAGGTTAAGTGACTAGCACTTTCCAGATCTGGAGTCTCTAGTTGGTTTTAACAAAAGTTTAATTTATTTTCCTGTACTTTTCATCCACTGCTCAATCCCATTCCCTACTATTCCCTCTTACATTCCCATTCTCATACCAGCAGTTTGTTTCTCCTCTCAGTGCTAAATTAAAGTGCACCACATAGAACCAGCCTCCCATGCCACATTAAGGTGAAATACTGTCACATCAGGATGCACCCATATAATTTGCATGATGGCAGCACTTAGTGGGTCAATTGAGATAAGTGGCCCTTTATGCCAGACATTTTACAAAACATATGAGACAAACACAAAGTTTATAATCTAATTAGACCAGACAGAAAATGGTAGAGAAAAACAGAACAGGGTTAAATGATTAAGCACACTTACAGAACAAAGATTCTGGCAGAGACCAGAGGGGGAACCAAACTTCCCTTCGTCCAGAGTGAATGCTCTGGATTTTGCTTTCTCAAACCAGGCAGGAGGCCACACAGAAATACACACTTACAATATATGCTACTTTCTGGCAGAAATTTGGGGGTATTTATGCTTTTCAAGGTTTTTCAGGAGAAGGTCCTATGTTACTTTATCATTTAAAAAAGAGATTAAAGGAAAAAGAAGAAAAGCACCATTGTAGATGTTCTTTCTGCCCTGATTCCACTGGGACGGAGCACTGTTGCTACCCTTCACTGGGAAGTCCTCATGTAAGAATGGAATGGCATAGAATAGAATAATAGAATATTTCAGTTGGAAGGAACTTGGCACAATCATCTAGTACAACTGATTCTGTTCCTCTACTACAGTCAATCTGGACCCCTTCGTGAGGGCTGTCTTTTTCAAACACCATGTCTAATGATTATTAGGGGTTTCTTTATAAAATAATTATACTTAAGAATGCTCCTGGAAAGAATAAAGAAGCATACTAACATAGAGTTATAAAAGGATTCATGTTTGGAAATTTTAAGTTCTCTAGTCTGGGCAGGCAACAGTCTTTCCTCCTTCCAGGCTGATCAAGTTTCTGACAGTTGAGACTTTCACCTTAGATAAACCCTTCAAAATAAAAATGCTGTCTGATATATATTAAATATCAGATTTCCTGTGCTTCTGTTTGAAAGTGATTATTTATTCTAGGTTCTTGACCAGATTTCTTCACCCCTATTTTGTGATATGAGGCGAACTGTCTGAACTCAGCTGCTGTACATCATGATGTTAACTCTCAGAGCACGTAAAATAGATTGTTTTCCGTGTTAGGCATATGAGCAGTCCCACAGATTTAAGGGAAGTAGTTGTATATGTAAACATCTATTTAAATGATTTGCAAAATTAAATTAAAGGTGGAAGTTATTCTCTACCCAATAGGTAGCCACATTTCAATAGTGAAGTTATGTATCCTAATTACAGATTCATTGTAAACCTTTTTGAGACATTTTTGGTGAAAGAAACCATTATACACACACACACAAGTGTAAGCACATTGCTACAACATTTTTTAAAGATTCACAACAGGATTACATCACAAAAATAAACTTTTTGAAAAAACTGAAAGACAAGAATGTTAATTTCATCTATTTTTTTAGATCAGGTTACTATTTTTATTACCTTATGCTAGAAAAATCAATGGCAAACTACCCAAGATACTGTTCATGTCACATGCTTTCTCATTTCCTTTGCTGTTTGTTGTCCAAGTAAGAGCACTTTCTGGAGGAATCATGATAAAACCCTAATATAATATTTTATCCTACCCTACTTACTTTTAAAAGAGCAAACAGACAGCATTGCAAATGTACTGCCAACATACACGGGTGATTTTTCATTAAATAAATGCAAATCCTGATCTAGCTGGTTTGAGTCAGTTCATTTATGGACAGTTTTAAAAGTGTATAGAATTTCAACAGGGAAGGTTTTAGTCTTTTTATAATATAGTGGCTTCAGAGTTTGAACTGCTTTTTGGAATTTGAAATTCCGTGGTGTTAAGGCATTACACTATTTAGACTGATTTTCCCACCTTAACTCTTTTTATATTTTCCTTCTAGGTTTTCCTCCTGAAAAGGAAAATAACAAAACCCGTGAAGCTGCAACAAACAGCTCATTTCTTACAGGTTAGTGATACAGCTCTGAAATTACTCAGTAATATGTCAACAGAATGAGTCTTCACTTGAAAAGGTTAATGTTTTGAAACCAGCACTCTTCACTGTAAAATATATACTAGTTTTGTCAGAAAGGTTTTAACAAAAATACAGTTTTTTTCTGAGGGAGGAGGTGAGATTGTCTGAATAAACAGTGTTTCAGTGGCTACAGCAAAGAGCCTGCCAGTGCTGGGTGAGTCAGATTCAAGTCTGTTTTTCCTGATTCAGTGAGGATTTTGATCTCCTGTCTTTCGTATCACAGATAAAACCTTAGCCAGCAAGCCACTGAGTGCTATGCTATAGGAATATTCCCTCTTCTTCCCTGTTTATACTTTGTATAAACAAACATTAATTTTAACAGAGACTTGAACTTGGGACTTCCAGTCTTTGCCTGAGCTCAGCACCTATTCTGTGTGAGCTTCCTTTTCTTCTTTCGTTAAAAACAAATAAACAAACACTTAAAAGATTTTCATGCAAAAGGTGAAATGTGGAAACATAGCTATTTTCTAACTTTCACAAGACAAGCAAACATTTCCCACACAGTTTTAATCAGCTTTGCAACACATTTTAGTTCAAGGGAATAGTACATGTTAATAACATTTACAAAAGAATTATTAAATAGAATTTGCTTTGTATTGTCATGTACCTTTACCTCAGTTTCTCTTCCTGTGTTTGCTCTATGCACTGTTACATCTTAAAATAGATCATAAGGACTTCAAAGCAGGTTATCATACCTTCCTATGGATATTTTGTTAATGCATAATGGCAGAAAGCTCACTGGAGACTGGTTGCAGCACTCCATGACTTTATTTTTTCTGCAGAATAGCCTGCTGCAAATTGCTGACCATCTTTGGTTAGTTCAGCCTCAGTGTTCTCTAATACCTTATTACCAGTTTCTTGCAAAAAAGAATTCCCAGATTTCTTCCAGTCATCCACCTCTACAAATCTTCCACTTTTTTCCTTATTTTTCCTTCATGCACATATAAGTTGTTGAATTCGTATTTACTAGAACTCCAGAGCTATGACTGTGTAGCTGTGTGCTGTGTTGCAGGTTCTTCCTGCTTTACTTTCTCTTCATCACTATTGCAGTGTCATTGTGGATCACAAATAAGATTGCAAACCAGTGGTATTATTTGATATCCTTAATGAGACACATACCTGGCAGCTACTGCTGTTTCCAACTTCATGTTCCCTGCTGACATCATGACATGTTTATAGGTCTTTAAAATTAAACAACCCTTTCCCTCCGACTCATCTGTACAATGAGATTTTTTTCATAATGAGAAGTGATAGGCAGTCTAAACAGACAAGTCAGTACTGTTGGCTCTGTATACAATTTAAAAGAAGAACTACAACAGCCATTGTGCTTTGTTCAGATTTCTTTAGAAATATGGTTTCGCAGGCTGTAACTTGGAAACCAAATATATTCCTGGATGTGGTAAAATTTTTATAATAGTCTCTAGTGGGAAAGCTGATTTTTTTTGTGTGTGTATGAATTTAGCAGATTGTTTCCTAAAGTATGAGAAAGCTTCTTTTAAGTTCTTTACAAATCAGCATTCCTCTCCTCTCCCAAAGAAAAGTAAAATCAAATCCTGTATTTCTAAATGGAATACTGAATCTTTCCTCCTCTGCTCCCTTCTGCTCTCCAAAAAGCAATGAAACACAAAGGGTCATACCCTTCTGCAGACTTTTTGTTTCAGAGAGTGTGGAAGTTTCTTTTTATACCAGAAAGCAACAATAAAAAGCAAATTTTACTTTGCAGCTTATACACATAAATTTGATAATGAGACCAAATACACAGTCTTTTTTTCTCATTTCAATACAAGTAACTTTTAAAATGCCTTTAAAAGTCACTTTCATAGAGGGAAGAACAAGCATGAAGTTCTGAATATTATGTGGGCTCTAAACATCATCATTTACAAATTCAGATAAAACCAGCATCTGAACATAATTCAGTTGGCTCAGAGAGAATACAAACAGATTCACGGAACAATCACAGATTCTTCAATGAATGAAGATCATCTTACTAAGGCACATCTAGAGGAAAAAAAAACACACCTCAATTCAGACTGTAAGGAGGACAAGTTGTTTTGAACTATATCACCCTTTTTGGTTTTGAGATTTCTGTGGTGTTGCCTCTTGAAATGGCCTCCTGCTTCCTAGCTGATAAACAAAATCCTGAATTATACTATTCACAAGAGCGGTTTTCAACATGGATACTCCCCAAATTCTCTTGGTTTCTGAGTTGCTGAAATGTTACGGGCTCACTGAATTTCATCTCCAAGAAATATTGGAGATTTGCATAATAAGTGATTCACTGTTATGAATAAAAGTAAGGATATATAGTGTATCCTGAATACCAGAAGCAAGAAGAAATCAAACACATTTCAGGATTATTGTAAGGATACCAATACAAATGCTAAATACCAAACTGAGACCACAGAACAGCCCCATGATGATTTCTGATAGAGTATTTGAAATTTTGACATAACCAACTTTTTCATTTTAGGACAATACTGACCTGTTTTTATTTATTTTGGCATGTATTTAGATGTAACACCTTTTTACATATCAGTGTGTGCTTTAAATACTGTAGTTCTCATTAGCACAGATTTTGCACTGTTGATGCTTTAATTTAGTTTGTTTCTCCTTTCTGGCAAGCATTTTGTTTCTCAAGACATATTATGATTCATAAGCTGAGTAGCTTCCTTTTGCTCTGGGATTCAAGAGACCAGCGTGGATGTATCCTATTCCTAGAGCAAAAGCTCAGATGAATAATGTAATATGACTGGAGTGTACCACTCCAGGATGGAGATATTCTGTCTGTGTAGATAGCTTAAAATTGCTGGTCGGGAAAAGGTAGATTAAGGCAAGTACTGGTCTTCTGAGTCAGATTTTCTCTGGCATAAGAAATATAGAAAACAGTGATAGAAGCATTTTACAATACTGTAATTGGATGCAAACTTCATTCGAGATGTTAGCTTTCAACTGCTTTACCAAATTTACATAACACAAATGCTAATTGGTGAAGAAAATTATATAGTAAACTCTCCTGCACGCTACGCTCAGACAAGCTCAAAATCTCACTTCTATCAAAAGGTGAAAGTTGCTTCTTTTTTAAAAAAACAGCCTATTGACACTATTGATTTGGAAAGATGTGAGATTTTCAGTAATTACACACCATGATATTTGCATGTGGGTTTCTTTTTGTATCTATTAATTAAAAAAGAATTTTCCATAGTTTTCCCATACATATATTAAAAGCCCAATTTTCTTGCTTAATTTATCTTGACTCTTTCTTGGTTTATACTTTGACTACATTGGATATTTTAATTTAGAGTCTGATCTTTTCATGTGGCTGTTTTGTGCCTCAGTATTTCTATTGATTGCAGCAGAATTATCCATAGTGGTACAGAAGCTGGTTCAGTAGTGGTCTTGTGCAAAAAGCAGACATTCACTGTGAAACAATTACAACATATTGTATTTAAATTCAGAAAAGTAAATTATAGTTCCCTAGTGAGTCCTTGTGATAAAGACCTGATAGCTACCAGACCAGACACGTATCTTGTACTTCAGTTGTCTCAACCGCGACATCCATAATTGAGAACTGCAATGTTATATGTCCTGTGAATTTTAGGATTTCAAGGTGTTTGTAACAAGCTTATAAGGTAGTCAATTAAAAAGAAAAAAAAGTTAAATATATTCATCCTGGATAACTGCCTTGAATTGCATTCAAGTACCAATAAAAACTTGAAGTGCGTTATCTCAAAGTCATGGGTAATCATGGCTGAAACTGTAAAAAATGTCTTCTAAGAACACAGTTAAAGATCAGATTTGTCATCTAAAATGTCTGTTTGGTCCTGCAAGTTTTAAGATAACAGAAGACAGCAGCAGCATCTCCTCAAAATGAAGCAGTTCAAAGGAAACCGTGATCTCATAAACATAGAATAGCTTGAGGCAGTCTAAGGTTCTCTGACTCATATCTCCCTAATGATAATTTTAAGGTCACTGCTGAATATGGTCCGTTTATTTTGAGAGGCAAGAAACAATACCTGGCAAGAAAGAAACAGAGATCAATTGGCACAACACATAGCTCCAGTTAACCAAAGTGTCTTTTGGAATACTTTACATTTGTAACTTTGGTTTTCTGTTGTTCTAGAAGACTGTTCTAATTTTTCATCCAGTACTCTGTGAAGAAGTCTATGAATTCCATAACGTCTGGATAGAGAACAAGTTAGTTTTCCATAACATCTGGATAGAGAATGAGTTAGTTTTAGTGCTTTGATCAGTCTTTGCTGACAAAGCTTCATCAGCCTTTACATAGATTATATTTTTCTACATACTATCATCAGGGTAGTTTCTCTGAAGCCTCTTTGAGCAACTGTATGCAAGTGGTTAGTTTGCTTCAACAGGGAAAACAAAACAAAACAAAACAAAAAGCTCAAAACACACTGGAGAAAAAACTCCCATCTACAATTAAAACGTCTGTCACCTATGCCGAAAACAATTTATGGTGTCATATTTTGATTAATATGAAGAAACTTATAAAAGCAGATGCTTTCCAAAGTGTGATTCCTGGTCCTGAGAAAATAACTTGTCTTTTCAAGTTAGGAAGAAATAAATGGGATTAACCTGCAAAATGCAGGCCACAGAATTTCATTTGATAATGCTCATGTCAAGCATAGTAACACTTGACCAAAATAATGTATTGCTAATAAATAAATCAGGTTTTATTTCAAAGATTTTATGCAAGCACAAGATGTTTCACTTACATTGATACCTTGGAGTTACAGGCTAACCCAAAGCCTAGAACAGTGGGGGAAACTCTGTGTTGGTATGATACCTTTGTCAGAACAGCAGCATAGAAAGTGAGGGAAAATTAATCTTTGTCTATAGAAATAACTTCCATAGAAGTGTCTGAGAAAACAGAAAGCCTAAAGAAAACCTAAAGAAGATGGTTTCAACAGGTAGATTGACTTTTAAAATGTATAACATGAAAGCTCATTCTAGGCAGACTTTAAACAGTCAGCCAAGATGTAATGAAGATAAATAATTTCTCAGATTTGTTTTCATTAGTGAGTCCCAGCTATTAACAATATGATCTATTTTTCCAGTGAAGAGAAAGAATTGCCCTGTACTTGCCAACTGTTTATGTCGGTTAATATTGCCTTTTACTTGCTTCTAGTTCCTTGACTACCTATGTGTGTAGAGGTGGATAGGTCTTAACTCACAACCATGTGTACCTTGTCTCAAATGCTTTTACAAGGTCTTGGAAATTTGTCTCTTTCTACCTCAATAAACAAACACAGAAGGATCTTAAAAAAAAAATAGTTCATGAGAGTTCCTCATCAGTGGCAAATATATTTGCTTATTTACTTATGTAGATGGTAACATCATGTTTCTGTTGGCTTATTTTAAAAGGTCAGTCTATCAATAGTTTTCTTTGAAAGAGATAGAAAGCATTTTTACATTCCATTAACCTCTTTATCAGGTGTTTCAGTTATTGAATGATCAATATTACTTGTTCTTCTCTCTGTACACAGAATAATAGAGGACAGATATACAACAGGACTTTCAGAAAAAGTGAAAAAAAAAAAAAATAAAAGAAGAGTGGAGGTTTGTGCAAACACATCTGTACAGATAAGTGATGCCTCCGAGCACTTGACCTCAGGACTTCAGAGTACAGAATTGCCAGAATGGTTCCTGGGAGCAGTTAGGGACAATGCTGAAAGAGAAAAATCGGTGTTCCTCATAGGAATAACTCCGGAAATACTGGAATGAGTAATAAGTGTCCGATGAGAACTGTGACCTGAGACAGAATGAGGCTGTAGAGTATAAAGGTTCAAACGTTAATAGCCATTGGTGCAGAAAAAAATACAAAGTTCAAGGTAAAGGGCCTGGGAAGCAGAATAGGCAGACAATATCTGAGAAAGCAGACACTGCGGTTCAGTGTAGAGAAAACAGACAAAAGGCAGGAAGTAAAATGCTTTGCCTCAAAAGATTATCGAGAGTTGTGTGGGCAAAGGAAGTATCCCAGTGTTTGTTCCCCAAAGGAACAAATGACAGCTGAAGCACATGCAAACACATACAGAGATTACCAAGAAAAAACACAGGTTTTGTGACAAGATTGCCTCCAAGATTCTCCATATGCACACTTATTATCCAGAAAAAGCTGGCTGCTATTTTTGCCACTCTTCTATAAGACCAGTAAAAACTTTGTTTCTGGCTGTTGGGCAGAGCTGCAATCTTATTCCGGTAACACGAATAAGCAACATGAGAAGAGAAGTTGAGCATTGCAAGACCCATGGACTGGCTATCAAAAAAATTCCTCACAAGATGTTGTGTTGCCTGAATTTTTCTAACAACTGGCACAGAAGTGTCCTGCCTTCCAAGAAAACTGCCTCCCAAAATGGCTGAGTAGATCTCCCACCATAGAAATGTTTCACTTTTTTTCCTAAAATCAAGTTACATGTTTTAATCTTTTTTCCCCTACTTTTAATTTTATTTTAAAATGATTTCTAAATATTTTTCCTAATGAAAAGCCAAAACTAAGCAATTGTGTATCATAGTCACAGAATGTTTCTACTGTTCCAAACCATGTTGACTTCTCTCATTATCTGCCATTTTATTTAGACATACCCAAACAAAATTTGACTTGAAATCACAAATAACTTCAGTTCCGTTCAGTATTTTGTCAAATACGTAAGTGTTTGGCCAAGTGAATCAAGGAACACGTACCACAATAATGAAAAAATGTGCCTTGAAAGTGAGTGGTGGGCAGAAATCACTGCTGTGGAATAAAGAACTGATTCTGCTTTCCACATGAGAGACAGGACAAAGCCTGCGTTAGCAAAGCTGTGTAGGAGAACCAGAGTTTGCAAGTCCTCTGTTTTTAAATGTTTATGAAAACAAAGCTCTCTGTGAATTACTGTGGTACTTTCACACCTCACAGCTTTACAAACACCAGTCTGTGTTCTAAAAAAATCTCACAAGTGACACAATTATAGAAGTAGACTGACAAACATTAAAACTGACAGGATAGAAAATGTTCTCAGTTCAGTAGCTTGGATATAAACTAAAAACTAAGAAGGCAGCACATGTTTCTGCACTTTGAAAACTTCCCCCAGAATGTTCTTTCAGGGACAGCTTGAAAAGACAAATTGTACTGGAGTTTTTCAATCTGTCACAGTATAGGACAGCTTCTGAACTGTAGAGAGATGCCTTCAAATGAATCATATATCATTTTATCTAAGAATTTATAAACCTTTTTAGTTCAGTTGGTTTTTTCCTCTCTCTTCAAATATCAGAAATACATCATCCAACTCTAGTCCTCTACATACTACCAAAAAACAACCATATACATCCAAACCAAGCGTTGGAATACCTCATTAGTTCAATTTTCTATTTTATACTATTTCTCTTTTCAAAATTAAAACGTCATGTAGAGTGAAGTGAGGAAGCATCCATGCTTTAATGGGAACTCCAGGCTGCAGATGATAGCCCATACTGTATGATGGTGGAATCCAGGCCCACTGGATCTCATTAGAAAAAAAATACAGTATAGCTGAGAGGTTATTGTCTCTCTTGCGAGGAGAATATGTATAAGACCGTACACAACAAGTTAGTTTTAAGGCTATTGAAAAACTCTACCAACCTCTGACTTAAAATACGTTGATTTAACTTGAAAGTTTTCCTTGTTTATGAGAAATCTACATCAGCGCACAAGAACTGATAGAATCTCATCATGCTCTGACATGACGTGCATAAAACTGAAGAAGAACACAGTGTCTTCTGGTTGAATGATTCAGTACAAACACAACTTCCTTGGTGGCTGCCTGTTCAATACCCGTCTGTGATCATCTGTGGGGTTGTACTTTCACATGAACTCTGTTCTAACATGCTGTCATGGGTGATAGTCTTTGCAGTTTGGTAAAGTTCTCAAAAATGACCATTTTATGACTCATTTTCTTCTTGTTATGATTCCTTTTGTCAGGAACTGTGCTAACTGCAGGTTTTATTTTCTTTTCCTTGAGGAAGGTACATGTATATTATTTTTCAGCTAAGCATTTTGATTAACTGAATCACTAAGACTTTCTGTGAAGTAAATAGCGATATTCATGTTTTATAAATGGGGAAGCTGAAGAACAGAGAAGTGACTTTCATAGTGAGTGGTACTGTCAGTGGCAAGGCTGGGAATAGAAACCACATGTCTTTACTGCCAGTTCCACACTAATCGGTGAAGACCGCTGTTCCACGGATGACATCCCCACATCTCCACACAGAGCTACGTAAAAACTACTTCAGCAGAGCAAAATCAAGCATTCACAAGATACGAAATGACAAACTAAGGACTCTTACGTAACTTCCAGTTCCAGTCTATAGGCACCTGTTCTAGTCTGTATCTTTCCTACCTTTTTTCCCCTACTTCAGTCAATACTGAGCATCTTCTTTTCCACAGATACCATGTACTATATCATTGCCTTATTCCAGTTCAGCTGCACAAGCCTATCCTATCCCAGAGGACTACAGCCCATTCAGACCAGCTGTAAGAAGAACGCCTAAATAGATTTGTTTAAAAGCATTGGCTGGTGCAGGGTCCCATCATAACCCTTGCTTAGTATTCCTTATTTTTCAGTAGCTTACTTTTATTTTTAAAGTCACTGTCCTTGTAGTTTTGCACAAAAAACATGATAAGAGATGCATTAAGTCACATTTAGCAGTTTCATGCAATTTTAATGCAAAATAGTAGAAGGTGATGCTTTGGCAGTGTTTAGGGGAAAATTAAAAAAAAATAGATGTTAATTCTGTTTCTTTTGAATTTCCCCAAATTTGAGCCTTCAAGAAATGGACACATACAGAATTAAGCAAATTATCAAAAAATTTCAAATAAATTGCTACTAAAGTGAGAGGGTAAAAACCTGTAATGCCTTAAGGGAAAGGAAATTTGTAGTGGAGTTGTTGTGATGATATGTAATACAACACCTTTCCTTTGGGATGGTGACTTGATGGTGTAGTAAATTAGGATTTTGAACTCCTAATGCCAGATCAGAAAAAAGCCTCTTGTGTTCCATCTGCAACCATCATCTTACATAAGTGGCATTTGCTAGTTAAGATGCTGTCTGTCTTCACGTCATGGTAGAAAACCATCATTAACATTATAATTGGTGTGGATATTTCAACAGAAATGCAGTTTGCATCCATAGTTTATGTGGATGAAATTTACATGGCAAAGTGATTTGATACTGTACAGATCTAGTGTTAGTGGTTGTGGAGTTATGGCTTGAGACAGAACTAACAGTTATGGCCAATCTGGAAAGAATCCCAATGTTGTCACCTCTTTTACCATAGCAGAAGTCTCATCCAGACTCGGTTCTGCTTCCATTCCCTTTCTGGCTCATTTATTTGACCTGTTCTTGGATAGTTTTTTAATATGGCCCTTGGTTATCTTTCAGGACATCTAGGTAGCTGACACCCTGTCTGTTCCCAGTTATTGGTCTGTTTTTGCTCCTGTGTTTTCAGTCTCATTCTCAATGGACTTTCTGTGCTTGTTATCTTGGTCTCAAATACGAGACAATTCCCTCTCAAAAGCCATATGCCAATATGATCTATATTTGAGGTGACAGGAAGATCCAAATTCCTTATATTTGTGACAAGCAAATAAGAAGTCAGTAAATTGCTATGGACATTTCTGATTGTGTTTAAAGTGTTGGAAGAGCTACTTCCCAAGCTCTTACTAATACCTCATCTGCTCTTGGACATACCTAAGTGTTCTTTTGAAAACACACTTTTACAAACTTTACATCAGATGGCAAGCAGAGCTTGCTGACCCCTTACCAGCATGTTAGCTTGAGGAACCCCACGTAGCAGCTTCTGTTACTGGTTGGGGGTAGGAGGTGAGCTGCATTGTGCAGAAAAGCTGCATGAAATGAGCCAAGACATTAAATAGCAAGCTTCAGCCCAGAGTAAGATTTTTATGCCTGAATTATAAACCTCCTGTAATAGAAACTGTAAGGGAAATTTGAACAGCCTATTAATTGTAGCAGTGCCAGTATGTTAACATGAATAAGATGTTCTAAATGTATATGCTAAGCAATTTCAGTTGCTTTTACTTGCTTCATTAGAACTGAATTCTTTGTAGGTGCATTTTCAATAAAGGTGTGTGCTGATTTAAGAGCTGCTGTATTGGAGTCAGTCACCTCTGCCAAGGCTCAGCAAGCACTGTGTTCCTAATGCCACCAGGGTTATACTGCTGTTACATGCTCCGCTATGCCTTGGGGTTTCTATAATCTTCATCCAGCCTGTGATAAATCCATGCTGACTGTTCTCACCCTCAAGGAAATGAAGTGAGATTAAGGCTTCTAAGGATATAAACTTTTGAAGATGAATCTCATGGTCTTGAAGCTTCTTGGCTGTTTTAGAAAATGGTGCAAGTCAGATGGTGATGATATTTTGTTCAGTTGGCAAAATGGTTTTGAGGAAGTGCTGAAACTTCTCCCTTGAGAAGGGCAGTTTTGGTTGTTCTTGTTCAACAAAGGTTTCCCTGAAATCCTGCCCGAAATTTTAAACAGAGAGAGAGAGAATCAGTCCAGTATTACTGATGGCATGGTGGCTCTGTCACACAGCGAGAGAAGAAACTGGGCTTACATCCCTTCTCTACCTGGTTTAGATCAAGGATTTGAGTTTCAGTTGAGACTCTTTTGCCACAGCACTCACTTTACCTGGTCCATTTTTTTTTATTTCTGTGAACTAGAACAGCTCCTAGAAAAGATACTGAAAAAAAGGAGATAAGGAGTGACTTTTCATTTTAAAAAATTCTTTGAGTGGGAAATATTCTACCCAGACCTCATTCTGCAGGAAAAGGTGGAGTGATGGTCACAATACTCAGTGTTGATATGCATAAATATGTTAGCCAGAATTCCAGGCCAAAATAAGAGAAGATTTAACCTAATGTGATAGTCTTGAACAGAATAACAAAGGACACACAACAGAATTCTAAACTGCATCAAGAACTGTGTCTATGAAAGTGATTCTTGTCATTGGAAGAAAAGAACAATTTTGTTTCCATGAAGAATTATCTGCATTGGGTTCTTTCTAGTTGTATATAAGATAAGAAGATTGTTTTATTCCATTACTGGTCCTCCTGTGTTCTTACTATGCCAAGCCTCTGCATATGCTATTGTAAACAGAAATTTTTGTTGCATCACTGTAGAAGTGCTTGCCATTGTATGTCTGCTTAAGTGTATTTGGGGAACAGGCACCCTTGCCAGAAACAACAGAATGAAAAAATATTAGTCAGCATAAATGGTTCCCTATTTTTCCTGAATATTCATGTTCTTGTGGGAAGTATTTCCACAGACTTCCTTTAAAGGAATGAAGTGCTTGGAAAGCCTAGAGGGACAGAAACCATTTCCTCTGACTAAGCATCCCTAAGCATCCCATCATTTTCAGAATACAAAAAAATATCGCCTACTTTACTTGACTTCTTCCACAAAACATTGTTTTTCTGCCAACCTGTTATTTCCTTTGCTTTTTGAAAAAAGTATTTCCAGTCTGAGGCCAGTTGAAAAAAGATTAAGGAATCCCAACAATGGAATATAAAAAAAAGTCAGCTTAATAACAGAGAAAATTAGACTATTGCAAAAGGAATAAAATAATTTCTGGTTTGTGTTTATCAGTGTTTCATTGTATATTGTTATTAAGGTGAATCCAGAACAATGCTTAGTTCTGTCTGTCAAGGAGCACATGCAAGTCAGTAATTTCTCAGTATTTCCAGCTACTGGGTGCCTACCACACCACATTTGAGTTCTGGGTGGCTTTTCTCTAGATATCCAAAGACTGAAAATAAAAACTGTGCTTTATAGCTACCGAGCTACCAGACTCAGTGAAGCTATTCCAATGTATACAAGCTGAGGATCTGACCTGTCGGAGGCAGTGGTGTCCATAGTCCAAGTGCACTGCTAGGAGGAATTTAAACTGGCCCCGAATATGCTCCCTCTGCTTTGTTTCTTGCTCATTTTCTCTGCATTGAAATCATAGAGCTTTTTTTTTTTTTTTTAACCGCTATTCACTACAGTTCTCTCCTGGAAACACACCAGTAATTTAAAGGTTAATAGAATGCAGATGTCACTGTAATTAGAGCAGAGGAAAAACATTTCTGTAATTACTGTTAATGCTTTCTTGCTGTTCAAGTAGTAAGATATGGCCCCCAGTCTGAGCTGGAAGGTGGGTGTAGAGATCTGTGTGAGCAAGAACTTGTGACAGGGTGATCAGACAAGTGCAGAAATGATGCCTGAGTCACTTTGGAGCATGTTGGAAATTGGTCATTAAGCATCCCACCTGGGAAAAATAGAAGCCAAAATGTCAAGGATGAACACACCATAAAAACGTAGTTTCTGAAATTGGCTAGCCTGAGAAAATTCAACACAGTTAGTCAAAATTAATTTTTTGCTTTTCACTACACTGCATTACAGATAAACGCATTACTTCAGGAGGTTTACATTTTCAAAACTAGTGATACTGCAGAGCTGGACATAGAAAGGAGCCTGTGGCAGTGACCATGGAGCAGGGCTGGAAGTCGGTTGCAATCAAATGGTTATTCCTAAAGCGGCAGGTTGGTGCTGTGCCTGCTCACAAGCACCAGCAGCTTCCCATGGAGCAAGTTAGTGCCTTGAAGTGCTCAGTGAGATCTCTGTTCTGCCTCACAAGGTGTGAAGTGGTGTTTCAAAGCTTGGTGGATTAACCCTGAGCAAACGTAGTAGCTGAGCTGGGGAGGTTTTCTGGGAGTTTCCATGTGAATATGAGGAGAAACTTCTTTATTTTGAGGTGCCAGAGCCTAGAACAGGCTGCCAGAGGGGTTGTGGAGTCTCCTTCTCTGAAGACGTTCAAAACCCGCCTGGACACCTTCCTGTGTGATCTGCTCTGGTGAACCTGCTTTAGCAGGTGGGTTGGACTGGATGATCTCCAGAGGTTCCTTCCAACCCCAACCATTCTGTGATTCTGGTTGATTCTGTTCTGCTGATGGGAGACCTCTGCCTGAATGGCTGGAAAAGACCCCCAGCCGCACTACCCTGGGATACCCATGGGTGGAAAACAGAAATCTCTCCCACTGATTATTGTTACATCAGATAATGGGTCCAGCTATCTCTATGTGACCCAGCCAATTGCAGATTATCAACAAGAACACTCCTCACTACCTAGCAGGGTGCCCTTGTTGAATGAAGGGACACAAGGGCATATCCTGGCTGCCATGTGCTCTGCAGGAGCTTGCTGGCCACCCTGACAGGGCTGAGGGAACGCAGCCTGTGTCAGACCAGCCCTCACTGCCTTGATTTCAGTGCCTAGATCCACTCTTCAGGCTATGGGTGAAGTCAGAGGTTTTGCTGTGAGAGAGTGCAGTTGTGTGATGAAGTGTCCTAATCACAAATATATTTGATATGTGAACAATTCCTTATTACCTCCAATGACTATACCTTTATTAGCTACACTGTTAGATCAGCATGTTTTCATTTCTTTCTTTGAAAGAAGGAAAGATTTACTTTCAAAATCTATTAGGTTACAAATCTTGCCATTTTGACTTCAGATTCTTATTCCTGTGCTCCCACTTTACATTACACTATCTGTAGTTTGTCCTGTATGCATGACTTGATCATGATGGAGATTTCTATGTTTTAAATAACTCATATTCTAGGATAACTTTTTATACAGATCTTACTGGTCAGTCATACTGTTTTAGTCTACTCCATTTGTTTCCATCTTGGATTACAGGTGCTTCTAATTAGTCAATTATAGTATGCTTAAGTAGTCTCCAAGCTGGGTCTAAACACTTTAATTCAAATACTTTTGCCTTTTGGAAACTTTTAATGGCTACCTTCATCTTCTAAGTCTATTCCTTCTATTTTACTAGTTTTGAGGATCATCATCTTAGTTATAGATCATGGTTAGTAAGACTTACTGACTGAGGCCTGTGATCCTGCAACAGTTTCCTTGGCTCTGTCTGTTTGTTGGACTTACTAGCATATAGCAAAATTGTCACAGGGCAGTGTAATCTTGCAATGTATAGAAATACTTTTTTGCTATTTTTTAAATGTAGATGGCAATTCAATTTCTAGTTATTCAAATTTCTGTAATGTTGAAATAGCATAAAAAGGGAACAGCTCATGCATTGTAGAAGTTGTTTCAAGAAATGTTAAGAAATTGCTTTCCACTTGAAGTCACCCGTTTCTGGCTGATCAATGCCCTTTATTTCCTTCAGCATTCAATATGTTTTTTCTTCACACACAAACCATTTATTTTTTATATCTGTATATGTGTTTGATGGACAGAAGTTTAAAATGGGTGTTTTTTTACTAGAAAAAGTCTTTGTTTGCAACCACCTAAGACATTAAGAAAAATCCTACCTACAAATAAGTAATCACATGAGTTTTGCTAACTTTAGTTTGCACAGTTACTAATGAAGTTCTACACTCTGATGGATCCAGAAATCATCAGGCTCCCACTGAGCAAGCTAGGGCAGAGTGCGGTATTGTGAAGACATACTAACTTCCTTCTTTAAAGCAATGTAACGCTGCTGGCGTGGCACTGTGCTTGGCTAATTAGCTCTGTCCTGCAGAGCTGCCTTGTTCAGTAGCAGCTCTGCTATCTCTGTGTCCTGTAGCATTGCACAGTGCAGACATGCCCTAAGAAACTCATCAATGAAGACTAGAAAAGAAGAATAAATTTTGCTATTGCTATTTTTATTATCAAATATATCCCAGATTCCCTTTGGTAGACTTGCTGTTAATCACCTCATAGCTTGCGTGTGTCACAGTAGATGTGGATTTTTAAAAAAGAGTTAGCAAAAAAATCACTATATGTTTCAGTCCAGAGCTGGCATCCCCTGGAGGAGCTTGGAATGAGAGAAGCAGCAAGTGCAGGTGAAGGTCAGAAACATTCAAGAGAAGTTGGATGATGTGATAATAGACAGGAGCAGATAACAGTAAAAGTTTCATTGCAAAGGGAACAAGCATGCTAGATTAGGAGGAAGATAAATAGGGCTTTGAAACTTCAAATCTTCTCCTTTCCAATTTAACATATGAAAGTGAATTATATCTGAATGCTTATGGGGATCTAAAACTGAAAAAGAGCCAGGGTTCTTTTCTGACTTTTTTCAGTGTTCCAGTAGCTCAGTTTTCACTTTGAAACACAAGTGGCAAAATTCTCATGATGTGATCTGTACGTTTTAGAAAGGCATGTCCTCCAGAGATGATTATTACAACAGCAAGTATTCCTTTCTTGTATCATCACTGCAGTGATCAGGACCCTTGTAAGGACTGAGAATATTCTACCAAACGGCTCCTAAGTGATTTTAATGGTTTGGAATTGCAAATAAGTTATAGTTTAGCTATACTAACTTAAACTATGTCCTTGAGTATATTTTTCTGTATTACTTTTAAGTAGACTATTTTATTTTTCCTGGTGTCATGTCTCTAATCTGCACTTAATTGTGATTGTGATTAAAAATCAGAGAGACCTGAGATCTTCACAGTCTCAGGCTTAATACAGGCCTTTTTCATGCAGGCCAAGCTGATTAAGAAGAATTGTAACATCTGAGGACTTAGCTTAAGTTTATTATCTCTAATTATTTTTAATCTTTTTTGATTGGGTGTGTCATGGACTATGGACCAAATAGATTAGACATTTCAAATGAAAACAGGAATTGGAGGAGTTGTACTTCTTTTGTTGATCCAAGAGTTCTTGGCTGATAATGAATGCATGGGAGAATGAAGGAAACTCAGAATGCTGCCCTTCAGTTAACTGTAATTGCTGTAATTCAGTGCAAATATTAAATTAATCACTTTAATACAGTGGAAAGATCACTCTTCAAGCTTTTTCTACCTGTCACTGTTGTTCAGATTCCATGAGGCTAAATTGAAACTAATCATAGACATGCCATGTGGCAAATCTACTTGACCAGAAATTACTCTATACTCCATTTTCTCATAGGACTAGGTCCTAACACTGTGTTCATTCAGCCAGACTTTTCCTCTGGTCAACAGGGTAACTAATGGTCCTGACCTTCCTGTATTTCCCTGTCTCAAGGGCAAGGCATAACATGGAAGCTAGGTGAGTCAACTGTGGCTATACCAGAAACTGGAACTGTCATGTTGGACAATCAGCAGTAAGTGCAATACTATAAAACTTAAGGAAGTGATGGCCAAACAGAGATCCTCCTGGCAAGGAGCATTTTCAGAGGACCTGTGGCTTGCTCAGACTCATGGAAATAGCTTGGCCTCTTCACGCACGAGGTCAGCAACCCTTGGACATTGAGAATGCTTATTTAAATTGTGGATGGTTCTCCAGAGAAAGGTTATGATCTTTGTGAAGGCCATCTCTCAAGTAAGATTGATATCAAGCTGCCTGACCAAAAGTAGCAGTTATCAAGAGAATAAATTCCCAGCCTCCTCTGGAGTACCTGTGCATACTTCTGAGGGATAGTTTGCCAGTGATTTGGAAGCTATGTCATTGGTGTCTTTGAGCTCTTATGCCTCGGTGAATCTTTCTTTAACATGTGTTTTTCCTCATTATTTCTGTTGTCCCCTGCTTCTTTTTCCACTTACTCCCTTATCCCTGCGTTTGTGAAGACGCAGTGACAATACGCAGCTAATGGTTCTTTATCAAGTCCTTGAAAACAATACATACACATCTTTTTCTTGTTATGAGATGTTTCATTTTAATTTGGTACAATATGGAAAACAGTGGGTGATATACAGAACCCATATTGACTGACATAAAATTCTTAAAGGAAAATCTGATGTGGATTTAATGTACACATTGATAGAAAACAGCATTTTATTTTCTCAGATTCCCAGCTAATGGCATGGAACTCTTGAGGCCATTTAAAACAATGAGATAGTTTTCTAAAAGAAATTGCATGTGTTAAATCACCAAATACCTTTAAAACAAATAAGTGTTCATTATTACTCCTCCTCTGAACCCGTGAATAACATTTTTACTCCTTTTTTAAATGCCCATACTGCAAGATTATTTCAGCAGCTTCATGTTCAATTTTTTATCTGGCAGCAAGTGGGATAATTTGCCCACAAAAGCTTGGCAGTTTCATGGTAAGAACAGTAATTGCTACTGCAATTAAAAGTTAAAATGATTTATTTTAAATCTGCAAATATTTTCAGTGGATACTGTGCATAAACTTACAGACAGCTACAGAATCACTTCAAGAATCTACACTAATTTTCAAAGGTCAAAGTACTAGAATAAAGAAGGAAAATTAGATGTAATGTAGTTGGTTTCTGTAATACCTGCTTTCGTAAGACTGCTAGCAGCAGCTCTGATATTGTAATGAGAATTGTCAAAATAGGCAAAAAGATTCTGTACCTTTTATTGTAATCTCAAATTTACCTTCATAAATATTTTTACACGCATATTTGTTCAATGAAATAGTCAGTCCAGCTGAAATGGTTTTCTCCTTTATCCCATATGTCTAAGCACCTAAGGACAAATGTGTTTTCATTTGTTTCTGTCTTAGGACAATAGTTGCACAATATTTTTCATTCCAGAAACTCCTGAAGCTCTTAGTAATTTATTAAATTAAAAAACCAGGAACATGGTACAAAGGAAAGTTTAGTAAAGAACATGGGACAAAGACCTGTTAATAATGTTTCTGCTATGAAGTGATGCCCTCTATGCTTTCAGACTCCCACTGTTTCGCTTGCCAAATGACTCCTCTGTTTCCAAGTGCTGGCTTTTGCCTCTTTAGATAGAAAATACTGCTGTGCTGGTATTAATAGTGCAGCCAAATGCTTTAATCACAGGAAGGGACAAAGAGTTTTCTTGTAATTGGATAAGAGTATCTTCCCCTTTTTGAAAGTTTAGCTTGTGGCCATTTATAACCTTTCTATTTTCAACTGAAACCTGAATCCTTGTTCTTCACATGGAGAATGCTACTTTCTGTTAATATTCCCCTGTAACTGAGAGGAGGGGTTGGTTGTTGAGTGTGTACTTATGGATCAATATCAGACTTCTAAATTTCTCAGGAATACATTCACTTCTATCAAATTATTTACTGAAAATACTATGTTCAGTAGCTCTATAGATCCCTTGACATGACTTAGCTGACTAGCAGTGATCCATAGATCATACCTTGTGAACCATCACCCAAAACCATAAAAATATATGAGATGCAAACCTTAGTAAGGATTTCTATTACAGCTGTATTGTGTTGTTCAGTATCGTGGTATTATGCTGTTTCTTGATCCCAATTTAAGCGAATTTTCTTATCTCTTTAAAATAGTAGCAGAAATGATAAGTACAACCACTGTACTTGGAAGAAGTATTTTACTCCACAGTATGACTGTTACACTGAGAAAAAAAGTAAAGAGCTATTTCATATTTTTCTAGTCACCAGAGGATGTTTGTTTCCACACTTTTCACTGCAGGGAAATGGTTCTTTCCTACTATATATGAGCTCGTATCTGATTATAACAAAATACTTTTTTTAATTTATATTCCTAGCATGTTAATTATTATATAACCAAGGTTCAATATATGTTATGAAATCACAGCATCTTTCTCTCCTCACCTTAGTGGAAGGGGGAATTAAGCGGAGAATATAAATGTGTATTTCACAAGAAACTGCATCAGCCTTCTGTTCACAATCTCATAACTGAAATAAGTTTTTATTCAGTGAGGTTCTATTAGATGCACAGCATGTCTATATCATACTGAAGACTCCTTGTTGGTAGAGGTAGCTGTTGTGTAAATATTCTTCAGTTTTAAGACAGGGAGAAAAGTATAAACCCAGGATCAAATCCTGTTAAGTGGCTTCATGTAGTTGTTTAAGGCATGAGGATTGTAGCTAGTCACAGTTTTTGATGGATGCAGTGCATGATTTGTATTTTGCCTATGATGCAGCATGAAGTAAGAGAGCTTATTGCAGGACCTAAGTATCGTACACATGAAATTGGCAGGTCCTTTATTTTAGTAGCAATTATGTCATTACTTTTCCTATGCAAAATTGTACAGTTTGCCCCAAACGAGTTTTAACTTGAATTGAAACAGCTTCGCAGGTACAGATTTGCTTTAACCATCACTTTCATTCTCTTCTTGTGTATGTGGTGGGCTGCAGTTTTTTTCGGTGACACTTGGCTCCCTCTGTCACTAGGCATTTAACCTTCGTTTTTGAAAATAGATGTGTGAGAAGGCCTTTCATGAGCTAGCAGAGCTTGCTTTCAAAACTCAGTGAGTTCCCAGTTGTACAAGCCCTCTGCAAGATTAGTTCAAGTCAATAGGGGATTTTAAAGTGAAAAGGGAGAAAAATCAGGTCAGCAAGAAATATGAATAGAATGATTAAATCAATGGGAAATGCTGTGGTAAAAGACAGAGGATTCCAATTCTAGTTATTATAGATTGGGAGGCTGAGATGCTTAATAGAAAGGAAGGAGAGCGTTGCTTGAGAATTGGATTGAATTGGCAGAGTACATCCAATCAGTCTCCTTCTAATAGAATGGTTGAATATGTAATGTGATAAAAGTGTCTGGTCTTTCTGCTTTTTAATAGGACTACTGTGAACATAGCTCCCAAGGAAATGAACATTCGTATTTCCTGTTGTCAAAGATATGAAGTATCTAATCATGCATTAGATAGTGGGTGGTTTTGTGGTTCGTGTTTTAAAATAATGCTGACAAAGTCTGGGTGGACCTAGTTTATCATGTCTGATTCAGGAAGGTCAAGATTAAGTCCTGATCAGTGCCAGAGTCCATGTGACCACTTAGACATTGGTATCAATATCTTCTAGATGATGTTTCGCTGTCTTTCAAGTCCTAGCTTTTACAATAGTAAAAACATTTGCAGCTGCACTGAAAATGGGCACAGACAGGAAGGAGTGTGATATAGGTATTCTAGGAAGAGTTGAAATTAAATTCCTTACCTTCTCTTAAAACCTATTTTTAAGAGAAGTATCCAGTCTTTTTAAAGTCTGCTGTCATGTGAGTTTTGGATAATGAGAAGTAGATGTTCCCTGGGGTTTTGTCATCTCCAGATGAGATAAATATTCTAGGCCTTGTTCCAGACATGCACAAAATTGCAAACACTATGGAACCCCAAACTTCATTGCGGAATCTGGTCACTACTTCAGTATAAATATTCAACAGCAGGAGATAAGACAGACTGTCTCACTATGCCATTATATATGCACCCAGCATGATGGCATTTTAATTCTGTTCTTAGATGGTACAGTACTGTCACCCTGAAGAAACTAGAGATTAAAAAGTCTATGCCAGCCTGCACATTCCCCATGCTACATGGAGGAAAAGCTATGGAAAGTAACTGAGGGTGCAGAACAAACAGAGAATGCCTGGATTAAAGTTTGATGACAAAGGTACACATACCCTGGAGGTCTAACTTGTATCACTGTCATCTGACACTTCAGAGGGCTGTTCAGCAGAGTGTAAATCGATGACATGCTGTTTACTCCTCCTCATGCTTAACTCCCTGTGTAAGCATGATTTGTATATATATATCAGTGGGCTCAACTGTCATCACTGCACGGTGAGTGTAGAGCAGCCAGAGATCCAGAAATTTGTAGCCCAGCTTACTGTATGCTAACTTCCCTATTTAGAGAGAGACCCTATCCAAATTAAAGCCACTATAATTATAAGTGTCCATAGAGAGGTTTCATGCAGTTAAATAAACCAGAATAAATCACATTAACTATCCCATTTGTACATCTGTAGGTGAGCCCTAAGTATCTTTACTATTTTTTCTAACAGCCTTCACAAATCCTGCATGAGTCCTAATGAGTCCATGAGTTTCCTGACGTCAGAACAGGACTGGGATCCGCAACCCACATCAAAGTTAACTTGTAGGATTTTGCTTTGCTTTGCTTTTCATAGTTATGGATTCTAAGCTTTGATAATGTGCTTAGCGCTGTAAGAGGCAGTAAAAATTGACTCCTCCTGGCCTAAGGAGTGTGCAGTCTAACAACAGACAGACAGTGCAAACCATGCTGGGAGACCTGGAGAAGGTACTTCTTAGATAAATATTTCTTTTTTAAATAATGGTTGAGTGCCTGACAACTTATACATTAGCATTGGTTAGTATTCATGGCTTAAGAAAAATGAGAGTTAAGGGAAGGGATTTGGCTTCTGCAGATTTTATTCTACCACATGCAGAGGGATCAGATCACTCGGCCACTGATGTTACTGTCATATAGGTTCCTTTTTTTTTCATGTGGTATTTGAGTTTACTTGTTTATCTATGCTCCTTACATTTTGCACACTGACTAACAGACTGCTCACAAATGCAGAGGAGTTTACATCCTGACAGTTGTCTAATTAGTACAGTACTCTACGCACTTTATTGCATACTAAGCAAGTTTTGTTGCCCTTACATTGATGTCAGATATTGTTGTACCAAGAAATCATTTCCAAGAAAATAAGCTTCTTTAGTCTTTCGTTTTTAGTAAGTCCTTCAAAGTAAAATTGATATATCTGGGCTCTTACTTCCTCTTTCTTAGTTATGTGGACATGTGTAGGATTAAAACTTCTTTCTCTATTAGTGATCTTCTCTCTTCCAGTTAAATAAGTATATTTATTTTTTGAAGGGACAACTTTATTATTAGCAAAAGGTGTCTGAAGTGAAAAATTGAAAGTAACAGTGCAAATTGATAAGCTGTTTTGGATCTGATTTTGTGACAGAATACTCACGAGGAAATAATTTGTCATGTGCTTAACTTTAATTTGCAATAGATTTAAGAGCATGGTATCTCAAATGTGGGTCATGCAGTAAAAGTGAAAATTGACACAAGGCCCAAGTGAAGTCAAATGAAATTCCCACGTTAGGAACTGGAATAGGCCTAAAGAAAAAACAAGAGGGTCTCTGGGGTAAAGCTGATGATTATGACATACTTCCCTTTGCTCTGGTTCTTTTGCCCTGTTTGACCTTTTGCTTCAGGTGTAGATTCTGTGCTTTCCTCTGTTTTAGCGCTAATTCTAGAAGCAGCTGAAAGCTCCTTGTTTCCCATTGCACACATGTGAGAAATCAGTTCTCACATACAGTAACTGTTTTCTTATTTTGATTACTCTAAAGGAAATGGATCTCCAATTTCCAGCAGTGATGCAACCTTTTACTAAACCTGATGGTACACATCCAGTCCAGACTTTAACAAGGGAATGAATTGTTGTTTAAGTGGCAAATTGGTAGATCTATAGCTTTACTCATATGGCAGCAATTACTGTAGTCATGATTTGTCATAGTTAGTTTGAGAATGTTAGTTATCGATTTCTCCTCAGTCTGTTTACTCTGAAATAGACACTAACTACTGATAATGACCAATTTCTCATGAACTGGTTTGTATTACCAGTGTTTCCTATGTTACTGCCATTGCCCTAGGCCTCACCTGCACTGCATGGCTTCAACTGGTAACACTCTCACTCTTCTGCAAGAGCTTCTGTAACTCATCTGCTCTGGGTTCAGAGAGTCCTCACAGAGACTGGTTTTACCTGCAGATGTTAGGCAGTGTTGTAAATGAGTGTTTCGTTGTCTTCTCTACAATGACTGAGTGGGAGTTCATTTACAGCTCACTGTGGGATACCTCTCTGGGATTGTGAAATCTTTAGCACTGATTCACTTGGTCCTCTGAACCCCAGCAAACTTGCTTTCACAAACTTGGAGTTTGTTTTAAACTTATGTATTGGCTTCTCTTTAAAAGAAGAAAGTGGTGCCTGTACACTTGCCTTTTTTTCCCCTAGTACTCCAAACTACACTTCCTTGTGATTTCTGACTTATTTTTTTGAGCAGAAATGGCAATTCCTGTGTTTCTACCTACTTAGCTCTAGAAGCAGACAATTGAATTTAATTAAAGGTAAGCGTGTTCTGGTGATGCGACATGCAGGCTTTGGCAGTATCACTGGCTGCAGACACGTTGCCACAGCTCCGTACCTGACTGGTCTGAAACAGGCTGGACTGCAGGTCAGAGCACCCTTTTTGACCAGATCATGGCACCAATGACAGGTTTCAGCTTGATGCGTTTCATCTTGGTATTCCTGTGAGTATCTCAGCAGAGGTTTGCAGGTTTAAACTTGTGAATTGTTGGAGTTATCCCTCCGTTGTCAAGCAGCACAGACTACTCACAGATCTGAGCTGGCTGCATTTGTTCTGTGGGTTGCACACTGCTGTACACATTTGAGCCAGACACCAGCCGCCCATTCTTATGAGTGGGTGGCAAAGCTTTGTCAACATAGGCCAAAGAGAAAATACTAATAGAATGTGGGAACAGAGCTGGTGGCTCAGCTGTGCTAAAATGAATCACCAATTCAAGTTCAGTCCTTCATTTTCAAGCTGGCAGGGGCTATGAGTGCTGATAAAGCAAGATACTCAGCTGGTGCAAATGTGCCCCAGTTCATTGGGTCTCAGCTTCTCTCCATTGTGAGGTACATCCAACTTCCCATGACTGGAGTGATGATTCAGTATGAGAGTTTTGTGGGTTATGATGAAAGGGGAAGTCCAATGCTGGCAGAAAAAAAAGGAGGAATCTTCATCTTTGAAGAGGAGCACGTAGGACAGATTTTGAGATGTGGTAATAGAAAATAGAAGGAAAAACATACTTTCCTGGGACAAAATGTTGCTCTTCATTGCTTTTCATTTGTGAGCTTTCATTTGAGAGGAAATTGGGAGGTTGGATTTGCAAAGGGGCTTAGGCAGAGGTTTTATTTTTACTAAATATATGCTGTTGGTGACAAAGCTTTTTATTTCATAGAATCATTTTTCTTGGAAGAAACTCTCAAGATCTTTGAGTCTAAGCATTAACCTAAGTCTAGCACTAACTGATGTCCCTAAGAACCTCATCTATACATCTTTTAAACACCTCCAGGGATGGTGATTCCACCAGTTCCCTGGGCAGCCTGTTCCAATGCTTCACAACCCTTTCTGTGAAAAAATATTTTCTAATATCCAATCGAAACCTCCTCTGGTGCAACTTGAGGCCATTTCCTCTTGTCCTATCACTTGTTACTTGGGAGAAGAGAGCAGCACCCTCCATGGTCCAACCTCCTTTCAGGTGCTTGTAGACAGTGATCAGGTCTCCCCTCAGCTCCTGTTCTCCAGGCCGAACCCCCCAGTTCCCTCAGCCGCTCCTCATCACACTTGTGCTCCAGCTCCTCACCAGCTCTGTTGCCCTTCTCTGAACTCTCTCCAGCACCTCAATGTCTCTCCTGTAGTGAGGGACCCAGAACTGAACACAACATTCAAGGTGTGGCCTCACCAGTGCCAAGTACTTCATCTGATAAAAGTAAACAAATGTCAACCTGTAACAAACCAAATTCAGCATGAGAGCAACTGCTAAAACTTCACCAAACATTTCCACAGAGTCAAGAGTTAGTGTTTTTAAAAAATACATATGATGTGTTTTATCTTGAAAATTGACAGGATAATAAGAATATCAAGCATTTCTCTAAAGTAATTGTTAAAGTTTAAATCTCATGGTGGCAGTTAGGTGTTCCATAATTAGTTAGAGAAACATATATGTCTTTATGTATTGACTCTTAAAAGTGTTTTGTTAGAATTTGACATTTGTTTTGGGTTACTGGGTAAAGGGGTTTACACCTTCAGAAACCAGCAGGAGGTTAGAGAGCTTACGATGTTGCAAGTGAACACAAATAGTTTAGAGCTGAGAGTTGTTTGTTGCAGTGAACATTTTATTTTCCTTAATTCAGAGATTATAATATGGTACAGCAGATAAAACCTTTGACGTGTATAAAATATTAAGTTAGAGGCTGTGATGTGAGTCTGAAACATGCACATAAAAGACATGGTTGGTGGTGGCAGTAATCACTTTTTTCTCTCTGATTCTGGTGATCCTAACAAGCTTGCCTAGATACCTTGTGGGATGTGGATCTGCTAGAAGCATGTTTCAGAGCTTTCAAGATCACCTAGCGCTGTAAGTTGTTGTGTTCTCCTCTCCCTTGTCTTTGACTTGCAGCCTCTGCCTGTCCCTGCTAAAAACGTCAACCTCACAGTCTCAGTTTGCTTGCAAAGTTAGTAATGTTTTGTTTATTACTCCACCCCAGAACAGTTGCAGTGAGGCAAGGTGGTCGGTGCAAGTTGTCATCTGGGTGTGCTTTGTTTTAGCCTGTTGACATTAGAGGAGAATCAAATAATCCAGTGCCGTTTCCAGCAGACCACCACTCATAGTTTAAGAAATCACATTTAAGTTATTAAGAAGATATTGCCATGTTATATGGTTTTCAGCAACAAGTAAGTAGAACCATTAGCATGGCTGCATATTCTACTGGGCAGCTGGTCTCTGAAATTTTTGGAGGCAGATAGACCCAGAGAAGATGGAACGAACAGCTTCTGTGCCCAGAGGAGCAGCCAAACTTTTTATGTCCAAAACCGCTCCATCCCCACCAATAAATTTCTATAGTGATTTCCAGAATCCAAAATTGAACACTCGGAGTCTCCACTGCACGACTGCCTCCACTGAAAATCCAGTAGATACTGCAAAGTGTGTGTGCATGTGCACGTGTGCTATACACCTGAAAGACATGTCTATAAGAGAGATACTTATAAGATTTGCCTTTTTTAAAGCACTTGCCATTAGCAGGAGAAATGCAGGGTGCTGATTTTACAACATTATTTTGCTGTATGGAGTGAAAGAAACATGGCATCAATCTGTGAAAAGCTGGAAAGTTTACAAAGGAATGATCCCACAGCTTGTAGCAACAGCAGCTGTGCTGCGACATACAGACTGATGTACCAGTTGTCTGATCAATAGGTTTTACTTCTAGGACTATTATTTCTTGGCAGCCAACCTAATGTAATTACGTATGTTTTCCTGCAACAAGCAAACACTTTATGTGGTTGAGGAAACAGCTGCAGTACATTGAAAAGCTCATTTGCATAAATATGAAAGTATAGTCACAGAATTACAAAATTACATATTGTGTAGGGTTACATGTTAATGGCAAGGATTATAAATACCTATAGGAATTAGAAATACCTATGATGCCCTTTTATTTGATATGAATTAATATTTAGCCATTTGAATGTTGAAATAGTTTGTCATCTCACTATTTAGAAGTGTGAATGTTTAGTCTAAAAATAACTTAGAATATGACTCTGAACTGGAGATCTTCACATCTTTCCTTATTTTCAATTTTGAGCTACTTTTCAGAGCTGGAGAGACATGGGGAAACCTTCAAAAAGGATTGCCAGATAAGATTTGCTTAATTTCTTTCAAACTTAAACTAAGCTCCTTGTTTTTAATTTCGTAGATAAATTTCTGAAGCAACCAAGTAAAATTTCTCAGATATTAACTATATAACACAGGAACTAAATCCCAGGTTGCAAGTAACATGCAGGCTGTGAATACACCAGGGATATTTACTGAGGAGTTACATGAGCTGCTTCCAGAAAAGACCAAGTGACAGCACAAGCGTTTGTGCAGATGTGTGTCAAAAAAAGAGAACAGTTTTGGTGGAGCAAAACTTAAAAGGTTTGTTTCAGTCCCTCATCTGCTTCACTTTGTGACAAGTGCTTGTGCCATACAAGAGAGATGTACAAACCAGGAAAGAGAGGCTGAAAATGTGGAGGATATGGAGACAGTATCAGCCTATACTGCCCTGTATTATACTTGGAATTACAGCATCACATTGGGACAACTGAGTTCCTGCCCCATGCAGTTGGATCTTGGCAGGGACACCTCATGAGGAGGTTGCAGCTTAAGTGTTTTAAAATAAGCTTGCCACCAGTTCTGGGCTACCATAAGTGAAGAGGCTGTAAACGGCACACATATCTGCAGTGGGGACAGAAACCTTTCAGAACAGAGCACCGTTGTCTACTGGGGCCGGCAGTCATGAGATCAGCCCTTCCTGCTCGTGCACCCAGAGCCCTGTGTGTTCATAGTGCAGTCAGCGTAGTTCAGTGCTGACATAGTGAAATGAGACTGACTGATCCTTTGGGTGCTGTCCTCATAGAAATGTGTTGTTTTGATTTCTTAGGTGGTTTTGTGCAGTCTTCATTGACGTGGTAGGTTTCAGCTGACAGATTCGGTTGTGCTATTTATTCAGCTCTTCATGAAGTAAGAACAGAAGAATGCTTCAAGTGCCATGCCAGCATTATAAGTTGAGCTCTATCTCATCTACTCATGATATTTCAAAATATGTTGCCACATTTTCCTCCAGTTGTTAATTCTGTCCATCTGCTGGATGCTACGTTTCTTGCTGGCAACAGAAAATCAGCCTCAGTGCCCAGAGGGTAAAACATTTTTTTCTGAGTAGGTTTTTGCTGTCAGTTTTAATTTTTATCTAGACTTGGCACTGAAGCAGCTCAGGAGCATGAACATGATCCATTGAATGATAACCATAGTTCTGAGAGCTTGCTGATCTCAAAGAGGAAGCCCTGCTACTGCCCCTGCCTCTACGTTTCATCCTTTTCCTTCCGCCAGCCTTTAGGAACAACTCTAATATTAACCATAAAAAAATTACCAGTGTTTTTGCCAAAGCATCCTGGGTTCAGTGCCTGGAGAGCACAGTGCAGAGGAAGAAGGAGGAAGGAGGGGAGGGTACCACCCTCCTGTGGGTGAGTTGTCGAACTAGCTTATTCAGACTACTGGTTCTGCAACAGGACCCCACTGTCACCTCCAGCAAGTAGATTGTAACCCAGATCTAGAGAGAGGAATTGTCCGGAGTTCTCAGAGCCATCTTAAGCTTTTCCGACAGCTGATTATTTTATCTGTTAAGTGATCAGTTTGCATTGGCACTTTGGACTTTGAGGAGAGAAACTCTTACCGTTCTCATTACCTTGGGAAGAAGACATTGGACCTCCTAGGAGTACACCCTCTGTTTTGAGCAGGGCAAAATGAATCAAAAGAATTCTGCTTCTGTGGGGAAAAAAACCAGTACAGAGCAAACAGTATGCTTTGGGGGCTGGGGCTGTTAGTCTGTGCTTCCACACACTGGATGTGTGCCTGAGGATGCTGTGGTCAAGAGCAGGCAGACACAGATGAGCTCTGCAAGCCCTCTGAAGTGCTGGGATACAAGCTGCTTTGATTTGGAAGGTGTCTAGATACGTTTGATCACACAACCTTCTTTTCTTACGATGCTGCAAATATAAAAGGATTACAGTTGTGCTTAATCCCACTGAAATAAATGAGTTTTTAATACTGAGGTTTAATGGGAGTAGAATCAGGCTTCTAGAGAAATCCAAAGTAAGAATAAAATGCTAACAATGATTGAAAAGATAGTTGGATGAGGCCAGTCTTTCTACTGAGGGAGAATGTGAGATGTTGAGCAGTATAGGAGGTGCTAATAGGAAAACTAGTCATCAGGGCAATAAAGAAAATACTCGAGCACAACACTCAATGAACATGAATTTTGAGCAGTGAAGATATTTCACAGTCATGCTAATTTTTACAAGTTTAGGTTGGAAGTTAGTATTAGAGGTGAGTCATGTAGTTATCAAAGTCTTGTATTTATTAGCAAAATTATTTCTTTGCATTTTAAAAGGGTTTTAAACACCTACTTAGGGAAAATGCTTTATTTGGAGGCAAAACTGGCTGCTCTAGTCAGGTACAAATGCAGCACAAGCTCATGGCTAGACAATCGCTGCAAAAACAGAGTTTGCAATCAAGGGCTACAACCTCTCTGCTTTAAAAGTGCTGTCTGAATGGCTCAAACTGATTTTAGATGCCTGCTCTCAACTTTCCTGTATTCACACTGCCCACAGAGCCATGTTGCGGAGGGGAGAGTGTGTTGGAGGGTTCATACTTGTTCTTTAACATTGGCAGGAAGCATGTACAAATCTTCCTGATACTTATATCCCTACCTTGATGCTTAGGTGCCTTCCAACTTGATAGAATTTCAGAGTGAAAAGGTTTCCTTGAACCTTGCTCTCTTTTCTTTGATGTTGGACTAGGAGCAATGCTTCTCTGAGTGACCTGCTTGCATCTCTTGGTGTGATTTTCAGAGTTGAGAAAGGTTAGTGGATGCTGAAAATACCTGGTTTGGAATGGCCGGTTACTGAAATGACTTGGGAACCTGCAGAAGAGTCCAGGTTTGGTTTTGGGCTGAAGCAGGTAGACTAGAACCAGTAGGTATTTATAATAAGCTAAAAAGAACTATTCTAGGACAGTAAGAGACCAGTAAAAAGATGTGGAATTAAAGAAAAGAGAACAAGTGGTAAATATGATAAATGTGAGTTGAAATTGTATGTATGGAGGTATATGAAATAGCATTACTTAACATAATGCCAATAAGTTAGTGTAGACAAATCAAATGTACATATAATGAGGGAAGATGCATGAAGTAGCAGTAATTCTCTTGTTGCTCAAAAATGGGATTCAAAGAGTGTTAATCCATTTAGTAAGCCTCTTGGGTACACTTACAGCCCCTACAAGCTGCAGGAAAGTGTATCTGGCTTCAGAAGAGGATGCTTGTGCTTTTCAGATGATCTCGCTGAGACGAATAAACAAATAGGGCTGGGAGTATGGAAATGATAGGTTGGTAGCATCTTTTTGGAATTTAAACAAGTGTATTACTCCATATGGAAAGACTGTCTGAGAATTGATGGAACCCTGCGGACTTACTATAAAGACTGGATATATATGAAAGAATGATAACGCATGTGAGGACTGAAGTTGAAAAGGCACGCCAGTTAAAAGTGAGGCTGGAAATGCAACAGGATTGCATCTTTTTCTCCAAGTTGTTTGAAGTTCTCAAGCATAAGCTTCTTAACACTTGCTGGAAGAAGACATGCTAAAGATTACCAGCCTGAAGGTATTAGGCTATGCAAGGCATTAGGAATGGTAATTACCAAGACCTCATACACAAATAATCATTTAATAACACAGCTGATTTCGGGAGCCTTAACAGTGTGCTCTCAGTGTAGAAAATACAGAAAGAAAATTTCTTGGAGCAGGAAATGCCTTCAATCTGAGAATCCATAAAGGAAAGAAGCTTTGAAAAACAAAAGAGCAAACATGATCAGGTCCCATAAAAAGGCAGTGAAGTTGAGCAAGAGGTGCTGAATAAGAACATATAGGCAGGTTTTCAGATTTTGCCGATGTAAAATGCTAACAGTAAGATCCTAAATAGAGCAGACTGGGGTTTTGATGATAGCGGAAAATCTGCTCCCACTAGACCAGTACATTTTTCATACCTATTCAGGTCAGCTGATTTCTAATTAGGTTCCAAAATGTAAATATAAAATGCTACTTTTAAACATATTTGTGTTTGAAAAGTGGGACTTTATCCATACAATTACTTAAAATGACTGGTTTTTTATCTTTTATATTACTCTGTTGTCTGAAATCTATCCATTTTCTGGCTAGCATCAATTCTGGCAGTGTTTCCAGAGCCAAATATAAACTGCACAATATCTCTGTGGTGTAAGACTGGTAATTCACTGTGCAGTTTGACAGTAATTATTGTAGCTTTAGCATTTGCAATTTGATAGCCTATTTTAACAATATTGTTTAAAAAGTTCTCAAATAAACAATTCTGTACCTAAGCAATCATAAAAAATTTACATAATGTGTAATAAATACATTTATTAAAATTTAAATGTAACTCCAGTTGGAGTACCTCCGAAATCATTAATGGAAAGGCAGTGAAGAGTCATGAATGCTATTAATGTTGAGTAGGAGACTATTTTTAGTTTCCGTTCCCCACTATCACAGAAGACTTGCATTTAAAAAGAAGTTCCTGAGTATGAGTCTTAGATCCATGGTGCATATTTCTACAGGCAGAGACATTTTTAAAGGGGCAGTGCGTATCCAGTTAAGACAAGAATTTAATAGAAAACTTTCATCACCTGATAAAAATAAAGCAAATTCTGCTTTTTAGTATCTACATTTTCTCAGTTACATAGGATGCAGTTGACAGAAGAGTTAAACAATGCAGTATTGCGTAAAACAGAAGTTTACATGCCTGCACTAAACTTTTTCACCTTTTCTCACCCAGCATTTAAGAAGTGCATTTTCTGAGGGTGGTACTAAGCCGTTATAGAAACAAATGATCCTAAGGTGTGAGTTCATTTGTGAAGAGTCTTGCTTTTGTTTTTTTAAAAACAACAAGGTACACATAAACATATTTTCACACTACCCCACCAGCAGCTACAATTAAATGGGCCAAATCTAGTAATAATAATTTGAGAATTTGTTTCCATAAACTTTTGCTGTCTTTTGACTCTAACTCTTATTACTGAGGGGCCACCAGGAGGGTTGGTGACAATTCTGTTCGATTCATTTTGTTTCAGAGCTCAGACTGTTAATGTCTGCTTAACATTGTACATGAATTCCCCTGAGTTTCCTTGCAGGATACAGCGCTTTTCAAAGAGCTTACATCATACTATTGTTCTATAGGACTCTTTTATCTTTCTTTTCATTTTTTTCTGAGTACACTATTTTTTGTGTTCAAATGTAACTTTTTTATATTTTTCATTGTTCGCTGAATTTTCCAATTAGTGTCCACATCAGCGGAAGCCTATGAGAATTCCCTGTGAATTACAGTGTCGTGTTGAACTGCAGCAGTTATGAAGGTGCTGTGTCAGAAAACATGAAGCACTTTTCCCAAGGATATATCTGCAATTGCATTTATTTTAAAACTTGAAATAAAACTTGAAATTGAGGTTTACTTAGTGGATTTTTTCTGATCTCTGTTTTTCAGTCTCCTCTTGTTTTATTTGAGGATCAATAATACATATTGTGCCCGGAGGGTACATTTGTTTGTGTTACAGAACGTCTCATGAGCTGTCATTTCCAAGCTGCTGGACTGCAAAGCCAGGCTGAGTAGAATCTCTAGTTTTCTTTTAAATGTCACTGACTTAATTTCAGTTTTGTGGTTTTGTTTTTGTTTTTCCTAGTATCTTGACAGCTACTTTTCTCTTAGTGTCTCTTCATTCATTTAATATTTCAGTATAGCTTATAGTTTTCCACATAGCAATTGAAGGGCTATACTCTTCTCACTCCTTCCAGACAGAGAAATCCTGTAATGTGATTTGGGATATTAGAAAGTAGGCTGTTGAAATTAATGACTGAAGGGGCTGGACGGGTTTGCATGTGATCAGTGGTTTATGAGTAACTCATAAAATTATTACATCTGATCATTGCTTCGACTCCCACTGGCTTGATGGACACCGGGTCAGAGTCTGCATAAAGGAGCAGGGTGAAGTCTCTGCACTCCTTCAGGGTGAGACAGGACCACCATGGCAATCATCCAGTACAAGGTGGGCAGTCAGATAGTCCTCATAGTCCTCAGAACCCAAATGACAGCTAGAAGACCTTGAGGTGAGGAAGATTCTGCTCTGTCTGATGGCACATGAGCCTTCCAATCCAGGAGAACCAACACGCCTTTAGGAGGACAGAGGGTTCCCTAATGGGAACCATCAGCAGTAAGTCTCTGGAATTTCTGCAGCCCAGTTTAGTCGAGTCACGCCAAATAGTTCCCAAAGCAGATACTGCATTCAGCTTTCTCACCTTTCTCTTCAGATGCATATCATGGTCTTGTAAGTGCTCTTTGTCCTCTATGGTCTTCTCAGGTTGAGATATCCATTTGATTTCCAGAGGCTGTTCTTCTGGGCTGGATATGACTTTTGTTAACCCATTAGCTTATTCTACCCCAATTCAGGGATTGTATAATTCTTTTCATCACCTTATGTTCATATTTATACCAAAAATCTTCATCCTGTGCTTCACTGGGACAGCAATAGATCAGAGGCAACCTGCAAGTACAATAGCAGAGAGCAGCAGAGGGAGTCCCAGCTCCCTTCAGAGAAACACAGGCCTTCTTCTGCCTTCTTCTTCTTCTTCAGTAGTCCTGCACCTACACTGGGTGTCAGACACAATCCCAGAACTCTTTAAGTAGTGTCTGAGGATGGTTATTGCTAAACCAGTCACTTATTTAATCAGTTTCTAAAGTCATGAATGAGACTACAGATGTCAATAGGAGATCATTCAATCATTTCAGAAGTACTAAATCAATTTTGCTGGTATTTAGCTTGCAGAGGTGAAAAAGCTAGATCAGCCTTCAAATATGTAACTACAGAGTGTTAACTGAGATTCTAATTAGGATCCTTTGTTTTATCTTGTGTTAGTAATTTATAACAGGGAAAAATTGAATCATTCTTGATTGCCATCCAAATTCTTCTCAATTAGAGATGGCCGTATGTTTTGACACACTGGGAGAGGAAGGGAAGAGGAGTAAGTGATAAAGGTGGGCAACGCCGAGAGCTGATTTGCATCTGCCAGGTTTCTGTTCTTTCAGATCCGTTTTAGAAGGTCCTGTACCCTGCAGTTTGCATGGGCCTGTTCTAACGCTGACTTTTATCCTTTCCGTCCTGGATATTGGATCCTTTTAGAGAAATATCTTAACGTTGAATCCTGCTTAATTTAAATGTGAGCCATATTAATCCTTTCTAAAATACCACTCAAGACAGACAGATTTTGTTGGGGAGGCGGGGGGAGAGGGAGTTACCTCATATAAAGACACATTCATAGTGCAGACTGCTGTTTGAGTGAAGCAAATGGAGCTGAATAGTTCCCACTTCAAAGTCAAGTCTAGTTACCAATTTCCGGTAGACTGCTTCCTTAGCCTGAGAGTACACTTGTATTCTTTCCTTCCATCCTGAAATCATAATAACAGCTCTACACCTGGTATAGAACTCAGTTGGTAATTACCAGAGGCTGGAAAAACACTTCTCTTTATAAGTAGAGTGACTGCTGAAATAGTTGATAGACTCTTTTTTCCTCTAGCGTCTGAACTTGAATGTGTGTGGTCGTCAATGACAGCAGACTTTGACTCTGAAGTTCATTCTGGTGTTTGATGCAGTCAGGTCTTGGACTATATTGTAAACAAAATTCAGTCGTTGGTTTTAAATTGAGTTTGTCTTTAAAAGGCTGAAAATCCTGATTGAATTATTACATTCTCCAGTAAACTGTTTTCTGATATCTAAACATCATATTTGCTATATTTATAATATTTACCTATTTCTCTGAAATAGTTCTATTCCTTGTAAAGTCAGAAATTATTTGAGATACTGTTGTGGCATTTTGCCTTTTTCTTAGCTCTAAATAGCAGCTATTGGTGAGAAAATATTGAAAATCAGAAGAGCAAAGATGCTTTTGTCACCTATCAGCAATGTTTCAATTTAAGGTGATGTCTGTGGCTTATGATGTACCTTCACTATGACTTGTGATTGATGGAGGTTGTTTTAATAGAAATAAGAAGATAAACTAAGAGATATGGTAATTTTACCCACTGATAGTTTTTAATGAATATTTGGAAAAATATATTGAAGCAAACAGGATTACCTCTGTGCTCAAATAATTTATGTGGAAGAGAGGTAAAACTGCTTCAGGATATTTGGCATTTAAAAGAATTCATAGTCTTGCAGTAATGTTAAAAATACAGCCAATTTCATGTTTCTGCTTGGCAAATTTTTTACTTCAGTGTTTTAATCAGATGTGAATCTTTTCTGTAACCTTGCATCTGAAACAGTTTTCTTTTAAACTTCAGAGTAGGTGAGCAGCGAGCAAGACGAGCAGGAAATTTATTTCATGGAGTAGTCATAGAATAACCTGAATAATTAGCTAGATAGAAAATTTACTATTGATTTGAGCAGGTCCAACTTTGGATATGCTTAAAGTAGACAGCTGCCTGGGGCAGAAAATCTCAGTTTTAAGCTGGGAAAATGGATTTTGCTGTAGGCCTGACTTGATTTGCCTCAACAGTGGTAGAAGGAGAGGCCCTCTGGACACACTCCTCCCTGACTAGCTCTGGATACTAAAAATGGATGACCTTATGGGTCCCAAGATCAGGCAGTCCCTGTGCTGCCACGGCCAAAATCTGCATCCCCCTGCAGTAGTCTCCGCTCCTGGAGGGAGGCTGGGGAGGCAAGGAGCCCTGGAGCAGGAATATTCACTCATTTGCTTCTGCTCTTACAAGTATTCCAGAGAAAAATATGCTTCACATGCTACCTCTTGCCTTGTCTCTCTCTTTTTATAGTCAAATAATGGGTTCTAGTAAGGACCTGAAAGAAATGCCCATTCTTTACAATTGTTCAGTCTTAAGGAAATCCTTCCTTGATACTATACAGAAAACTTAGCAAAGGTAAGATTTGGGAATACAAAAGGCTTGGTATCAATGAGTGAGAAGCCTATCCACAATGACTCAGGACAGGGATTTTAAACCTGTTTAAATCTGTTTTGTTGCAGATCTCCATTTTCATAGCTAAGCTTCCACACAGAACTTGTTCCAATAGATCTGTTAATGTCTCTAGTCTTGCCCTGTTGTACAAGTCTTTGCAATTCAAAATTGTGGATTTTTGTAGGTGAGGAACGAAATAAGCTCACGTCAAAGCTGTTCTTTCATCTGTCTATTTTGACTCTCAAAGATGAGTCAGAGGACACCCACACATATACTTAAATCAGATCCACTGTTGTGAATGCATTTGGACCATCCATTAGAGATAAAGACTCCATAAAGGAGGCTGACAAACTAGCCAGGCATCTGATTAGGCACAGAATAATTTCAATGGCTAATCAAACGAATGAATCCTTACTTGATTACATTTCAGTTTTGTATCAGCTAATCATGAAACGAGAAAATACACTAATGGATGCTGGTTTCTTATAGCACCTGTTCACAGGTACAATTGCTGTAATTTAGAAAGAAGAAGGGAGGGGGCAGCACTAATTTCCTAATCAAGAGTTGAGACAAGTAGCAAGCTCTAATATTCTTAGTGCAATAGGTCGTTTTTCTCTAGAAGAACACTAGAAGTTTTGCAGAGCTTGGAGATAAGTCAGCAGTGGGAAGGGGAAGCTGAGACCATTCCCCCACATCTCACAGTACACTTTTTTTACACGTATATGTTGTTTCTCAGGAAACCTTCTGTATTACATGGTGAAAAGAGACCTTCTCAGGACATTCTTAATAAAATGAGACAATATGTCCTTTCTCCCACCCCTCAGGTCTCTTTCGCTACTCATTGCTCAGTAGATATTAGCAGGGGTGAGAAAGGTCCCTGCAGACAAGCAGAAAAAGTTTGTAGTGTGTGTACACAAATGCACATTCTTTTGGTACTCCTGGTGTCTCCGGAGTTTTGGTCTCAGATATAAAGTTATCATATGCACAACATCCTTGTGAATGCCCTCCACTAAGATCTCTGACTTGAGACATAATATAATAAAATTCCTTGGGAACCATTGCAGTGCTTGGAGACAATCCCATTGTGCTATGTGATAGCACAGAATGTGGCAGTCCCTGCCTCAGAGAGCCTCCTATGTAAAACCGTGTATGTTTTCTTTTCATATAAAAAGGTAACAAAGGGAAAATATTGGAGGAGAAAAGTGGGATGCAGACCATTAGGTTCTGCTTTTAATATAATGTGGAACTGACAGTTCTTTGTTGTATGAAGATAAGAGTTTTGGTACTAAGTTATGAAAAAGATCTGACACTACTTTCACAAGGAATCCTACAACACAAAGCAGTTCTTGAAGTTTATATTTGCTACGCTGCCTCTAGTAAAGTATCTCATGAGAAACAAACTAAAATAAAAGCTGGGCCCTAATTCCTGAAAAGTAGGCCCTACCCTCACAGGAAGGTGACCTTCTGCTGCTGAACAGCCTCACAATTGCACCAATGTCAGGAGAGCTACGCTGAGTTTGGACTAGTGTGCATTAGGCTGGAACTATTGCTAACAGAGAACAGTACTTACAGGAATGGCTTTAAAACATCTGCTGATCAATACTGTCCAGTTCTTTAAAGAACTCTTAGTTTAATGCTGCTTACCTACACAGCGAGTGTCTCCGAAGTCTAAGCAGAGAAAATAGAGACCAAGGGCAGTTGGATTAGCAGTATTAAGCCACGGTCAATCTACTGCATGCATTTTAATAGCTTTTGCAAAAGTAGAGCACTAAATTCTCCGCTGTGTAAATCAGGGTAGATCTGTTGAAATTGCCAGAACTGTGCTGATTTATACAGGCCGAGGACTGTCCCCAAGACTTCCAGCAGCAGCTGTTTTGAATGGTTTGGTTTGATCTGTCTTTTGAAATATTGAGCCACCAGACAGATTGCATTTAAATTATCAGTGCAGATCAATGTATGAGATATATCATAAATCTTGCCTAAACACCACTCAGCTGAATTTCCCTTATTGGCTTAAAATATATTCATCTTGCATCTTTAACTTTTCATACAAGCTCATTGGCTGTAGGAAAATAAAGTCTTTGAAAAGGCAAACATAGATAAATACTTCATTTTAAAAGTATGGTGTTGCTCATATAGAATCTGTGTCTTAAAATAATTTTTAAAACCTCAAACAAACAAAACAAACCAACCAAACACACACCCAAACCACTTCATCTGAAGGGTCTAAAGTTATTTGAGGGTAAAAAATAAGTTGTTAGAACCACACCTTCTGTTGTATTTAGGATTTTTTTTCTGCCTCTGGGGTTAAAAGAAAGGAACAAAGAGCCCATCCTGCAGAGAACCGAACACTTTTTCAGAGGTGCTAAGTAAATGTTTGATCCCTTTCAGAGGCATTAGAGATTTCCTGCTTGGTGTTTCTCAGGATCTCTACAGTGTATGAGTAGAACAAAAATTGTCTTCACAATCATAAATCATTTTTTAAAATTAGTGATCTGAGTTAGAGGTTAGGAAAATATGGTAGATTTTTACTGTTAAAACAGTAATGATGTTCTGGAGGAGTTTCAGAGATCTAGGAAGGAAGATGTTTTTCTTTTCATGCTGTCATAACTCATAGTTTTCCCTCCATATTCCTGGTCTACTTATTCCTTTGGTGTGGTCTTTTGCGTCTTTTCACAGCTGTGTGCCTGAGGCACTGTGTTCTGTGCTGTGCAGATCACTGTTCTCAGGGCCGTGCATCCTGAACGCCACACTTCTTCACTGCTCTTCTCCCTGTCCTTTCATCTCTGGATGTCTCTTGTCATGATGCTCTGGCCATTGTGCTGGCATTAATCATTTAACTTCTTCCAAAACTCCCTCAGCCTTCATCAAAAACAGGAATATTTTCTCAGGCTTGATTTTTCAGGTCATTGCTCTCACTCTGTTTCAATTAATCTCCTCCATTTCTTTCATGAGGAACTGAAGAAATAATTTCTGAGCTTGTTTTCCTGGAGATTCTTGAGAAAAGTAGAGGACGAAAAGGATTAAGGTAACTGATAAATATTGGTTGACCTTGTTTGCCTCTCTCCCCTTCATGTTCTTGCACATTAACAGATAAACAGGAAGCAACAGGAGAAGGGAATGAGTGCTAGTTGCAGATTGAAAAGGATATGATGTCCTTGAGCACCCTCAGTTGCATCCTTGCTCCGTGCAGAGAAAATAGTCCACTGGCATGCTGACTGAATAATTTGTTTTACACAGCAAATGGCAGTCATGGACCAGGACCCCCTGTGCTAGCTGCTCTGTTAACAAAAGAAAAACAATTTAGAAGATGGTCACCACTACCAGGGCTTACATCCAAAGTATAAGACACGAGACAACAGATGGAGATGGACAGATGGTGAAGTGCGAAGAAACTACTAAAGAGTTGATAAGCATGAAGGCAAATGATATCAGCATACCAGCTGCCTAACATTTGTCCATTAGAGATGTCAAGCCAAGGAATGGTGTAGGAATGGTTTTGAAGGATAATGGGATAGCTCTGTGGATGGTTGGGGTAAAAGCATCCCAGCTGGGGATGGCAGCAAGGAATAGTTTATCTGGAAACCCTGCTAACAAACAGTGGAAGCTGGGGTTGTCATTTCCAGTGAGAGGCAGGTTGTGCAGGGCATGGAAATGAGGACGAGTGTTTTGTTGTATGCTCACTTTTAAGGTGAGCAAGAAGTGGGACCTATGAAGGCATGAAAATGAGAGAGGTAGCAGGGTCAGAGCAAGAAGCATGAAGACATTATGTAGATACAAACGAGGTAAGACTTAAGACTTGCAAGAATATAAAAAAAATAGTTGAAATTCTTTCTGAAAGCTGCAAGTCTGCCTGATTTTTAGTGTGTTATTAGAAAAAAAGCTTCACAGTTCTTGTATAGAAAGGATCAGCAAGGCTTTGACACATCTTAAAATCCCCTTTTCAATGTTTGAGTGACAGGCCAAAAACATCACAAGGGTCAAGAAAAGGAGTAGCAGGGTCGCATCTAGTGGTGTAAGGAGACCAACAACAACATTTTAGTCACCCTTAGTGTAAGTAACATAATAGCTAAACATTTGTAAGGAGACGTCAGGGAGGAATACCAAGGTACTGTTATGGTACAAAGTGGAGAGGTGGATGCCTGTGCTGTGCAGGTGGCAGTCCGTATAAAGAGATCATTCGAATTTTGCTCACAGATCTAATTACCCAGAGAGAAGCAAAAAGGGACCAAGGTTGGGTGTTGGGGAAACCCTTTGAAGAAGCTGAAGTCCCAAGAATGACCCTTTAAAGGACACGCTGTGTGAACAGAAGGCGGTGATAGATGTTGGTGGAGGGCAAGATCTCATGAAATATGGTAACTTACATGGTATTTGGCTAAGAAGTCAGGAAACTCCCTTGATGATTAAATTACTCCAATGGGAGAAGTTGGCCTTACACAGATGAAGTGGTGTTTTTGGTGGTGGTGTGTGGGGTTTTTTTTGTTGGTTGGTTGGTTGTTTTGGGGGGGGTTCATTATTATTATTATTATTATTATTATTATCATTATTTTATCCATGGTATTTTTCTTTTTTATTTAATGAGAGACTGCATAGCAGTTAGTCCATTTAGCTGCAGCTGCTCACCCTTCTCAGAGGTGTTTTGAGAGCAGAATAGATTAAGGATTTAAACACAGGTGATAGCAGTGTTGCTTGGAATGAGCAGAAATGTAATATTTATAACACGAGCATATTGGCCTTTGGGTGGATAAGTGCTTCAGAAAATTCAGTGCAGCATAATGTGAAGTAATGTAGCCAATTACTAAAAGAATAAGCATGGAGATTGCAGTCTAAATAGGAACACAACATGGAATTCGTATTAGGAAAAGAACCTAGGAGGGACTGCAGATAATAGAGTAAACCATTAGCACTATTTCCTGGTAACAATAACAAAAATGAAAAAGAGCAAACATGTATGTAGCTCTGGCAATGTGGTGTATAAAGTTGCAGAAATTCTTCTGGCATGCTACTAGTCTTGTTAGAAAAGAGTGCACGGTTTTAGCCACTTCGTTACAAGAAGACACTGAAAAGGTGCGGCAGGAGGCAATCCGAGATGACTTAGTAAGCAAGACATGATTTATGAAGAACGTCTGGACGTATTTCTTCTCTGTAGCTAAGGAAGGGGAAATTAAGGGAAGATTCTTATGCAAGTATGCAGCATCCTGTACACATGGGAATGGTTCAGTGCTAAAATACAGTTGTTATGATCATACAGAAATTTTAAAAAAAGAGATCTTGGATTAATGTTAGGAAAGAAAATAAAAGCAGATTTTCAAACTGGAGGAAATGGAGCTTTATGCAAATGATGGAAATGGAAATAACGGTGTATCAGCTCACCTGAGGAATACTTGAGGCACTGATTCTATCTGTGTGAAGGGATTATTAAAATTCTTCATCTTAGTTTTTAAAAGAATAAATTATGAATCAAGTATTAGTTTTTAAATTGGCAACATACTGATGAAGAAACCCCCATACAACAGGCAGATACAAACAGATCTTTGTCAGCTGAATACTTAAGACTGCAGTTTCATAGAGGCAGAGTTTTGCTCATAGTTACCTGAAAAACAAAAGTTGGCCTATCTCTCAACAACAAAATGTCAGGTTCTAAATTCATTACAGCTTTAAGTGCTGACAGTATGGGCACCTGGGTTTCCCTGTACGAATTCCTCTTTTAAAAATAAATCAGGTTAGAGCTTTTCTTTTGATATCTAATAGGTAAAATTGTCCAGCATACTGAACCTGAAGACCAGAATAAATTTAAATAGGCATGGCATTTCTGACCACCTAGATGTAATTTCTTCGGTTTAGTCCCTCAGATGATACTGCACTAGTAGGTTTGTACGAATACCTTCAGCTAACTAGAGGTATTAGATTTTGTTTGTTCCCAAGCCTACACTTTGCTCAGATTACCTTCTCTATCAATTTACAGTGAGCCTGACCATCCTCCCACAACGAGAAGGGGAGGGAGCCTGTGTGCATGGACACCTTTTCCATAGAGAAGAAAGATGCAGCCCCATCCATACTGCTGCTCTACCTCTTCCCCTGGTCCAGCTTTGAGCTCTTTTTCTAACTAGTTTTTCTAATTTAGAAAAAAAATCTATTTTTGTTTTCTAATTCTAATTTATAATTTCACTTAATTTAGTGAAATTGGTGGTGGGCAGACAAAGGTGGTCTGCAAAGGTGTAGGAGAGTGGTAGAGGTAAGTGATGTGTACCCCCTCAGGGTTTCTGATGGAACCAGCACAGTCAGACTTCCCTATATTCCTTCAGCAAATGGGATGGTTGAATCTCTTTCTTTCTGGTCCAATACTGCTAGATAAATACAGTAACACACTGGTGACATATAGATCCCACCATGAGTGATGACAGAAAAGCCAGTAGTTTTAATAAATGTTAAGAAAAATAGTAGAATGTTCTGAGTAACATGTGTAACAAGCATTCATTATTTTTTAAGGGACAGTTTTGGGCAGATATTCTAGATCTTAATTTAACAAGCCGGTATCAAAGGTCTGCGCACTGTTGGTTTGCATCCATTCAAGTAAATTTAGGGTGAAAGTAAGAAAATCAAAAGTATTCACTCTGTAGTGAATTCACTGAGAGGAGCCAACACTATTTCTTTTAACTCTTGCTGATGTGATATATCTCATTCACTTCAATGGGACAGATAAGCCTAATGAATAAACATCTGCAGGAATTAGCCCAACAGACATCCCTAAATGCTTTCAACCTGGTGTAAGTTTTGTTTGCATTACTGACTGCATTTTTTAGCTTGAGTCTAGATGCAGCTAAAGAAACAGACTTTGGCACTTGGAATTATGGTGAAATGCAAAGTTACTATTCAGCCCCTGGACATTAACACCCTGGACTGTGCTGTATGCACTCACCAATTTGCACAGATAGTTGTGGTGATGGTGAATTTGCATGGAAGCGCTTGGAATGCTTGCATAGGAGTCTTCACAGCAGTTTCGTAATGTTGGAACCTGTTGCCATTTATTTTATTGGTAAAGACGTAGACATTTTTTTTAAAAAACAGGGATGTTTGTTAAATATGAAAAAGTGGATTTTTTTTATGGAAGAAAAATGTTGGGTAGGTGTTTGCAGCTTTATGTCTATTTTTTTTTGTCTGATTGTCTGGATTTGGACAGTAATGTCTGCAGAACAGGAACAGATAGATGACTATCAGGAATTCTCCAATCTATATCCACAAAGGTGTAACTTTAAATGAAACAAAGATGTCTAAACATTTTTGTATTATTTATTCTAGTGCATGGAAGCAGCACCATAAATATTTAGTTTAGTAAAAACCATAATCCCCCTTTACTACGGTTGGTAGCTATGGGGAAAAACCTCTTTTACAGATGCCTGCTTGCAGGTGAAATGCAGTATTTCAGCACTTGGCTTCCACCCAGCCCTGAAGGGCTGCCTTGCTATCTCCTCTACTGCCAAGAACTGGACCATTTATGCTGATGCTTTTGTTTACCTGAGGTGGTTGTATTTCCCAGCCAAGCGCTGTGAACAAGAAGAGAAGTTCTGCTCCTGCCACTTTGTGAAGCTCCCTTAGCTCCTTGGCAGGTGTTTTGTCTGGAGCTCACCCCAACCAGCAAGTCACACCTTCTCCCCGTGTGTGATCCCCGAGATCCCCCAGTGAATCATGCGCCGCCTGTTCTGCTTGAGGCTCACACTGACTTGGCTGCTGGTCTTTGCTTTCACCTTGGGTTTGGGATCTTGACATGGACTCTCAGTTCTCAGAACTGGTACTAAGTATTTGTGACACTGGGCAAGTCGAGCGACTATCAATCAAACACATTCAGTGACAACTACTTACATCACATGCTTTTTCTTAAGAACATTTTTTTTGTTCACAGATTTATAAAATAAAAATCTTCGATGTTTTGTTACAAACTAACCATGATATGCTGTGCACTCTTAACATTATGACATTTTTACATTCTCCATGTCCTTTAGCAGCTTTATGTAGGATATGGGCTGCTTAATGAAATGTGAAATGTACACTAGAACTATTTTTTCCCATGCAGTAAGATAATAAGATGTTACATTACTCATAGGTCCAATTTTAAATTTAAATATAACTTCATTTAATTTTACTTTGCAATCAGGTAAATTAATGAGAGAGAATCAAAACAATATGCTGTAATTACATTTGGAAATTATTCCTCCTGTCCTTCAAGAGTGTTCTTTCTCTTTAAGATATTGAAATTTGGTGTCTAAATATAAAGTGGAGTAACATCTGGTACTAATTGCTGGTTTCAATAATATAGACAGATCTTCAGGCATTTCATGCATTTGAAAGGAGGCTTTTAGTAGGATGTTCTGAGTCAAAGGTCGTAAAAATTTAATGCCACTAAAATAGCTAATATTCCACTTGTGTTCTAGATCTAAATGATCTTTTACAGAAAAGATTTTGCTTACTAAAATACAGTTGTTTTAACTTACTTTATTTGGGAAGAAGAACCGGTCTGTACGTCTTTTATATACACTGTGAATTGTTACCCATGAACATCGTGCAGGAGAATATTAGAACAGTTTATTTCTAGACTCAAAAGTTGTTACTTCATTTTCAAGATCTCTGATTTTCAGCACTGACCCTTGTGCTTCAAAATTTATGTATTCAAAGTCTTCTATCTGCTTGCACTTTGTCAATTATTTTCCCAACAAAAGAAATCAGTTAGACAAATAAATTGACACCAATGCTAAAGTGACTGGTGACTAGCAAATGAGCCATGGTCCAACAATTATTCCTGCAAACTCTTTGATGTGTTCATAAAAGCAACAGATCTATTTAAGGAAAATAATCAGTGGTGCTATTTCTTCTTGGTTTTGTGTATTTTCTTACTGCAATGCATTCATATGTTTTGGAATAAGCTGTGTAAATAGAACTGTGTGAGGGTGCTTCACTCCTCTGGCTGGTGGCCTATGTGGAAAGCACACGTGAAGTGTTAGTAGTTCCCAACAGTTATACATTGGTCAGCTTGCGCAGGCTTGCTGTTCTCAGCTGGCCAGGACTCCTCGAAGAGCACAGCAATATGAAAGGAACCTTCAACAGACACTCATTGTGTGTGGGCAGTTCAGGGCCCTGAGGGCACTCGTTGGCCTTCCCGGTCTGTTTTTCCTGGGGTCTCAACCCTGGCCCTGGCCCTGGCCATGGACCCAGTGGCTCCATTTAAGCTCAGCTCTTGCCTGAGCTATGGTTCAAGTGTGTCCATTTCCAGTCCTGCCTTCTGGATGGGCCTTGGGCCCACATTGTAGTCAGCATGTCTCATGGATGGATGCCTCAGATGGATATGATAACTTGTTTTGTCTTTGGCCCTTTGGACTTTGGAGCCAAGCTGTAGCCTTGTTTCCAGTCCTGTCCCTATCTCCTTTCACCCCTGACCGGGCTCCCTGGGTGGACCCTGGGCCTGGTTCATCACTTGCCTTGTCTGGGGTTTTTGATAGACCCTATTACTGGTTTCTGGCTCTGACACCATGGTCAGACCCTGTAGGTCTCTGTCACTGTAGGACAGTTGTAGCAAGAAGCAGGTCACTCATAACTGAACCGTGTATGACTATGAGACCAGCAATCTGTAACAGCAGGAAGGGTTCAGCCAGCACTGTGCCTTGTTAGCTATCACTGGTAGTTGATGCTAATGAAAGAATATAGCAACTAGGTGACAGTAAGGTGACACCACGTTCTGTAGGTTTGTGATCAGTGATAACTTCCTCTGTCAGCAGATGCGAATTTTGTCCATTTCTCCCACTCCAGGAATCTATCTAATCCATTTTTTTAATATGGAGGTCCACAGCTTTATTTTATTGTGGTAGGTAGTATCTTTTGTTACTTTATACTGACACCTGCTGCTTTCATCTCTTGTTCCCTAGATCTCACACTGGAGGACAACCATTCTCTTCTCACCGCAAACTGCTCCATTTGTCTCATCACTCTTCTGGAGCAGAACCTAGTAGGTCTGAGTCTTTTCTTGCACACTGGATTTATACTGCTTAACGATACTGACTGCAAAGGTGCTTCAGATTTCGATTTTAATCCACAAAAACAAAAAAAAAAATAGGCATAAGCAAAACTCTAAAAATGTTAGGAACTCCCCCAAATTTGAGAATTCTCAAAATTGAATCAATCCTCTGTATATAACTACTTTCCCTCATTTTAGTATGGCAAGACTTGGCTAGAAAAGTGTTTTAATGTTTTGCTGTGAAGGAGTTGAGTTTTGTGATCATTCTGACCTTTTCAAGGTGTGAGTTAGCTTGCTTCTAATCTATTCTGCCACCTGAATAAGAGAGCTACGAATTCAACCTCATATAGCTCACACGACCTTCAAATGATTCATTGTCCCAGTCAGTAACATTTATTAGTATTCTTGAAAGAATCTCCTCCCTTCCCATCCCACTGACCCCAGGCCACCTTCATGCAAGCCTGCACTTCATTCATTGTCAGAAATTCTGAGGAACAAATTGAAACAAAACGAAACAAAACAAGTTATGAGCTGCTCTCTCACTGGTCTCTTCAATACTTCTTCCACTTGGGCACAAGCATGAATTTGAAAACGAGAGGGAATCATGAAATGCACCAAAAAGTCATAAACTGATCAAAGGAGGAAAATACTTCAGCCTTGATAAGGAAATAAATGCACTTATCCAGATGCTACATGCACTTTGGCTCGTTGGCTTTAGACACTCTCTATTATGGAAAATTCTTCCAAGCCTGGCTGGCAGTAGCTCAGATCAAGTATAATTTTTCTTTTCATAGCCAAAATGTACCATCTGACATCTACACATTGGGCATTCAAGAGAAGCTTGTACTATCCAGCATGAAAATACTGACATGAGGTATCAGTTGTGATAGAAAATAATAGCTCAGCATCCCACACAGTGGAGGGGAATACCTTCAGCCTTCCAACAGCAAATCTCTCTCTCCAAAACTAACCAACCATCGCTAATTAGTTCTTGTACTGTACTGATAGCTACATGATCGCTCTGAATCATGCAAGAGCAGCAGACGTTAAATCATCTATACCTGCAGTCAAACATCTGCAGTCAAACCAGGTCAACCTGCTGTCCAACAGCTTTTAGAGGAGCCTTGCACCAGCGAGGAGCAGTCACATCACTTACAGTGGACTCTCTTTCATGCTTTCTCTTTTAGTTTAGAAGTAGAGACAAGTCTTATCTACTTATGGAATCTTTTCTGTGTTTTACCACAGCAGAGTAAGGGAAGATATAAATTTGTGATGAAAACTTTAGCTCTAACCTCAGGTGGAGCTTGAGAGATCAAAAGCTCTGGCCCCAGAGCACTGGAACAGCACGGGCACCAACATTTCAGAGGGTGAAGTTTTTAAAGAGATCTACCTGTGGCCAATCCATGAAAAATCTGAGCAAATTTCCCAAGTTTTAGGTGACTGGATATAAGGTAGAGTTGTCCTTTTGTTTTGTTAGGTTTTATGACACTTTCCTGAGAGTCTATCATGAACGAAACTTGTAGTTTTTCAATGGCATGGCGAGTTTGTTCCCTTACAAAGGCCTATGCATATGTGACAGTTCTTGTTAGACAACTACAGGTGTGCTGAATTTGAAATATATAAATACAAAATTATAAAAAAATACACATATACAGTGCTGGAATCAGTAGTTGTACTGAACTTTAATACAGCAACAGATAAACTACACAGCTTGTGAATGAGAAAAATTTGCATGTGTTCTGTAGCCACCAGTTGGTTTCTATCAGAAATTTCCAAAGGCTGGTACTTACCAGGCTAAGCACCTCAGGAGGAATGCAATTCTAGTGAGGATCCTTTTCATCTTCAGGCTTCAGAGTAAAACCTGGATCATCAGAGGAGTAGGAAAAAAACCCTTCTTTTGCTTCTACTCATTGTTTTAATAAGACATTAAAGGTGTATGATAGTTTTACAGCTCCCTGTAAAATGTAGAAGAATTCTAGTCAGAAGCAGGACTGAGAGATACAGGAATAAAAGCTCTGTTCCTGCAGTGTGGGACATTTCTCTACTATGGTCATATAAATACAAAGAGATGTGTTGGCTCCTTTTTAGGAAATATGAAATAATTTTGCTTTCTGCCTTTCTCAATTTTGTGAGGAAACTGATAAACTATATATTTACCTTCTCATGTTATTTCTAGTAAGAGAAAAGATTACTTTGAAAAAGAAGAGAAAAAAAATAAATTACAGGTAGCAATTAATAACAAAAAAAGAATCACATCACTTTGATTTTTAACTGCTCAGCCACCTGTTCCTATGGCTGTTTTTAATACATTTTAGTTTGAAATCTAATTGTTTAGATGGTAGTAATCCCATGATTATTATTGGTTATCTAACAATCATTTACACCCTATTTTATTTTTAATACTTGTCGTGTTATGCTCTGCTGATACTATATTGCTTCAATTGTGGTTTTTTCTACTTCTGCAAAGGAAATATAGATTGTTGTGTTGCTTCATTGTATCCTAGAAAGGTCTATCTTTTGTGATTGCTGAACATCGGTATACAGAGCAGAAAATGGCACTGCATATTTCAAAACAGTAATTTCAGTCACTTATGTTACGGTAATGAATATTGGTGCTTTTTATGCTCTGATAAATACTACAGCACTGCTGCAGGAAACACAAATCATCACGTGTTACCATGTAGTGGCAGGATGAAAGCAGCCGCTGTTTTCCTCTTCTTCTTTGTTTGTTTGAGAAAAGTGAGAAGAATCCTGATCTTAAGGGCCATATTGGTTTAGATCACCTAAGCCATGACACCAGCAAAATTAAGTGATTAAACCCCATGAAAGCCACTGGAATCTAAGCTCATGCATAACCCGAGTGCAAAAATGTTCTCTTGGACTGGTGGCTTTGTGAAGAAAAGATTTTTGAAGCCAATTGGAAATGCTTAAATTTACACTCAATTGTCCCTTTTCTTCTTGCTGCCTTGCAGTTTCTGTGCTATTATTTTAGTTCTTCCTACAACCCACTCTAATTTTCTTGGTATCCAAGCCTCTGTGAAGACCTGGACATCTTTCAGGGAGGTATTTCAGCACATTTTAAAGTTCATGCTTTCAACAGTCATTTAAGCCTCAGTGTAATTTTTAACAAATGCTTCCATCTCGTCAGACTCAGTTAAAGCACACAATTAAGCAGTATTGGTTAACGTTTTCTTGAGCTGGGAATTTAGGTCGTGGGTACATGTCTTCTGGGACAAACTTTTGTTATTCCCCATTTCTGGTGCCTGGTGGCAAACCACTGCCTCTGCTGCTGCTGCTCACCGACACCCAGCAGGTTCCTGTGCATTTTCTTCATCTAGTTGAAGTCCAAGGCACTTGACTTTGTTAATCAGTTTAAATGCTGCCTAATTCATAGAAGCATAGGATTGAAATTAAGGCAGTACAGCTTTGAAAAGTGTTTAAACATACCTATTTGTAATTAGAAATTGGTTTTTCTTGCCCAAATTAGAAGCTGATGAGTAGTTTTCTTCCATTTCGTTAAATTGTATTTCTGCAACAGAAAGAATGCTCATCACTTGAACACATAGTGCATGTTCAAGCAAGAAGCTCAGAAGGTGATTGTGATGGTGAGCAGTGTTGGTGAGGCTGAGATCAGTACAGCCTGCACAGCTGCGTGTGGAAGGCAATGCAAGCTCATGTCTTCAGAGCGTTCTACCTTGCAAAGAGTAATCAAATACTTTAATATTGACTAGTCAAGACAGTTGATGTTTTTGGAGCTGAGGGTGGATCTGTATTTCATATTTTCAGGAGGCTGAGGTCCTGCTCGTTGCCAGATTTCTGACTGGTTGATTTCTGGGGGCTGTGCTATGTGCAGGCCCAAGATGTGGCCTTTGCAAGCTTCCTTGCAAGCTGAAGACATGTTTGGATTTAGCAATTTCGATATAATTAAGATTTGAGTACCACATGACTTTCTGGCTGTTGAGGAGGTTTATTCAGCTTTGATTAGGTCAAGATTTAAATACAGCTTTTCATGTTATCTCATATATTTGACCTTCCACAACCTGTGTTCCAAATAAATGCCTTTCAAAATACATCTTTCAGGTGTAGTAATGTTTATATCAAATTCTTCTGAAGCTTTTGTTGCCCTGGAAGCTGACTGAAATGTGGGTCAAGTCTGACATCAAGTGGTCAGACACACTCTGTTCCCAATGGGACTATTATAGTGCTGCTCCTGGTGTCCTGTGAGAAGAACCTCCCCCTCCACTTTTTCTCTCTATGTTTTTTCATCTGTTACCATGATTTCTCAGTGCTCTTCATACTTCGTTTTCCACTAAGGTCATGAAGTATCATTGCTGATGGATAAATGAAGAATCCTATTAGTCTTGCATTAGATACTGCAGCTGCTGAAACTGTTAGCAGAATGATGGAATTGTGTAAATAGTGTCGTCTTGACATGGCAGCACGGATAAGACTTTTACACACTCTGCTTTTTCTCCACAATATTTTCTAACAAGATCTATGTCTTTTTAAAAACAGTCCTAGCTCTTGAGACAAAAGTGCACCATCTGTGGAGATTTCGAGGCTTATCAATAACTGCAAGAGCACTTAGCACGCCCACATTGCTTCCTGTTGTTCAAACACAGTGCAAACAATAGTTCCGTTAATTCTCAGCATTCCTCTCTGAAGGAGCTTAATAAACTTCTGCATTTCATGATGCAGGGGGAAAGAGACCAAAGAGATTTTAAATCTTCGACCTGAGACCGTAAGTTTTCCTAGGTGCTTGTCTCAGGCTCAGTCCTCTGGCATACTGAGAGGCTACCCTCATGTTTTAGTGGTATTTGTACTCATATTGACTCAGGAACAGCTCAGGAACACAAGGTTAATGTTCAGTTTCTAGTTTTCCCTTCCTCCAGGATAAGGACTTATCCTTCAGTGGCCACAGGGACATTTTTCATCTCTCTTCTCAATGATCAGCAGACATAGTTTGGCCTGTTCAAACAACAAATGTCAGGTTGTAAGTTGTACAGTATAAAATTTTTATCTGCACAATTGTTTCATTTTTCATTGAAACTAGTGTGTTTCTATACCCTCTGCATAAAACAAACAGTACCAAAGAGCAGCATTTCTCAATATCTTGTAACTGAGTCAGCAATGCAAATATGAATATTCAATTTCTCCATAAATACCTCAGTTTGATAAGATAAGCCATGGTGTTTGTGCCTCTGGGCCTCTCAACCACCTGTTAGCAGGTGGGCACCACTGTTTAAATTCATTTCAGAGGTGAAGTCATTCACTTTAGTGTCTTTCCTTCTGGTGCAAACTTGGCTTTTTAGTCCAGAGCAGTAGCCTCACAAAGGACCTTAATCTGTTGTAAACCAATACTGCTGCCAAAAAATACAGCCCCTGGTTCAGTGTGGCTGGTTTTGCAGCTCCACAGTGAACTGGATTGGGGAACAGTTATTAAAAAAGAAATAAACAACAGTCAAAACCAAACCAAAAACCAAACCAAGCAACAACCAAACCAAAACGCCAAAGAACTCAAAATAAAACATAAACAAAAAAAGCACACCAAGATTTCTGCACATCCAATTCATACTCTCAGCCACTTTCCAGAGATCCATTGTAATTTAATTCAGTTGTTAATGGTGTTTTTATCCTCTGTGAGTAGAGCTCTCTGCTTGAACTGTGTTTCTTATGATAAAAAATGGTTTTTGTGTGAGGTAAATGATTGTGGTTCATGTTCTCAGAATGTTATCTGTCTGGGCAGCCAGGATCATTGAGGAGAGTGGGTATGTGGTGTCTCTGGTTTAAAAGTCCTATACACAGCTTACCTTGGAATAGTTCACAAACAAAGCGAAGTACACGACTGAGCTCTCTGGTTAAAAAACAGTGCCATCATTTTTTATTTTTCCCTTTTTTTTTTTTTTTAACAGACTCTATCTTAGCGTATTTAAATATGTTTCAGTGGCCATCAATCTAATTTTGAGTTCATTATCTTTAGTCTTCTATAATTTCATTACCTAGGTAAAATAATGGTGAATCTACTAAACGTTAAATGCATGCTTGTGCATATATTTTGATGGATGGCTCCTAGTAAAAAAAACATACTGCAATAATCATTATAATTTAAAATTGTTTCTGTTTAAATTGTTGATGCGTGACTTGTACTAAATGATGCTATCACTGAAGTCCCAAATCACACTATGTCTAGTTCCAGCACTAGTCTAGGGATCCATGCAGCACTGAGAAGGCAGCAGCCTTTACATCAAGGAACTGTCATTTTAAAAGAGATGGGAACGGTAGAGGATTCAAGCGAATGACTGCAGAAGGTAGACTTCAAAATAACTCCTCAAACATATTTTCTGATTACTTTCCAAGTTATAAGCCATAGAGGGCATGAAATGTCATGGCTGCAAATTCAGTTCTGGGTAAAAATAAGTTCAAAGTAAACATCCTTTCTTTTACACCTCTATTATGGTCATCTGTTTCTAATAAAATATTTCTACTGAGTCATGCAATAGGCATTTTAACCAGATACAGAATTTTTCTATTGTGTAAAGCTTAGCCACTGCAGAAAATGTACTGAATGGTGCTGTGGAGCATTTTAAATGGACATTTTTGCATTGATGCTAGACTGATGGATACACTGAGGTTCACCATAAAAAATAAATTCAGTGGCCAAATGGTAGAGTTCTGGCAAGCTACATCTTATGAGCTTTGAAAGGAATTTTGGCCAGAGTTTACAACTGCGGAGTTTATTGCAACTCATACAAAATGTACAGTACTTTTAGACAAATCTGGGCATTTTTATACCGAACAGACTATTCAGCATAAGCCTGTGCATTTTTAGCAAAACAAATCATTCTCTTGTTTAAAAACAAACCCGAAACACTACATATGTTGCAGAACTACACTTACCATTCTTTATTTTAAAGTCATACACAAATGGCTTGTTCTGCTCTGATTAGCTTATTAGTTAATGTTGGATCTGAAAGGCAGTTTTGGGGCACTGTCTGTCAACTTAGTGGAAATTAGGACAGTGAGTGCCTTCAATAGTCTTTGTTCATTAAACCATATCTCTGCAGATGTTCAGTGTTTTAATATTTCTTCAGCTGTTCTGAAACATTCTCATTTTTTCAGCTAATGAGAAATGTGTGACTTTGTATACTGTTCACGGAATCATTTATTAAAGATGCAAAAGAGGTAGTAGGCTTGTTACTCAAAGACTGACACCTTTCCTCTGAATTTATTATACCCATAAGTGCTAATGCACATTTACAAGCCCTCTAAGAGTAAGATGAGTGAGTTTAAATGATCTATAGAAATTTTTGCTCTCCAGAGAGCCCTGTGAGCATTTTCTTGCAAACCAAGAAATCATTATTCCCACAGGGAATTCAGCTGTAGCCAGCTGCGCTTTTTGTGTGAAGAAGGGTTAATATCCGAGTTCCCGCTGCCAGCTTTTGGCTTAAATTTCTATAGGTGTTTACCCAAGCTAACATACCCTTTACTGCAGACAACTAGTGAAAGGGCAGGTTATGTTTCTTGGTTTAAACCTCTGATATCTTTGAGTCATAACTCCTGAGCGGCAGACTGGACGCTGGTGTAAATGAAAAGCTTTCTCTTAGGGCGAAGTCAAGAGATAGTTCTGACTAACACTGTGCTCTCATCACTAGCAGAAATGCTGTATTTATTTAGAAATTAAAACAAAGACAGTTGTACATACTTCAAATGCATTATGGAGTAATGAACCTGGCTGGAGATGAAAAATGAGAGCTCTAATTGATTAGCTGGAGAAACGTACTTTGTCTGCTTCTCTTTGGTGAGCTTTCTGTTGAATTGATCAACAAGGTGCTGGTACTACTCCTTAAGACTAATTTCTTCTTCAAATCGTGCACATCATTAGTCAACAGGATGGATGGAAAGGTGGTGAGGTAGTTGTTTGTGCTTCTAAATAGATATTCATTATGCATGGAACTGTATTTTGTTAGGATTCTTGATCTCCTCCTAATTCCAGGCTGTGTTTTTTTACTTTAGCAATTTCCACTTTGGTTAGGAATTTGCCAATGCATAGGTACTGCTGTTCTTTCTGGATAATCTAATGTGCAAATGTATATGAAATTCAGAAGTCCATTCTCATTAGCCTTATGCATTTTGACCCAGTCTTATCCTAAAAGTACAGGTAATAACCAACAAGAAAGAGAAAAAAAATAGAATGCCTTTGAAATATGTAGAATTAGCTTTTAATAAAAGGAAAGGTCATGTTTTATCTTGCTACATACTATCATGTATTGTCTGTACTTATATATAACAATGTATTGCAGTGAAAATTAAGATAGCACTACAATGTGTGAAAATATTAGTTGGTAGTAATATAACTGGCTAATGGTACAGTATGCTTTATGGAAACATAAAATAGACATAGGCTGATAGTACAAAGAAAGGGGCATTTGCAGCAGTTCAGTATATTAAAAATGATAGCATATCAGCTATGGCAATTACACTAGCCATCAATCTTCAATAGTTTGTGAAGAATACCACTAAAATGCAGTGGAGCTTTATAAGATTTGTGATCACAGAGTGTAAAATGTAACAGATGCTACAATATTTAGATGCCTGCTGGCATTTACTTTTACCCTACACAGCTCATTTCAGTTATATGAAAATTTTATGTGCTCTGTAACCTCACTGAAATAGAAACATATTTATAAAGAAACCATAATGGAACAGAGCATTTTCAATATATACATTACTTGATCTGTTTATTAAGACAAAAAAGAGAGAAAATGGGCAATTAGATTAAATTACTAATAGCTTATTATTGAATTACTATTAATAAAGAAGCCTTGATACATGTGATGCCTTCTAATCTCTCTGCCAGATATGTATCACTCAGAACTGATTGGAGAGTCCATGCAGCCATTGTTCGGTGCATGTTGATGTCTTATGGGGGTGATCACTGGAAGTCAAAACTAATGAAATGAGACAGGAAAAGAAAGTTCTTGTAGTTTGCTTTTCCTTACAGCTGGGAGGTGTGACGGACAGCATGCTTTGTGAAATGTGAAACTTAGGTAATAGCTGCCAAGGTTGCTGCCATCTCTTGTGAGCTTGAAGATTACTGGAGGACTGTGAAATTGGGGCCTAGATATGCTTGCTAATTAATATTGTCTTTTGGAAGAGGGCCTGGAAGCACCTCTTGGTATCAAGCTGTGTGAGTCGCCATGCTTCTGCTCTGTAGACAACTGCGTTTCATTGCATCACATATTTGTGTTATTTACCTTTTCCTAGCTTCCCTTGAGGCTACTGTATTACAAACATTTAGTAACTGAGTACGTCTGATGTAGTTCTGGTAATCACTGAACTTGTTGTGCTAAAAAATGAATGAATCTAGGTCAAAGACATCCTCTCTAACTTGAGAAGTGCTCTCAAGGCTTGACCTTGTAGATGTCTGACACAGTATTTGATCAAGAGGAAGAATTCACTCAATCCAGACTTCCAAAGGGACATCAAGACTTGTAAAAGCATTTGAACTGGAAGTTTGTCCATATGGCATTTGGCTTGGTTCCTTTTCAGTTTTAGGTTTCATGAACTGGTTTCCATGTGGTAACCTGGCAAGTTGACAAGTGTTGGGCCTGTAGGAAACTGGCTCTGGCTGTTTTTCAGGGAGGGATTATAACACAGTTCTGTTCAAAGAGCCACAGCAACTCTTGTGTAACTGTAAGTTTCTCCTTTTTATCAGTAATATTTTGATATTGTCAAGAGGACTCTGATGCTTACTGAGGTTAGTGTCCAAAATTTTAATTAATCCAAAAATCTGACCTTTCTCCAGCACTGCTTACAATATCTAGACCATTTGTATTTTATATTTTGCAGCAGCTTATATTTTCCAGCATATTCATTATAGTAATTTTGAAATGTAGTTAAGTTTATTTGAAAATACAGGTGTTTGACAGTTTTTTGTGGTTAAAATATATCTTTATCATAGAGTTAGTGTTGAAATTGGTGAAATCTTTGACGTAAGTGAACAAGGAATGTAGATAAGCAAACCAGTTCGGAGAACTTTCATCTGTAGTATTTCTTATTGAATTAAAAGTAGTCTCAAAATGCAGACAGTTATATAAAATACATGAAAATGTATTTTTTTTTTATAGCCAGAGAATCAAAGTCAATATCTGAACCCATGCCATCTCACCTGGCATACGAAAAATACAGTTATGCACAGATATTACCTATGTTGGGGCTGTCAAATGTCACTCATATCTGGTGACTGCAGTGTTTGATGGCCACAGTACACCTGGTCAGAGCAGGAACAATTCAGTCTGCTCTTTTGAGAGGCCACTGTGGCTTCAGGCTGATGAGATGTCACCTCTGTCCTTCCTATGGTCATTGTCCCTGGTGCTCCATCCAAGCGGTGATTTGCCCAGGTGGCGCTGGCAGCAGCAGCAGATGGCATGGCAGGTGGTGGTCAGAGAAGTTGGAGAAGTGTTTCTATATTCTTCCCAGGTGCCCCAGTTCCTTCACCAGAGCCTTGTCCAGTAAAGGTGAAGGAGAGCTTGATCCCTGCCCTCCAAGCAATCCCAGCTCCAGGGGGATGCTCCCTCACGGGAAGCAAGTGATGTCCCAATCATGGTGGTTCACCTGGCTCCTGCCTGCTCCAACTGCAACAACATTCAACTCACTCAACCCATCAGCTTCATTACTACAACTAGCTATGACTGGCTTTATGTACTAGTAGCTACTAGTAGTTGTTGTACAGATCACTGGCTATGACTATGAGCTTCACGGCTGCCTACTATACGAGCCCTCAGGCTGATGAGTGAGAAATCAGTCTCTCTACTCCTGGGGCTTCTTCCATTTCCCCAGTCCAGCCTCAAAGCCTCAGGATCTCCCTCAACTCAGCCATTTGCCTAAGCTCTGAGAGCCTCTTGCTTGGTAGCTGTGCTCCAGGAAAGGTGCAGCTGTAGAGCTCATACAGTATGTAGTGCTCTTATTCTGGATCTACGAGTCTGGTCCCCTGAGCATCCTTTCATTGACTTCAGTGGGTTCCATATGAGGCCTTTATTCAGATAATATGTTGGAGCAAATCTGTTATTCAGAGATCGCATCCCAAGAGGCATAGTTTGCCCTGCTTCACATTCCACGACAAATCATTTTATTATTAATAATACACAGCAAATTCTGATCTCAGCATTCCTGAGGTAGAGTCAGTGGTATCTGTGTAATTTAAATCAAACTTGCTCTCGAAGGTCTAAGTGAGTTCTGAAGATTTTATCAGTGCAATTTCCCTGTGCAGCTGGGCAAGCTAGCACATAATTAGAGATAAGAGCCAAGAACCTTAGAAGTGCAAGAGGTCTAACTAACCTTTGCTAATGAAGGATATCATGCAAACAGCATTTGATACTTGTGTGTATCGGATGATACAATTGAAGAAGGTGTAGTTGCTCTGTGTTTAATGTGACTCCTGTGATGGTATAGGCCTTTCCTATTGAAAGTGTGATTGTAACAAGTATTGCACAAATTCAAGGGAAAAATAGATTGTTGAATAACAACAAACCTGCCCTTTCTTTAAATTAGCTCAACCTTTCCCACTACGAAAAGTACTAAACCAATAACTACTTCCTCTGCAGACGGAATAGCAGCACAGACGTTTTTGCTCTATGTCTGTATAAATTTTCTATGAGGCTGTACAAGCCCCAGAAATGCAAGACAGTGGAACTAGTCAATAGAAATTATCAATTGTTTCCTGAAGTCAGTTTTATCCCAAAGTCCCTGAGAATAAGTATGACCCCCTGCATTTGCGATTGCTCAAAACCAGCTCTCTGCTGCTATGGTTTCAGTAATTTGAAAACTTCCAAATCTGCACAAATTTCTTGTAGTTCTTTTTAAAGTTTTTCAAAGGCGGCACAAAGACTAATGCAAACTCTAGGAGCTTTTGTACTAGGAGGCAAGGTAAGATGTAAGGTTGGGCTGCATTAGTGCCAAGGATTTTGATAAGATTGTTAATAGTATCCCTGTGAGTCCAATGGTCTTTGTAAAATCATCATTACTATCATGATACTGTAGATGTGGATGTGATATGCATGAATTAATGTGTACTTGAAGGTGTAAGATACCCTAAGTGTATAGCTAATGTGACAGTTTGAATTGCCAGCAGGCTCTGTAGCATTCCCCAAGATAGTATCTTCCAGTGTTTCTTGGTAGGATGGTGTTGTGCCAGGCCAGGGAGTCTGAATAAATAGATATCACCTTGCTGGCTAGATTTTCTTTGTTTGGGTGTTTCATAGAGCTAATTCAGAGTAACTCAGGTTGGAAGGGGTCTCAGGAGCTCTCCAGTCCAAACTGCTGCGCAAGGTGGGATCAGCTCTGGGGTCAGACCAGTCTGCTCAGGATTTTCTTTTAGAGCATTTTAGAAACTTAGTGTCTATGAGCTGTAAATCTGGATTACTGCTAAGCACTGCCCATGCTTTCCTGCCTTTTGAAGAGAGGAGTTAATTGCAGGAGTAGGGTACTTACAGTGGTGTTGTTTTTCACCCTTCTCTCCTGCTATCTAATTAACATTTTGCAAACTCAGGGCATTTCTTCCAGTCTGTGGCTTGTGCTTAAGTAGGCATAAATATCCTGGGAGTAAAATACCTTCTTCTTGGCCAAGATAGTTATGTGTCCTTCCTATTACAAGAGTAGTTGATGGTCTCCTATTTCCGCAATGTCTCAGTAGCATGTAAATGAAACAGGAAGGTGCTATTATTTTTATTTTACAGATGGGTAAACTAAAATCATTCGAGGCTTGAGGGGTCTGAAGCCCCAGACAAAAGCCCAGGCCACTGGTGTATACCCATTCTTACCTTAGCCTGTTTGATACTGGATTAAGTCTGGTACAAACTGGCAGCTCTATGAAGCCTGCTGCAGGGTGGGACGTGACAGAGTTGATTTAGGAGTTACAGCCGCTATTTAACAGTGCACATCAGGAAAATCTACAGGAACTAAGTTAGAGTAGTGCAGGTATAGCTGCGTCAGAAGCTAAAATACAGTGAAGACTCTTAAGAAGTATTTGACAGGGATTTAAAACAGAATTCTAAAAAAGTAAGGGTATCAATACTGTCTACAACAAACAGAACTAACAAATGGGGGAAACAGATTTATTAACTGCACTTGGAAGCCTCCAAACTGAAGGTTCTTGTTGAAGTGCTGAGTCAAAACCAGGAAGCATAATTTCTTTGTCTGAGATGTTTCTGTTGTAGCCCGAAGTGTGGGCAGCAGCCAGAATGGGTCTTCAGAGGAAATTCGGGAGAAGTGTTGGATCTATACAAGGAGCCAACCCAGGCAGACCCTGCAAACTGACCTCTCATGGCTGGATAGCTTGGTCTACAAGTGTGTTCCTTGCACATTTCTAAGCTTTCCTGCCTGCTGTCAAAAAGCAAGCTTTAATTTAGGCCCACCAAAATAGAGAAGTGTATTAATGACAAAGTAGCTAATGAGAAGTGCCAGAGTTTCTAATAAATGTTGTTCGGAGAGATTAGTTTGATTCCTTTTCTGATTTTTATTGGAAAATTCCTATAATTAAAGAAGACTGGTTAAATTCGCCTGGCTTTTTGTGTATCATCAGGGGCACTCTTAATAGAAAACCACCTACTGAATCATTAACCGTGTGTGTAGATATATAACCCTCAATCATGCCATACAATCGCCACCACAGTAGTGCTATAGGCAGGGCAGTTTGTCACCACTAAGTGATGAAAACCAGAAGATCCCACTCTGACTTCCTGACTTTCTCATCCATGGGTAGACATGTAACATCAGCAGGCTGAAGAATCCAATCAGATTTAATTGCACTGATTGATTTTTTAGCACTTTCCAGTGGCCCTAAAATATTTGGACTTTTATCCTCACTATTTGAATTGCAAGACAAATTTGCTTGAAATTCAAGGATGTTTATGTATGTATTCAGCTGTCATATAAGGACCTAGAGATGCTTTCTACATTTAAAAATAAGTCCTGGAAAATAACATTGAAATATTTATTTTGGTTTTAATTTGAAAATCTGTGTTCCTTCTCTAGGTATTTTGAGGAATGTAGTGATGTTATGTTAATTGAGGTTTTCCATGAAAATAATACAGTCGAAACAAATCTCAGAGAAAGAAGAAATTGTAAAATTGTTCTAATTGTAAAATCATATGTTGGCATCCAAACAGTAAGTTGTGTCAGGCAAGGCAGTGCCATGGGTAGGCAGAAGGGTAAGGATTGCTAGGACAATGCCAACAGCCGTGTTACCCACCAACAGCCTCATCACGCCAAGCAGTCCGACATAACCAGCAGTAAAGTATTACAAGAAAAGCTTCTCTTAGCTCCCCTTTTGGACTGGGGGATGGGTCGATGCACTATGTCTCCTGGCCTTTTGTGCTTAAAAAATCACCATCTAACCAAGAGAAAAAAGAGGCCAAATAGACTACGTATTTGGTACGAATGATTTAATCTTGCTTTATGATTTTTTTTTTCCTCAGCTTTAATAGGCCTAAGTAGTTCTGGAAGCTGTACTCTCACATGCTACAAAAGTACTATTTCAGTAGCAGACTTGTTTGCTGCTGAGAAAATAGTTGTTAAGAAATCATGTAACAACCACTGCTGATCCCTAAGAGGATTGCTTCTCCCACTAGCTAATATCTAAATTGGATGTTTTCTGGAAAGATGAGCTGAATAAATAAAATAACACTAGCAAGGCTGGAGTGCTAGGGATTCAAAGATTCTGACTCCTCCATTTTAATGTTAGTGTAACTCCACTGAACTCAATAGAGTTATTCTGGCTTTAAATGTAAGCCCTGGGGCGCAAAACACTGCGGGGAAATAAGCTGTCTGCTCCCATTTGAGCAAGGGGAAGGCCACAGCATGACCCTATTTACATAAACTGCCTACCAGATGGAGAGAAACCCTGGGGAAAGAAAGGCACTCCCTGCCCCCACCCCTCCTGAAATGCAGGATTTGGGAGAAGGCTCCATTTGATAGAAGCATCTACCTGATTTCTTCCTGTGACACCCTGGGAGTCACTGTATACATTTCAGAATTGTTTACTTAGTGCAAATAAATGGTTTGAGAGGGGACCAACATTTTGGACCAGACAGACTGAGTTCCCTTGACATGGATTTTACTCAAAGTCCATACACTGCTGGGTCTGTGCTGAGGTCCCTTTTTCATGAGAAGGACTTCTGATTGTGAAAGGAACAGCAGAGTTAGGTCCTGCCCTTTAGCTACTCTGTACATTGAAGCCATTTGAGATCTCAGCTTCTTTAGGGTGCAGAGTACAAGAGCTGGTACCTGGAAAGGGAGAGGTTCACTGGGGGTGCACCTGTCCCTGCACTGGGAGTCAGCAGCCAAGGGAAGAGGAGGGGTTATCACCTGTTGGATGTTGTCAGGTTTAGAGGTTGGTATGGAGTTAACATGCTCCTTACAGTGCTGATTTTTATTCATATAGATGTAGTCTTACTGTGTGTGCCAGAGCTGATTTTTGCTCATCTTCTAAATATTATTCCTCCTGTTTCATATGGGGTCTTGTAGTTTGTGTGAGGTTATACTGCCTTTGGAGAACACTAAGGACAGGTAATCAGTGATCCTGGTATGGAGAGATGGTTTGAACCTGTTGCATTTGTCAGCTTGAAGACATGATATGTTTGTGCTGTCTCTTGTTGCCATAACACACCTGTTAAAGGATTCCTGAAACTACGAAGAAGGTGGAAAGTGAATGCGCTCTGCTGAGAGGGCTCAGTCACTGCTGCAGAAATCAGGGAGGTTTGCTGGGAGGAAAAGCCAAAGTTTGCACCAGGGACTATAAAAGGCTGTGTGGACTCAAGGCTACTCAGCTGTGGAAGCAAAACTGGATCTTGCCTTCCCGAGAACGAGGCCAATATCATAGCATTGCCTCTTGAGAGTCCTTATTGCCTCCTTGGGATAAAGTGAAGGGCAGGGATTTCCTACCCTTCAGATGGTGACTTCAGCAAGGATCCTGCACAATCCTGCAGATAACAAGCAGGTGCTGGAAGAGCTGTCACCCTCTCTCTGCCTCCAGCTCCCGAGGCAGCAAGTTCAGCCACCTTGCCCCTTCCTTCTCCTCGCAGCAGGCGGTAGTTGTGCCTTTCCCCCAGCACCAGGGTCCAGTCGCTTGGGGGGATGCACAACGCAGCCATCATCCCTGGGTGTCCCAGCACCAGGGACCAGTTGCTGGGGGGATGCACGCCACAGCCATCATCCCTGGGTATAACTGAGATTCAGAGATCATCCTTCAGGAGGGTTGAGGAAGAGTGAAGATACTCTGAAGTTTGCAGAGCTCCTTTTCTTGTATTTCGTCCTCACAGCGTAAAGTCTCTGAGTTTGGGACTCAGGGTAACACGTGGCTCTTGCCTGAACACATTTTCCTTGCGCTTCCTCCCACGACAGCTTCAGCAGAGGTCAGCAGAGAATTTGATATCCGATATGAACGTGGCTGCTTACCGAATTCCAATTTAAATGTGTTAGAGTTTTTATTTCTATTTGGTTTTCTTTTCATCAACTCATCTGTCTAGGATCTCTATTTCCAGAAAGAGGCAGAGTGAAGAATTTAGTCTAATACACCATTTAAATTCCATAAACAAGCCAGAAATCTAGTAGCAGGCAGAGAATATATATTGCAGCAATAAAACTTCTCCAAAAGAATTGCAGCAGCAGCTAGGGAATGCTAATAAGTGTTTCTTTGCCTGTGAAGTAATGTTTACAGGCCTAGGTTGCCTTGATTTTCATTTAATAAAACCACTGCATTAATATAATCATGATTATATTGTGAAGAGGAAATACTTTGGAAACTTTTGATTTTCTTCATTAATTACTTCTCTCTCTAGCAGTACCACTGCACTGAAGAGATAAAAAGGGAGAGTGACTGATAATTGAGTTTCATTTTTAAAGGACAATACGCATCTTTAATTGGGTTTAATGTGTAAACTTTCAGGTAAAGATGGGCTAAATATAACGCTGAATAAAAAAAAAATTAATTGCAAATCACTGTCTTCCAGTCAGGCCTATCCCAAGCCATACACACACCATCTACAAGGTGCAGATTAACTGACTTGCTAATTGTACAGGGCAGTCTGAGACTCTGACGGAAGTGGCCTGACATGGACAGTGCTGTCTAGTCTTTGTATCCTGACTGTGCTTTCGGCTGGGGTTTAGCTTTCAGAGATGGGATCTAAAAATTGCTTTCAAGAGCAGGATTTTTAATCTCTGTGAGTTCAGAATCTACAGGTTTGGTCTGAGCAGTGTCAGTTCTTGCCTGGGGTTCCAGAGACTCGCAAAAGCTAGAATCTAGGGGCAAGCCCAGACACAAATGTAGCTCTAGCCAGTACGGTAGTGAATCCAGTAGAAGCAAAGAGCAAGTAGAAGCTGGAGAGCCAGCTCTGAAAGCAAAACATGCAGATACAATGAAAAGAAAAAATAAAGTGCTTCTGTATGTGAAAAGTGCTTTTCCAGATACTCTGAGAGCATTTTGTAGCTGAGGTGTACAGCCTGGGAAATCCTCAGTGGTACAGTTGAGATCAGAATTTAAACACCCAAGATTCAGTGAGTCCATTGGTGGAGGAAGGATGTTGTAGGAAAATAGGAAATTAGGATTTTAGGCCTATATCAGTGTTATAAGCTGTGCTGCTAAGGCTGCAAGTCTCAGCTTGTCCCCTGTATAGTCCTTACCCAGAACCACGAGCATGGTTACCTTATGCTTGCTTTGTACCCTTAGTTAAGACATTGATAAATGCTATTCTTAGGGCTGCTGATTTCTATGCTAGACTGATGAACTATGGATAACAAATGAGACAGGTGGAACTTCAAAAGAAGCTAGCCCTGCGACCTGATGACCTTTCGTTCGGTACTTGCCAAGAAAGAAGAAGTGGAACCCACAGACCACTGGAACGGAAGGAACCTGAGGATATCGACAGTGATAGATATCGACAGTGATAGACAGTGATAAATTTTGTTTAGTTGCATAATACCTGTTAGAACCCTATATAATAACGAGTTATACTGCTGTATGATTGTCACTCTCTGAGGAGGTGACCCAACGCTGCTGTTCCTGCAAATCTTCTACAATAAATACTGCTCAGAGTAACCCACAAGAGTTCGAGTCTCTATCCAGAGCCTACCTACTACCTTTTTCAAAGGATGTACAGACAGGTGTATCATTTGCTTTATACCTTATTAAACCGCTCCTGGAATTGTCCTATCAGCCTCATGCGATGCATACTGCAAGTGGGAATTGCAGCCCTGCGTGAGTGAGAAGGGTAAAAGCTGGCGCAGACGCTCTGCTGGCACCTTGCACACCTTCCTCTCCACACTGGGTCACAGCAACATCCCCTGCCTTCACCTACAGAGACCTGCCAGGATTTCTAAGTTGTTGGTGTCTTACAAATGAGAAAACACAAAGAAGTTCCTCAGGAAACATAACTAAACATGCACTGGGAATTCACAGTGATGCTGTAAAATAACTGAGTGTTGTGTTCTAATACTGCAACTTCATTCAGAAATAGAAGTTATGAAAAAATGGATTAAAAGCATAATGAATATGAGGAACTTAACATTTACTCCAATTACTGACCCTCGTATCAATATTATATACCTTGCTCCCATTAAAGTCAGTAGCCTACCGAAATGATTTGCCTTCTCTTTATTTTAGATTTCTAGTTGTTGATGTATATGCTATTAACTATGGTAAGTTAGCAGAGAGAAAGAAGCTAATCCATGTGAAGACTGCTTCCCTTTGCTTCCCTGCCTGCCTACTGGCAGTTTCATGCTTAATCCACTGCTCTATTTTTTACTTCCCTCTTGCCAGCAATTATATTTCATTGGTGACTGTTGCAGTATAGAGTTGGAGGTGAGGGCTGCTGCTTTACCTGAGAAGCAATATTTCATACTGTATATCACTTCTCAATGTATAGAATCTGGCAAACTAGCAATTTCTCATTTCATTTCCAGCATAATTTACCATGCTGAAGGAATAGTGCTGTTGACTTCTGTTGAAAGTGGTATGTGGTATATTTTGTATCTAAGGGCTTGCCTTGTTCTTTTGTCCTCTCTCAGGTAAGGCAAAAACATATTACATTTCCAAAACAACTATGTAGTTCTTGGTCACCTCATTTTGTCGCTTTGCCAAAGGAGCAATGACTTACGGTTTTCCAGAAAAAAAATGTAAGCACAGAGCAGCATAATCGGTACCTGTGCAAATCCACAGTTATAGTTTTTGTAAGTCAGTGAAACATAACACCTAAAATAAATGTCTGCACAAAATTTTCTCACTCTGTTCCTTTGGCAGCAAAGTTAAAACTACTGATTGCTGTAGATAATAGTAACTGGTATGATACATGGTATTGATGCTATATAATACATGTCTATGTCAAAGTAAGGTAAAGTGCTGTCATTCAAAATATGGACTGTGTTAAGCTGCAATGCTTCATAGTTGATAGGAAAATCTTTACAGTTAAAGAGAAGGAGTAAAACTTGCAGTTAAACTTGTGAAATAAATGGTTAAAAAGATTAACTGAGTTCCTATTGCTCCAGGTTTTTTACAACAGCTGATAGATGCAGTGATGCTGAAATCTTGCACACTTACCACTTGCTGACCTCAAGATCTGCTAAACAGAAGTCCTTTGTGAATCAGAAATGACACTCAGCAAAGCTTTTCTAATTAAACAATATATGGAAAAGTGTTTGCATGTACGCTGTGCATGAAGTGTTGAGCAGCACCTCTGTTTATTTCCTCTTAACCACTGTTTAGAGACAAGCCATATCCATTAGCAATGTAAGTCCATTTTATCTAGAACAGGTTTTCGTTGCCCTTCTCTCCTCCCCTCCAGCAACTGGAAGCTTACTTGGAAATTCGTAATTGTTTTGGCCTAAGCCAGTTTTGTGTAATGTGCCAGGCTTGGGTCCCTGGTCAAAACCAAGGAAGCTGCTGAATTATGTATGTATTTGTGATAGAATCATAGAATAATTTAGGTTGTAAAAGACCTTTAAGATCATTGAGTCCAAGCATAAACCTGATACTGCCAAGTCCACCACTAAGCCATGTCCATAAGTACCATATCTACACATTTTTAAAAACCTCCAGGGATGGTGACTCAACGACTGCCCTGGGCAGCCTGTTCCAATGCCTGACAACCCTTCCCATGAAGAAGTTTTTCCTAATATCCAGTCTAAACCTTCCCTGATGCAACTTGAGGCCATTTCCTCAGACTCCCACCTTGCTAACAACCTCCTTTCACGCAGTTGTAGAGAGCGATAAGGTCCCCCCTCAGCCTCCTTTTCTCCAGGCTGAACCCCTTCAGGTCCCTCAGCTGCTTCTCATAAGACTTGTTCTCTAGACCCTTCACCATTTTCATCGCTCTTCTTTGGACACAACAATGGACATGAGAATAACATATTTATCTACAAGCTCCCTTGCTGCAAACCGATCATCTCAGAATCCAGTCAGCAGTGCTGCAAGGTGTGATGTTATGTGAAACCTTATGCATACAATACACAAGGCAGTAGGTGGTGGCTGTTAAACACTGTTCACATCTTTAAAACCTGATTTAGTAGCTATGCTGGCACCCCACACACCCCTAAAGGGGAAGGTGTCCATGTTTCTTTGGTGCCTAGTAACTGAAGTGTTGCAGTGTATTTTCTGATATTTCCCAGTCCATGGAAAACAACCCTTGCTGCAGAATGCGTCCTTGCCAGCCTTAGTGATCCAAGCCTCCAGGATTTTGTCCATCCTGTTCAAGGAAGCATTTTAGATAAGAGCAGAGCTGAGGTCTGGGAACTTGCCATCACAGTCATTTGCTAGGAGAAAATTCACTTGCCATAAAATTAGAACATCCCAGCTGAAAATGTAACAGAGATTGCTCACAGTCCATCCTCTGCCAGCACACACAGGCTTCCTGAATTCTTGACATTGCTGGAGCCTGTCAGACAAATTTCTGTTACTGGGGCACTGGGGACTGACCCAGGACGAACACGTTCCCCGACCCTGGAGTATTTTGGGAAGCTTCGCGTTTCTGGTTCACTGGTGGGGATTCTGAGAATTTGAAGGCTCTTGAAAACATTTAGAAACAATGAAACAGAGTGAGGTTTTGATGGCTGCAAAATGAAATTTTGGAATTTTCATTTCTTGCATTTTTTTTTCCAAAATTATATAGGAAGAAATATTCAACATTTCCATTCTCCATAATTGTTCCTCTATGTGTCTTATCTAGACGAGGTAAAATTCTGTCATTATGCCTTTAACACCTAGAAGCAGTTGTTCATGGCAAGACATGAGGAGTTGTACATATAAAAAGAAATCTGCCTTTCTTTGAACTAGTCACTTCTGAAACAGGACAATAACCTGGCAGAGTATTAAGGCTCCCCAAAACTGAGAGAGATTATCTTAAAAAAGTGTGTCTTAAGTCTCACCTTCATCAAACATTTTTTCTCTTAATGCTACCACTCTTCTGGGTCAGTTATTGTATGCAGATGTCTTTGAAACTAATCTTCAGGATTTTTCATGAAAAGACAACAAATCTTTCAAGTCACCTCTGCATAATGATCTCACTTTCAGGAATACCATGGATCTCACTGTAGAAATTGTCAGATGGCACCCTGTGGCAGGGTGGATAATCTTTAGCTACTTGGAAGTAATTTGACTCAATCTCCCAGGAGGTTTGATCTCAAAACACTGGGAGAGACACAACCACAGAAGTCACCCTGTGCAGCCGGATTGCTAAAGACATCCTGATACCCACGTCTGCCCAGTGGGAGCACTGGTCCCTCTTCAGCCATTACAGAAGCATGATATGGCAATTTAAAGTAGATTTTCTTGTAGGGATGAACTAAACTTGTATTAAGCACAGCTTTGCTCCATTTGATGTGTCTGCAGTTTGTTGTGGTTATTATAATATTGCCCCCTTCACATCTCTGTTGAGCTGGTGTGATGTAACCTTGATTATTGCACAAAATGTCCTTTTGCTTGGTGATGCAATTAAGACCAAGATTCATTTCTAGGTAGGTTTGCCCTTTTCTGTCAGTGATTGTGTTTTGTACGAGTCATGCTTGCTACTCTTTGGGATGTCCTAATCCAATGAAAAGATACAGCCTGTGGCATTTAGAGAACCAAACTGGAACCTGTGTTTCCTACATATGAAAAACAAAATAACCCAGCTACTGCTTTTCCTTTGCAGGAGGTGGGGCAATAGCCATATAAACTCACATCTTAGTAGCCAGAAGTCTCCTTTTTGCATGTGGTCATTGCAGAAGCACAGAGCCTGGCTGAGGGTGAAGGAGCATTCCCAGCCTTGTTTTGCCATTCCAGGTGTGTTTCTGCTGTGGTCAGTATGGTTCATGTGAATCCCCAAATGGGATCTCAACTCAGCCCCTGACCACACAACACCACCCTGTTCCCCAGGTCTTGTCCTGTGAGTTGGTCAGATGCTGCGGCAGCAAACACATTGCGAGTACTTCAGTATATGGATGGTAAGGCAGTAACCAAATTACTGTGTAATATGCATACTATTTCCAAGGCATTCTGAATGGTCTATTAGATGTAAAATTAGATTAGAGAGAGCAATTAAAATGGTAAACCTGAGAGAGTTACACATTGTTGCTTTAAAGCTGGAATTGACCACTTGAACAGTATGTATTGGCCACATCTCTTGCCTTTTATTGAGCCTAGAGGAATTTAGAAAATATTTCATTAGCATTTAACCTGATAGATTCTTTCCATTAAACAAAGTGAAGCAAGTATAATGCAACACAGCTAGTAGCACTGTAGTGGTGTGAATGCGAAAGTGCACAAGGTGCTTCAGCTGGGGTCCCATTGTGCCCAGTATTCATATTTTGAAAAGGTTTTGAAACTTCTCATTAAAGATAATGAGAGCTGCCAGGTGTCCAGCAGCTCATGAAATTAAGGAGAGTCCACACTATTTCAGTTATATCTTGTAAATGGATTTCTGTTGTTTTTTACACAGATATCCAGTAAATAAACTAATACTTGTTAACTAGACCTCTGATACTATGAGCCACTTGGCTGAATAAACTCAAAGATATATTGAATAATACAATAAATATCAGTATATTTACTATGAATATGGTATAATTTATATAGGTTACAGTTAAGATCTTTTTGAGTTTACTGGATGAGAACTACTTTTATCTCAGTATTAATGGCTCTTCAACATAATTTCATCTGAACGTGCGATCTAAATTAGCTGTCTTTGGAGGTGATTACATTGCTTAATGTTTTTTTGCTTTCAACTGGACCAGACATTTCCCAGCAGCTTAGTTTGCTGATATTTGATTTGTGGTGATAGAGATCATATACAAGCTGGCTTGTTGTTTTTAATGAACTGGATGTGTTGTATAATAGAATTGCTAGGTTTGTGTTAAATTACAGCTTTGGGACTCATTATTGTGAGATGTTATCTACTTTGAACTGGCTTATTTTATCACAAAGAAAGAAATTGAATTTGCTTAAGATGGCAAATGCAGGAATGGATGGGTTGGTTGGTGAGTGTTTTGGGGCACCCCGTTGACCTGATATGTATTTTATGTGATCTAATTCACATTCTGCCCAGAAGATGCATACACCCAAACATATGTCGGAGTCCATATAAAAAAGCCTAAAGCAAACAACAAGCACAATATATTGTTGAATGGCTGAATAGTGCTCTTTAGCCATTGGTCTTTGACCATTTAAACTGTGAATTCACGAGAGCCTTTCCTTGGGGTGCTTTCTTCCAATTTTCAGTCACATCAATGCAGAAGCTAATGATGCATTTCTTCCTGCACATATTTAGCTTCTGCATGCAAATATTTCAGCACATACACAGAAGCAGTTATCAGGCTTTGAAGTTTAAGTGTGTGCAGCAGGATAAATTGTGTGAGAGCCAAAAAATTATGTTTCCTTTGACAATTGCAGGTTTGGAAGATGAAGCCTCTGTGTGTCATTTTTGGCATTTCTTTTGCTTTGAAAAACATGTTGAGCTTTCAGCCTAATATAATGATGATATATGGGAAAATTAAATAATTTTGTTTACTGAAATAATTTTAGCTGCTCTGTGGAGCAACGTATAAAAACACTGCTGTGCATTGACAGAAACTATAGAAGAAACATGATGAACACTTCCGCTTGAACAGTTTAAATCAATGAAAAAGGGGTTCAATTCAAAGGTGATTTTAAGAAAATGCTGAAGGAATGTAAATTGGTTATAAACTGGTGTGGCATATGCATTCATTTGGCTTCTACTTAGCTCCCTGTTACAACAGTGCCAGCTTCTGTAAGTATGTTGGCCACATATTATGTTAAGGTATAATAAATATGTCAAATATGAACAAGTTCTGCAGTGGCATAAGTTAGTAAGAGACTCTCTGAGATGGCTCTTTCGGGCTCTAACAGAGTGTGAAGCAGCATAAGGAGTGGTGCCAGATGGGTAGGGAGCGCACAGCAAAGCTGGGGAAGCAGTCGCACAGCCTCCCACCCCGGCTCGCACCGACAGTGCGTCAGACGTGGAGCCTCTGGGTCACAAGGCAGAACAAGGGCCACAGGAAGGTCTTTGGAGTTATTGCTGCGTCGTGGAGACAGCTGTCCCCACAGCTCACGTGTGGGTGTGGATCCACACGAGCGACCTCAACCCTCCCAGCGTATGGGGGGATCACTTCCACACCTCCACGTTCAATCCCTGGCCATCAGAGCTGGTGCATCCCCCTGGTCCTTGTGCAGCCCATGTAGGACACTGGCATTTTGCAGGGATGCCCATACTGTGTAGGGGCTGACGGTGTTCCCTCGGACCCTCAGTGCTGTGCATACCCATCTATCCAGAGCATGTGTCCTGCCTTCCAGGAGCACTGCTGTGGCAAGTTCCATTTTTGTGTAGAGGTGTTTGAATCGCTGCAGTCAAAGTCAGAGTTTTATGGTAAATGAAAGTTTATTGATAGCTATAGGGACTCAAATGCAAAATTCACGTTAAAGATTGCTCTTTGCAATGCAGCAGAACTATCTTTGCTCCAAAAGAAAGCCAATAAGCAACAATGAATATTTTTTCTTTCAGTGTGGTCTTAGTAACTCATTTTAAATGATTCATCTAAACTTCCTGTGATCCAGCATCATATGCTGCAGAGGGGGAAGAAATACTAGCCATTGGCTCTCTGAATGAATATTTAGGGTGAATTGTAATGCTGAAGAGCTGATATTGAAGTCTGGGTGGTTAATTTGCTTTTGTTGAAATAACCTTTAAATTATCCTTCCCTTAAACAGGCTTTTTTTTTTTCTTTCTTTTTTTTTTTTTTTTAATATTGATGAATGCTCTGTCCCATTCATGTTCAATGTGCTGCTTCATATCCTTTCTTACTTCATCTTGGCCACCATTATTTAATAGATAGGACAGTATATATCCTATAGCATGATTTTTTTCCTCATTTTACTTTCCTGGCTTAAGAAAGTTCAGTTTTTTGCATGACCTTGGTTGTGAAGGCCTGGAATTACATTACATTAACAGCTTTATGGAGCCGCGTTGCAATTTGCTTCATTGCAGAAAACCAGAACAGATTTACTGATAGAATTTACTGTTCATTTTTTCCCAATTGTTTTCGGCATATGTTCATGTTTCGGCTTTTACATCACTGTTACTAGTAATTACCTTGCTTCCATTATTATTCTTTAATAGAGGATAAATGAGCAAGTGGTATTTTTCTTTAGTAGAGCCTGAGTATATTTGATATATCTCTTATGATGAGGAGAATACTGTAGGCATGATTAATAGCATCATCATTGTAACATAATTTAGTTAGAAGGACTTATACAACTGATAAAGTGTCATGCACTTCTACTAAACTGCAGTCTAAGTGAACTGTATTTCGGGTTTTTATATCCTCATTTCTGTCTTCTGTAAAGATATTACTGTAAGGTTCATACAAGCATCTTTATAGTCTCACACTATAAGCAGTGAAGTTAAATCAGTTCTTGCACAAGACATAGTTTCTGTAAAATGCGAGTAATTATAATTCTGAAAAAGGAATAAATTAGTTCACTAAATACATTCATTGCAGACTGAAGTTGTGACTAGATGAGATCTTGTCTAGAATGAATAGAAATTTAGTTTAAAATAAAGAAATCTGTTCTTGAAAGATGAGAGAGAAATTATTTACAGCAAATAATGCCTACAGAAATTTGCATAATAAGTAGTCTATGGCCCTCACGTATATAAATTAATCAGAGAAAATCAATATATAGGTCACAGACTAATAAAGGACCTTTTGTTGGTAATTAAAAACACCTCTTTGTCAACTTAACCCACCTCCTTGGGCCAACTGAAATATGCATATTAATTTCATCTGTTTGTTTTTACTTGAAATTATCAGTTTTGATGAAATCTTTTCAAAACTTACTGACATAAAAAGAAGATTTCTCTTGGTTTTCACTGATCAATATTTTTCTGGGGGAGCGTTTTGTTTACCTAAATTTGCCATTTGAGCCTTGCATTTTGCAGGCGTTTTCTATCCTTAATTTCATCTTTCTCTACGGGTCACCCTACCTAGCTGTGGAGTTGAGGCTGTCAGTCCAGTACCCTCCAGCAGGTACCAGTTTTGTCTACCTCACATCCTTTCCGCTTTTATTATATGTTATCAGGCTGCCTGCTATAGAGTCTGTAGAGTCTGTAGAGTAAAATCATACACCTTTGGAAATACCTGTAAGCATAAGACTGCAGAGCATGCGTCCCAAGCAGAGCAATGGATCACCTTTTAGGAGTCATGAACATAATTTCCAATTCTTCACTGAGTTGGGCATCTGCATTATTTTCCCTTTCCTTGTCTGTTCACGGTCTGCTGTGTTGGCAGACACTGTACATTTCAGATGGAGTTGTTTTGCCCAGCGTGTAGCACGGTGGTGCCTCAGTCTTTGTGACAGCCTATATGGGCAACAAAAATAGAATAGCAAATAGAGTCTCCACTAAATTATTGATTCTCATTACAGATTCTCTTCTTGGCACTCCAAGCAGGGTGCTTGTCCAGAAATATTTATTGTGCATATTAATTAGTAAGGATGAACAAAAGTGAAAAATAAAAGATCCATCACTTCAGTACTTCTTTCTATCTTACCTTTTATCTGGCTTGGTTCAGCTGGATAAACTGACAGCTCCCTCATTTCTGTATTCTGACCTCTAAACAGGGGTGCGCACATCTGGCTCCACACTTCAGCCGGCAGAGCCGCAGAGGGAGAAACAGCGGTACTTTATCTGTTCTTGCTGCTGCTTGTGCACCTGTGGCAGCTCCCTTGGCTTCATGCCGAGTCCCTGTACTCTTTGATTTCCTGTATTACCAAGGTGGAGAGCAGAGTAAGTAGTGAGTTGGTAGGTACCTAGTTTTGATTTAACGCATTGGTTCACAGAAGCAACACTGTGCAGACCCAGATACTCATGTAGGATATCATCTAATCATTTTTGTACAGAAGAAGGTCTGTAAAAGCTATGGTTCCTACTTTTTCATCAGGCTTCTACTGAAAAATGGAATGGGCTTAAAATTAAGATCCCCTTACATAATGAAAGTCATAATGAAGGGTACGGTTCATAAATTTCAATTGTTAAATTGTCTCAGTGGGAAAGGTGACTTGACATTCCCATATTTTAAACATTTAAAATCCATTTTCAACAATAATGGTGGAGAGTTTAATTATTGGCTTATATTAAGACTTGAATATGAGGGACATTTCAACTCTTCTCTGTGTGAGCCATAGGCCTTTGAGCTGAAGATTTTTCTTAACTCCCAAGACACAAATTCTAAAGTTATTTTTATTGGGTGCCTGTTTGTAAAAATTATACCTTACGGATGCACTTTGCCTAAAAATATCAGAACCAAGCCATGTAAAAAAGAAGATGAGAAACCCAATTTATTTATTTATTTATTTAATGTTTGCATTTACACAAAATATTTTCCAGGAGTACATTGCATACAAAACCTTTTCAGAGTACTGAAGGCAGCCACTTAACCGTCATTAGGCAAAGTAACCAGTAGAGCTCCTGTCAGAGCAGGGGAGCCTGTGCCTTTCCGCTCGTGTTGAAGATAAGTTCATTTCCCTCATGCACTTAGAAACTCTTCTTATTTTCAACCAGCCCACTTGTTGTTTGGATTTTGTTTGAGAATAACACGGTAGCACTCTGGGACAGAGTTTATGTTTTCTTCAGTTAACTTCTGAGTGTTTTTGAGTTGGACCTTACTGATACCTCAGCCTTTGTCCGGGAGCCAAGGTCTTTCTAGGCTTTCTGACTGTAGGTGTGAGGCAGCAAGGAGGGGGGACGTGTGGGATGGACCCTGACTGACATCCAGCCTAATCAACACATATTCCATTACCATCAGTGTTATGCCTGGTATTCAACTGGACTTGGTTTTTCCTGCTTGTTAGACACATTCTGGTTTTGCTTCATTCTCGCCGAGTTCCATTTGGGAGTTTGTTTAGATCTGTCTCTCTCTGTTTTGCCATTTTGCTGTGGCCTCTGGGACCTTCTGCTTCTTTGGCCTTTTTGTTCTTTTCCTGGGATCACCTGTTCGGGACCAGGGTGCTCTCTTCCCAAGACTGATGGAGTTCATGAGGAATTGCACTGAGTATCACTTATTTTATATTTTTATTTTATATAGATAGTTATTATATTCAGTATAATTTTGTTATTCGTGAAACTGTTTTTATCTCAGTCCATGAGTTTCTCCCTTTCCCTTTGATTCACTCCTGGGAGGCAAAAGGGAAGTGAGCAAGCGGCTGTGGTGGTTTTGACTCCATGACACCACTCCGACATGCAGCAGATCTTTGTGGTGCCTTGGAGCTCATCATATTGAAGATGGCAGTATCCATGAAGGAGCAAACGTTGCGGCTGCCTGTTATTCAACACAAAACTCTTGTGGTTTGTGTTTATCTGTGCTAAGATTGGAAGTCCTACTATGGCAAAAAATTCCTGTATGGCTATTCCATGTTGGGGAATGGAATGTCTGGTTTGCTCTAGGGTTGGAAAGCACTGATCACATCGTGGGTGCTATTGTAATATAAATAAATAGTAATGACAATAATAATAGAGTAATGTTGCAGAAAGTGATATTGTGTTTGTAACCACTGCTGAAACAGAAGTAGTGAGTGATGACCGTGTTTAGCCAGACTGCTGATGCAGGAATACAGAAACTGGAAAGATATCAACCAGGCTGATTTAAGACTTGGAGAGAGTACAGAGCTGTGAGATTGATAGCACAAAAAGGAATCTTTTGGTTGAGGTCCATGGCCTGCATCAGAGCTTTTGGGATTGATAGCACGCAGCACTATCAATCTCACAGCAGCAAATGGGATGACTATTCTCCATGAAGAATGGGCCATATTAAATACTCTGACATCTACTAGATTGAGAACTGGAAAATGAGTAAGGAAGAGTACATGTTTGTAGAGATAATACAGTGCTGATTCTTCGTGTAGTTTGTTTTGCAGCAAAAAAACCTCAGTGACTATTCCAAGCTCAGCTCCTGGAAGCTGCAAGTCATGCTGGAAATAATAAGTATAAAAAAGGCACAGAAGGTAGAGAATAGGTAAGGGAGAGTGACTACTTAAAAAAAAATCCCCCCAAATCAACACAGTTTATTTTAATCTGTTTCCTATTTTCCACCTGTGTTTCATTGGATATTTTGGAAATTAGATCCCGGCCATTTTCGTGATGCATCTTCTGTTCAGAAACTGATGGCAAAAACTCTGCTTTGTTGTACCTTGTGCTTTGATTCTCCTTGTGTTATGAAGCTTGTGAAACTGAAAGCTAAGTCTGATTTAGGTAGAAATGTCTTGCTTCAGATCTATGGAATTACCTGCACGAATTGGCTTCAATTTATCATTTAATATTTTCATTTAATACAGCCATATATTCTCCTTCAAGAATCCTACCCTGCATAACATTAGTCCATCAGAAAAATATCATTTACTCACTCTAACATTTCAAGGGATGTGGAAATCACTTTTTTTTCCTGTGTGGACGCAGTTGCCTTAGCAAATATTGCTGCTCACAACACTACCAGATGCATTGCTAAATGAATACAACTACGATTCACATAGTAGCCATTCCCAGACAAAGCCATTAAAGGACACAACCCAAGCAGTGAAAGCTATTGTCGCCTTCCAACAGTAGAGAAATGCATGAATAGTAGAGCATCACCCCTGAAATTTTGAGCTTATTTGCTCCTGTACTTCCTTACAGTTAATTAATATGTTTAAATGCTCAGCATAGAATTGAGGAAGAAGTATGAAACCTTTGTTGAACAAAATGATTTCTTAAAAAGTTTGTTCAGTAGCCTGTTAAAAACTGGCTTGTACCTGAATTTATCTTCTGTAGAGTATGAAGGCAAATGGAAATGTTTATAGTAAGAACAGAGCAGCCAATTGCTTCTGCTGAAGGGAATTCCCAACTTTGAATAATGTGTTACTAGATTTTAATATTCACGTGACATTATTTCTTTTCCCCCTTTTTATACTCTCGCCTTTTTACTTGTTTTTAGTAATTTCCTTGTTTTATTTTAGTCTCAGTTTAGATGGGTACAGAATTATAGATTTATATTATAGATTTAAAGTATAGATTTAGAATATGGAATTATATTATAGATTTGCTGGGCTTGATTTGATGGCATGACTCTTCTCTTAAGCCCTTTTGGAAGACAAGAGTGACTTAAGCCACGATGCACCTCCATCAGGGAAAGTTCTCATTCCAGTGATTCAAGACAGAGCTAAAATAAAAGGGTGGTAAGCTGGAAAGACTGTATCTTTTGTCTGAGAAATCCACATTTCCTGCATGAGTGATAAGCATTCTAGATCATGCTAAATAAATTTGTATTATAGATACTGAGTTTTGGTAGGAAAAAGTATTATAAAAAATATTCCATTTTAAATGTGCCATTCTGCAAATGTTTGAATGAATGTTATAGACTTGTTTTTACTGTAGTGCACTGCCAAGAACCAAAGTATAGTTAGATGTGATTTTAAAGATGCACAAGTCTGTGAAATACCCATTAATGTCTTGGGGAAAAGTACCTGTGGATGACTAACTGCAGGTCTAGCAGTTCAGTAAGAAAAATAAACTGTTGTTTTCCTGGTCATTGTCGAGGGTTAAGATTGCGGGGTGACAATAAAACCCTGGCAGATGTATTGTTAACCCCCTCTCCCCCCGACTTCCCCCTTTTTGCCCCTCCCTCTCCCCCCCTTCCCACTCAGGACAGGCGATCGGGAGGGAAAGAAGGACAGAGAGAAGAGAGTTGGAAAAATTAACAATGTTTTACTAATGCTACTAATAAGAATAAAGAAAATAATACAAAATATACAAAACCAATCTTGAAAGTCTCAGCAACTGCAGAGCCGGCAACCAAAGTCCTGGATTAGACTCTGCAGCCAATCGGAGCTGGATTCAGTCTGTCACTAGGCCTCAGTTCGCAGGGATGACTAGCAAGGTCCTCTCCTAATGCTGGCCATAAGCAGAAGGGAAAAAGGGCAAAAGGACAAAAGGGACGAGATCCTCATGATCTCCCACTTTTATATGAAGTATTCACGTGAATGGAATGTTATACACAGTTGGTCAGTTTCTTGGTCACTTGTTTCTCGTCGCCCCTCTCACGAGATGTCCATCCATGCTTATCAATAAGTTTGCATTCCATCGCTAGGTTTACCAAAACATGTGTCTGGTTCTCCAGGAAAATGCAGTTAATATGAAGGCTTTAGCTGACAGGCAAAATTCACTGAAAGAGAAACTTGTTTTTAACAAAACTAGGACAGTCATTAAGGAAGACAGAGAGGTAGTTGTATTTAGATTCTTAGAAGACTTCATAATAGTTCAATGGGATTTTGAAGTCGAAGGTGAAGTAGTTCTAGTGCTTGTGTGTCACAAACTGAGACTTCATAAGGAATGTTGTGGCGAGGCTTGTGCTGAAACACTCATATTACATTAGTGTCAGATTGTGACAGATTGAAATAACAGACCTGTGCAGAGGAAGGCCACAGTTGGCGTCAGCAAAATATGCCCTGTAATTATACACTGACTCTCCAGATAGTGATGCTGACATCAACTGAGTGCATAAAGAAAAGAAACATCCCATGTGTACAGTGTAGCTCATTTGGGAAGACATCTAGATTATGGGATGTACCAATGACAAATGAAATTCAGTCCAGGCAAATGAATAAACAATAAAAACAAAAGCTATTCATAAATTGGAAAATGTGCTGATATCTAGACAAATAAAGCAATCTGGGTATTTCTGCATTAAAAAAATCCCTGAAGTATTCACCCCAATGTGTACTGGCAATGAAAAACTTATCAAGTAGGGGAGTGAATTGAATTACTAGTCCTACATAGTATAAATCAAAAGGAGATCCAAGCATTTTTATTGCTCCATATGGTAGAGTTGGCCATTGTCTAGAGTACTGTTAATAATACTACTCACATCAAAGCAGGAAAGTTATAATTGCTAGAGAAGGTGGATCACAAAACAAACCAGAACAGGAAAAGTGTTAATCAAATTATTAACAGAGAAAAAAATAGAATGAACATTCAAGTTAACAACAGCAAAAGAGAAAACAGCAAAGAAGAACTAAATTAATTCTAAGATCTTCTGGTTAGTGAAGGAAATTTGAGACTGAAAATAGATGAGGGAGATGGAAAGTGAGGAGGATATTTTGGCAAAATTCCACATTCAAAAAAGAACACATTTAATGATATTTGTTATTCCAGTTTATGGTAAGCTAATGCAAGTGGTATTACCTGGAGTTCACATGCATGCCCCAAATGTATCAAAGATGGGGATACTTGCTGGATGAGGTTGTGAGTGGGATGCCAGGCGGCAGTTTGTAAGCATAGTGTTGGCTCCAACTGGAGTGTCACTGCTACTCTTCAGATCTCAAACACCAACAGTGATACTGCAGGAGTTAAGAATTCATGGGTGGAATTAGGACAGGGCAATCTGTGAAGTGAATGCTGATTATGTCTTTAATATAAAATTCTACTTGTGCCTCTTAGATTTCTTCATAGCATGACCCAACTTTAGACCATATATTTGCACAGTCCTAGAAACTAGAGGTGGTTGAACTTGGTTTTACCAAGAATAGCGATGGGTATTGAGCTGGATCTGCTCCCTGCTGTGACTTTCCTTGATTATAATACAGAATGTCACTGGGCTGCTAATAAAGAAGAAGATAGCTCAGTAAATAGCTGAAAAGGCCAACACAGAAAGGGTTAAGGGCATAGTAAGTCACCCTCCTAAAATATCATCTGGTGGGGACTAACCTGGGTAGCCGATGGAGAGGTTAATTGCTGCTGTCAAACTGGTTAGAGATCTTAGAATGTGAACAGAAGAGTGCCTTAAAATGAGCTGGTGCTCTATGGCAAGGTTCATTAGGTACACAGAGACCCCACCAGTGCCACCATGAAGCCTTGTTATCCCAGAGCGATCCTGAGAGACAGGTGCTCGCGCAGCCTGCGAGAAAGGGTGAAGCTGGGCAGGAATGAGGGGAAGGCGACAGACGGATTGAAGGGTCTTGTGCTGTGTTGGTGCACAGTGTGCCTTGGTAAGCCTGCCTCACAACCACAGTGTTGTCTTTGTGCTGGGGCCCCTGGCTGCCTTGGAACCAGTGCAGAATACTTCAAGGACCATTGACCTTTCTCCTTTTAAAATGGCAAGTAGCCTCTTCCTTAAGTCTTCAGGCATCCACTGTTTTGACTTCTTCTGTTTTAGCTTTGTGCCCGAGGGAGGCCTAACTGATATAGTTTGTTGATTGTAACTTGCTTCAGGGCTGCTGACTTCGCCTTTTTGAAGTTATAACCTCAGATTTAGGAACTTGTGGACTAAAATAGCTCATCAAAATATGCAGATGGGAAAGAGATTACCCTCCCTTTCCACTACACAGAAAGAATTGGAATTTGTGGCATCTCCATTTGCTGAGTTTTCTTTTTAATAGAGGCATTTGGCTTATACATGTCTGTTAGAACTAGAATGAATTTAAATGTGTTTCCACTGAGCATAATTAAACATATTAGCGCCACAATGAATTGTATTGTCCTATGCCAGACTAAGGACTGCAAAGAATAAAGGGAATTCAAATGGATGTCAGAGTGAAACCAAGTTAACGTTGAATGCCTCCGTTAAGATAGATTAAAAAATTTGTTGTTGTTGTTCAGTGTATTTAACAATGTTCTAGAGATGTAAAATGAAGTATCTCATTGATTAAAATTAAAACATTGAAATGCTGCTAGGAGATTACAGGTAATAGAGCTACCTGAGAATTTATCCCAATTCTAGCAGCAACTTGATAATTAAACCTTTGTCTCAAGTGCAAAACCTTTTGCATATAATAGGATAATGGAACTTGTGTAGGTGAAATGATAAATGGAAACAGATTTTAATTCCTTATTTTTAGACACTTTGGTAAAGAAACCACCATTAAAGCTCAATTCAGGGTATTCCTTTCTGTTCCCCAAACTAGTATCTGTTGGTTTTGCATCAATAAACACATTAATCAGAAGGAGGAAAATAGAAAGCATTATTCAATGATCCAATAAAATTTTATAATATGAAGCTAGTAATGAAAAAAAAAAGATAGATGAATGAGAACAGTGATTTCAGATAAAAAACGTAGCCTTCCAACACACTGCTTATGGTGTTTGAATGAGTTTCAGAATTTAAGTATGAAAAATTATTCTAACACATCCTATTTTAAGGGTCCTCTGAGCTCTTACCATATAAATTTATAGCATATTACTTAAATATTGAAGGATTCTATATTTTTTTCCTGACATGAGGGGAACCCCTAATTGAAAGAACACACCATACATCTCGCAGAAGTATGTGAATTTTTCCCCACCTTTGTTAAAGATTTTAGGGATCTTTTGCAGCACAACATAATCTAGATTATCATATTAAATGTTATTTCTCATTGTAGAGGTGATACTGTCCTGTCCTGCTTCATCTCATGCCCGTTGCTCACTTGATTTTTATGCCTCTTCTCCTTATGTATTTTCATTCCACTTAAACTCAGAAGTTGTTAGCAGGAGTTTTTAATGTTGAGGGGTGATTTGCCAAGCTGTCTTGTTTGCCTTAACTGCTTCCAGTCTTACTGACAACGGAATCGCAACAAGAAACCAGGACATTTCCAATTTAAATCAAATAAAGCTAGGATCTGATTTGCATCTATTTTTTAGAAAAATATCAATGCTAACTGCATGCTCTCAAGCTGTGCACCAGGCTCACATGCTCCTGTGCTAGAAGTGTGTGTTTCCTTAGACGAGTACCTAGGCGGTTTGCCATGTGCCCACTTGTTTGCTATTAAACAATAATATTTAGTCTGATCCTCTGAAAAACAAACAAACAAGCTGATGCAGTCATACAGTTTCAGTGCACACCTGCAAACAAGTTCTGAACGTGTCCAACAGATGCTGACCAAGAAATCAGGGGTTACTTGTAGATGTTTTGTGAAAATAGGCGGTTAGATAAAGAAGAGAAACCAAAGAATTCTGGAAGGCATTTGGTTATAGGGCACTGAGATGCTTACACAGCATCATATAGCTGTCCCTTTACAAAAGAGTTTCTGAGAAAATCCCAAATAAAAATGCACACATGGCCAGGCTTTCTTAGATCTGATGGTGACAATGCATTTTGTGTACATAAAGTATTATATTGCCTTTTCATTGCAATTATCTCTATGCACATCGAACAATATGCAATATTTATATTCAAACAAACAGAAAAGACATCGTGGTGTGCTAGGCAGGATAAAATCTGTCCCATGAGACGGAATCGCATACTAAAATTTGTTTTCCATGTTCTGAGTTAAAATAACAAAAAAGCCTTTTTAAAAATCAAATCATGTTCACTTTAAACTAGAGAAACTGATCCTTTTTCTCTATAAACTCTGACACCTCCTCCCTTCAAAGAGATTATTTTAAATTATGGCAAGTATTTGGTAAAGATGAGTTTTTAGATTACGGGAGTGTTAGATCTTTTGGTTGATTTTGTCACCCACAGATGTTCACCTAAAACTGTGCTAATCCTGAAAAGCTGATGCAATGAAATTGCGCTTCCTAGAAAAATCAAATGGAAAGTTTCTCTTTTCAGTGGAACTCCACTGACTTCCATGGGTTTTCTGTTGATTTATGTGAGTATGAATGAAATCAGAGAGGACCCAGTAGAATATGTTGTAGTTTACACAAAAAGGATTTATTGCAAGGACTCATCAAAAGAATTTTTCAACATAGTTTATAGAACTGTTTACTGACTATAGCTGACCTTCACAATTGCTATTAAATATTCACTCTAAGGACTGCTCTGTATATTTAACTAAAACTTCAGTTTAGAAAGGGTTTCAGTACATTTCTACTTCGTGTCTGTGTTTTCCTCCCAGTTTCAATGGAAGACAAAAATTAATAGCTAGAAAATACGTATCTTTTCCACTTAGAACTGACAGCAAGAAATCCAATAATTTTTGAGGAATGGTCTTAAGACTCTAAAGGTCCAGCAGAATCAATGTACTGGCTTAGGCACTATTTAATTCTTTCCTGTTTCCATGATGTGTCCTTGTAATCATCATATCTTTGAGAATTTGTCCTGACTACATTTATTGAAGTATATTAGACACTGTCAGTTTGTGTACTAATTGTGTGATTGAGGTCCACACCTTCTTGTGTGTGCTAGAGTAGAATATCTTCTCTGCAATTTTATTATGAAATAAATTTCCTTTAATCCTATTCTAGAAGGATGTGATACTACTGTGCTTTTGTAGGGTAGAAACACCCTTTGAAAAAATACTAGAACGTGTTAGCTAGTCCTTTTCAATGATGCATTTTTACAGCCTAATCAAGATAAACCCCAGGAGGGAGAGAGAGGTTTCTGAGATGGATCTGTGCCCCGTGTGGTTTTTCAAATGGATTAAAAGTCCATTTTATTAACAGAGTGCAGTGTAGTATGAAATAAACCTGAAAGCATATGGGTTTGCCCTACCAGAGAGCCATGGGTTGAAGTTCTGCTGTGGTTTTCCCAGTCCCAGCCTCCATTTGCCAGGAAGCTTCACCAGCACTGGGCCAACAGCTGGACATCACTGCTCATGTTTTGAGGCCACAGCGGTGTCATCGAGTTGGACGGGACAGCGGTACCATAGTGACTGTTCCAATTTGATTATCCAAGGCTGGAGAGGGTGAAGGTGGGAGTGCTTCACTGGAGGTGGCACATGGCTTTGGGTGGGCCTGAGTCTTTGCAGACTGGCAGGGGAATGTTTCCCAGCTTATGCTGTGAGAGAGCAGGATACAAAGTGGTGCTACCTGAAAGGAGGTTGTAGCATGGAGGGTGTTGGTCTCTTCTCCTAAGTGACAAACTATAGGACGAGAGGAGATGGCCTCAAGTTGCACCAAAGAAGGTTTAGATTGAATATTAGGAAAAATTTATTCATAGAAAGGGTTGTCAGGTATTGGAACAGGCTGCCCAGGGAAGTGGTGGAGTCACCATCCTGAGGGGTGTTTAAAAGCTGTGTAGATGAGGTTCCTAGGGACATGGTTTTAGAGGTGGACTTGGCAGTGTTAAGCTAATGGATGGACTTGATGGTCTTAAAGGTCTTTTCCAACCAAAATGGTTCTACAATTCTGTGTATGGTCTGCATGGCAAGAGCCCATCCCAGGCTGTGCATGGGCACCGTGCCGTGCTGCTGCTTCACTGGGCTTCCCAGCAAGGACAATCTCATCCTACGTCTGCTGCCAAAGGGTTGGCCTGGCATAGCCTTACATGTCTGTGGGCAAAGAGAAAAGATGCTTCCCTTGTGCCAGTTCCACATCATAGGCAGCATACAGCCACAGCTAAGGTGGCTGGGCTTTAGGCAGCATTTCCAGCTTGAGTAGCCATTTCTGCTGGAAAAAAAACAGGTCACTTGGTTACATGGTCTTCGTCAAGTCCACCTTTGTGACCACCCTCGGCTGGAGTGGGCCAGTTATTTGCAAATTAAATTTTATTAGGGGAAAATTTTCATGCACTTTCTTCCCTGTCCATAGAATAGCTTTCTCTCTTGAAGAAAAAAAAGAGTTTGATCTCAAGAGCTGCAAGTGCATCTGCAAGATAAAGGTAAATTCTGTTTGATATGCCAGGGTCCTGGGGCAGTTTCTGGCTGTCAGTCTTTTCCTTGAACTATTTCCCCCCAGCTGCCAAGGCCATGAGGGATAGGTTTTGCTTTCTTTAACGTGAAGTCTTGTCGCATGGCTCCCACAAAAGGAAGCCAATACTATCTTCTACCCAGACCAGAGGAATGCTCCATTCAAGCTGTTCAAAACATTCTTACCCATGTTGCAAACCGAGCCCAAGATTTCCTCACACACCACACAAAATATCCCACATAGTTCCCTGGATTTCTGTTGTATTTCTTAATACTTCCTCTAAGATCTTCCAAAACATTTTAAATGAAGTCAGTTGCAGCTGCTCTGTCAGGAATTCACTAAGCACTGCAGCCACTGAAGCAATTAAAAAAATTGCACAGAAGGTAATTAAAAGCCTTACTGGTTCTTGCTATTAGACTGACATTTTAAATGCCTCTAGATGTTTTATTGTGCCAATAACCTGTTTCCCTAGTCTCAAAGAGAAATACAACTGACATCAGTAATTTACCGAAGTATTCTACAGGTATCGTAACATTCCAACTAGAAATCTATATTAAATCACTGTGGTTTTCTGTTCTGCAGAGTCCTTGCTGCACAACATAATGAAACAGTGGTTATTTGTTAATGGGTATTACAGCTTAGCCTCTTATTCTCATTCCCTGTAGTGAGCAGAGTAATATTTTTATTATTTGTACACAAAGAGATACCTTCTGGTTGTCATGAGCATGTGGGCTGGAGGGAGTCAGGCAGAGGTTCTCTTTCTTCTGTACAAAAATAGGGCAGAATGCCTGGTTTGTTGTATGGGGAAATGCAAGTGGCCTTTCTCTGCCAGGATGAGCTTTACTAATGAGTGGGGCTGTACACTGTGTGACTGGCTGCTGTCCACAAGATCTACAAGGACGTAGCTGGAGCTGCTAGTGCATCTCCGTCCTCAAGTCCTGCGTTTGTAGACAGGCTAATAGGGGATCCCTGCGGAGACCTGAGTCAGTCTCCACAGCTAGAAAAGTTAGGCTGCCTTAGTATATCCCTTCCCAGACCCCATGTGTGTCCAGAAAGGAAAGCTGGCAGGATATAAGGCAGTTTGCCAGCTTTCCTTTCCAGGTCCAAGCAAAGACTTTAAAAGGATGCAGGGGAAATATTTTATTATAACACTTGCCCTGATAGCCTCCAAGTGTGGACGTGCTAATACAATGACTTTGCAGTGCGCAAATGAACTAACTCTTATTCATGCCTGCTAGGAAGCTATAGGGAAACCACATGACAGAGATGGTAACTGGAGGTTATTTAATGTTTTTCCCCTTGATTTATTTTGTAGATCCCACTGGAATGTAAAATCAAACCAGATTTCAAGTATATTACACTTCACTGCAGAGCATACAGAAGTAAGGCTATACCAAACTGCATTGTGTTAGAGATGATGTAATGTCTTAAAGTTTGACAGAAATTATTCTGATGTGTAAGCATAAGAAGCGTCATTAATGCTGAGCTTTCAACTTTTATCTCATTTTTCCTCTACTGGGGTTGCATTAATACTGTGTAAACAGGCATATTTTGGAAGGGATTTCAGCCATAAACAAACCCCCACGTGTCTGAGAAAACCCCCTGAGAAAACCAACTCAGGCTGGCTTACATCGACCTCTGCACTGTCTTTTGAATCATATCCTGCTGATCAATGCTACATGTCTCTACAGTTTGCATCAAGAATGTAAAATGGCAAACCTCTCTTGGCACTAATCTCTGAAGCCACGTCTAATTCTCTTTTTTAATGAGGCATTGAATTATTCCATACAGTGAGATGCCTGTCAGTTTGCAGCATAGCTCCGTGCATGCCGTTATGCCACCAGAGATAAACAATCAGTAGGACTGATCAGGCAGGCAATCAGTTAAACAAATCTGAGTAGAAAATAATTTTGCACATACACTGCTCAGGATGAAATAGATATTTTGATAAAGTTGCATAATGAAAATATGTGATATGTGAATACAGTGACTGGCAGTGATTAATTAATGGAGAGTTAGGTTTTGCATAAATGATTCTTTTTCTAGACTTGCAATGGGAGGAAGACTCAGGGATAGAACAGGGAAATCTGTGGTCAGTTTCCCCGTTTTGCCATGGATTTAGCCCTGAGTCATTTAGTTTCTCCTCTGTGTAGCAGCTCCACTCCTTCATCATAGAAACAGACACAACAGTGCAAGGTACACCTGCGTGGGGCAAGGGTGGCCCTTCTTCTCAAAGGGAAAAGGCAGGGAGTGAGTTATGTACTTCTGTGAGAAACACAGGGCAGGCAGCTGTGGTGCTGGCCGTGCTCTTCATGCTGGACAGCTGCGGGTGCAGCCAGGTGCACATGTAAGCAAGAGTCAGCAGACAGGTCATTGCCGTTATGTGACACTCATTAACTGATTACATAGCATATAACATTTTTAGGGGAAAATGGTGTCCAGGTAGTAAGCAGTCTTAAAGGAAGACACATCACAAACCCAACTATATCCTCGCTTCCCCTGCCGCTAAGCCATCCTACCTATACTTGCCATCATACTTGTGAGCATCACCACAAAACAGTTAGTAGATCCTTACTCATACCCCTAGGAAATGGTTCCAGTATTCCCAGTGATATCTGGATTGCTGTTTAATAATATTTCTGATGATCTCATACCATTAAGGCAGTAGTGATTCAAGCACTTTGGTCATGCAAACCTGCCCTGTTTTTCATTAAGTCAATGGGTTTCTATTGAGTTTGAAGGGCACCGAATAATCAAATCAGGTGTTTTATCTCCTGGTTTTGCCGTATCGTCGTTTTACTGTCACTATTTAAGGCCAAGTGATGGATATATTGATTTCTACATTTACCTACATCCTACCCAACACATCATTTCCTCTCAAAGGAGTTCTCAGGTGCTTTACAGAATCCTCTTCTTAAACTGATCTGTCACAGAAAAATCTCACCCAATATCAAAATTTCATTAAAAAATTATCCTTGTCCTCTACTTGGTTTAGAGTATATTGAGTGTCTTTTGAACAAGACAGCGAGGATTCCTTTCTGGCAAACCCCTGTGAATCTGGACTCCCATGCCCTGTCATCATTGCGTACAGCAAAGATCACTCTGAGAAACAGTGATTGCTTTTGAGCTTTGTACCACAGAAGAGTGGCACATCTGGAAAAGTCACTGTCCAGCTGCTTGTTGCCAGAAGTTACCTCCCCTTCAGCCTGCTGGCTGAGCTGCTTGTGGGATTTCTCCAAATGAATCCTTTAGCGTGGGCAGCTTCAATAATGACAGGTCCTAATCAAGCAGTTGGGGCAGCACAGTTGGATCCAGCACTGGACATGTGTCCACAGCTCAAAGGGAATATGGTTTTACAGGGGGCAGAATCCAAAGCTCTTGAAACAGGCTTCTCCGTCTAATGTGAAAATCTGATGTAAAATCTGATGCTCTAAAGCTTAAAAACATTTTAATTAGGAAACGTATCGATGGTTAAGTTTAACTGAGTAATAGTCTAAGAGTGTTTGGGTGGGAAACTTGGCTGTTTAGGCGGAATTGTAAAGTTGTGCGCTAATTCACTGACACGTGGTGTAATTTGTGATTAAGGTTATCTGCAATATCTAACCTTTTAGTAAATGCCAGCTGCATAATGACTGTCAGTTTTCTCTCCTCAGATATTACATTGCAGAGGGTTCTATCTGACCACGAGAATCTGTTTAATAAGACTCTAATGGGAAATGACCAGTATCTGACTATTACAGATTAAAAGTGACAATGCTAATTGACTGCAGAGGTATCTACATGAAGAGGGACCAGAAAAATCATTTAAGTCTAAATGAAATTGGACTGATTTGATATTTGAAAAAGCATTACATTCCTCTTGTGTTTGGCAGTGTGAATTAATTGTTCCCTGTGTCAGGCAGAACTGGCTTCTATATAGCAATAGGCTAAGCTTGGTGGGAGTGAAGAGCAATAACTTGGGGGCTTGAGAAATACACATCCGTTTACTAAAATTAGAAGTTTATAAGAAGGTTTGTATTGTACGTAATTTTTATGGTGAGGATAGAAATGATATTTTGCACATGTAGAGATACAATTCCGGAAATTTTCTAATGATTTGATTCTGTGGATTTGACATTGCTAGGAAAACAAATGGGGTGCACAACCATATTTCTGCTCTGAAGATGCATATTTAATTACCTTTTTTTTTTCTTAGCTTTTCAAAACACATTTTGCAAATAAATAGGAGAGGATAATATAAAATCACAGTTACATTTTATGAGGAATTGGTAGGAATGGTAAGAGTAGGAAATGATCACACATGGCGTACACTTAGCTCAAAAATGACCTGAAATCATTAGTGATCATACAAATGCATGTGGTTAATTTCTATGCAGTTTGCTGTGTACAAATCTTTACTTTCAGTCAAACAGGTTGCAGTACAAATTAATTTCCCTATACAATTTTTACAGGTTTAAGAAGGGAATCAGACACATAGCATTGAACCCAGGTAACATGCTGTGTGCACAGAAAATGCATCATTTTCATATTTAGATGCATAAACATTTTTTGTAAAATAAACAGTAGGCATTCTTTAAAAGTCTCAAGATACTGAGAAAACTCTCTTCTAGCCTGTCTCTGTGTGCTTCAAAATACTATGGGAAAATAGTTGTAGAGATACAGAGAAAGCTTGGGGTTCAATATGTGCTGATGCCATGGCCTCCCCCCCACAAGTCTAATCAAGTTAAATATCTTGTGTATTACAGCAGCACATGAGCCACCTTGACAGATTTTAGTATTTTATTTTATTGAAATATTAGTGTTTCAGTTCTCTGGTTATTTTAAAAACCTACATGAATGCATGGAAAATTGCCAATGAATTCAGTACAGAATTCAGCGAGTTAATACAGAAAAGTTATGTCTGTGCTTTAATTCAGTATGCGAGCGATTCTGTTGAAGCTGGAGGAACATGTGGCTTGGTTCAAACTAAATGGATCCATAAGTCTTTGCAAAATCATCTGCTTAGTGTCTCTGGTGGAAGATAAAGAAGGAAAGAAGCATGGTAATTTTACAGGAAGATGCACTGAAATATGCCCTTCTTCCCCCTGACCCTGCTGTATCCCCAGCTCATACCTGGGAATGTGTGCAGAGTACTCTGTGGGACATTCTACCAATGCTAGGGAGGAAAAAAAAGATGGGAAACAAAAAAATAATAATCCTAAATTTCTTGAATTACTGTAATTTTGTTACTGTACAATTTTCAGATTAAGCTTCAGGTAATTGATTTTTAAGGTAATATTTTTGTGTTCTGCTTATTTGATGCATAGGATTAAGGTAAAATGAAGACTGCTCTTAGAGTTCAGAGTACAAGTGACATTACTTCTGTACAAGAATTGATAGACCATTCATATAGCTGCTGCAATGTATAATAATAATCCACAATTACTTACACAGCATGGAGCTGGGACACATAGCAAAATAATCAGCATGAAAGTGAATCATGGAATGTGTTGAACTTACATATATGGCCTAGTTCTTCCTTTGTGTCAGTTTTAGGCCAGTACAGCTATTGCAGTATAAATAAAAACACAAAAATAATTTCACTGATTTCAGTGCAGCTGGTCCTTGGAGAAGTGAAAAGGTTTAGACTTAAATTCTGCGGTCTTTAGTTTGAAAGAAAATATACAATATTTTTCTCATCTTTGATTTTTTATAATTAAAACTGAATCAATACAATCCTAAAGAAAGAAGTGTGTGAATATTTATATAAGTACCATAACTTTGCTTAAATTTGATCATAATGGCCTTTGAGGACTTTCTGTTCCACAAACTCAAATCCTTTTGAAGCTGGCGTGCATAATTCAGTCAAATGTAGATATCATATAGCTGCATATTTATATTTGGTATTCAGTATCCATATCTGAAGTCATAGCTTTGCATTCAGCTCACTAATAACTTGGCTTAGCACTCTAGATGCTTAAATATCGAACCCCAGTGTAGTTTTTTTGTAAGTAATCTATAAACTGCCACTTGCTCATTCTTGATATTGAGAGGAATATTTTTGAAAGCTGGCTAGATTAACAACTGTTTGGATTGATTCATACCTGTTCTGCAAAGGTCAAAACTGACCACATTGTATTACAGAGTAACACACTGATTGACTAGTGGCTAACTTGGTGAATGAAGTAATTTGGTTTTCTCTCTGCAAGTACTCTACAACTACTATAAAGTTACTTTACCCCAGCCTTTAATCCTGGCTTACCTCTGGATGAAACAGTAAATGGTGTTTCTTACGATATTTTATGGTGAGCAGTAGCATGCAAAGGTACTGTGGAACAAAATCAGAGCCCCTCATCTATATGGTCTGGCTCACTGGGCCAACTTCAGGGCCCTAACACCAGTTTATATCAAAACAAGCATTTCCCCTGCTGTACGAGCTCCCCTGCTCTTTGTGGGGTGAGGTGCTGTTCATCCTGCACATCTGGACATCAGCTGGGACACTCTGCTCCCTTCTGTGCAAACTACACCCAGGTAATTCCGTACCCCAATAGCGGAGATGACCTCTTTCTCTTTCTCAGCTTAAAGCAGAGGTAAGAGGTTGTTTCATGACTTTTTGTGCTTTAATGTTAGCACAAGATGTGGCCATAGACAGAAACAGGAATACGTTAGCACAAGAGGGAGATCCATATGAAAGAGCAAGATATGGTTCCTCTAAATGATATTTATTAGACATCATAGAAGTTTAAAAAATATGACAGCGAAAGTCCTGAAAAAATTTACTTTCAAGAGTTTTAGCCAGTGTTAAGACTCATCTCTTAAATTAAATGTAATGCAGAGATTCTATTTTCTATTTGTCCTTCATAGTATAGTAGAGGGATGAGGAGAGAATGAATATACGGGTAAGAAAGGCTACTTTTTCTGAATATCACCACTATGGAGATTAATATGTATCTGCACAGATTTGCACAAGTAGCTCCAGCAAACAACATACAGAGAAATAATTTTTAACACCACAAGACACACAAAAAAATAGTTCTGGTAGTTGTTTTCCTGCTTTATCTTCCTCAGTTTATATAGGAAAAATGTACATATCCATTAAAAAAATATGGTTTACTTTTTATTTTTTTTAAACATTGATATTGTGCCAGAACCATTTTTAACCTAACTATAGAATCCATCACTGTCAATAGATATAAAAATGGCTTCAATTTTTTTTCTTTCCAACAACTTACCATTTTGACATGTAAAGAAGAGTCATTTTGTAAAATTCTAAACTTTTACAAAGGTAAGAAATGGCAAAATAATAACAACATTTGTCTTCTGTCACAAAATATTGACATGGTATTACTACAGCAAAATTGGTTTGTGTTGTGAAGTGTGTCTCCTAGATAAATCAGATTTGAGACGTTCTTAAGCTAACTAGATTGTACTTTAGTCTTGATATATATAAGAATATCAAGACACATGATACTGATATTTTTTTAAGTGAGATAAGAGCACGTGGGTTTAAAACAAATAAACAAACCACAAGACAACAAACAAACAACCAAAAACCTCAAAACATTTCCCATTCTTTATCTGTTTTCACTATTTTACACTTCACTCTAATGCGATTCGATATTTCAGTAAGTGGACAGTGCATGCCTCAGTCTCCTATATAAACAAGCAGAGGTGAGGTTATTCATATATAGATTTTCAGAAAAAATGCCTTTTCCATGTCAGATTAAATAGATATGATCCCAACAGTTTAGGATAAGTACATTTCTATTTCCACATAATTAAAATGTGGGTGAGACAAAGCCAAAAAGGCTTTGTAAAATCTTCACAGGCTTATGATGTTTATCAGACTCTGTGCTGAATACTTCTGCATTAATTGTATGGCTTAGTGAAGGACTTACAAAAGATCTGGAGAGCGCTGCTCCTCCTGGTCATGCTTTACTGAGAGTTGTTAAGCTGACATCTGGCTGAGCATCTTCTTGCTCCGGGGCATCCTCCCCACCATGGTAGGAGGTGTCAGGCCACTTTGCCAAACGCATGGCTGGAACTGGTTTCTTCACGCCTTGCTCTGCAGAACACCAACGGCTTTCCCCCATGAACTTGAAAGGAACAGCAGCAAACAATTAGCAGTTCTTCAATACTAGAAAATATCCATCTGCTCTTGGCACAACTGTTTGTCAACATATAAATAGCTACACTACAAGCAAATGGAGCAATTTTCTACATCTGGCTCGTGCTTCCTTTCCTCCCTGTGCAAGCCGAGTTTGCAGTTCAGTAATAGAAATTAATATATTCACAAAAATGTCAGTTCTTGCCATGTTATTTTAAAAAGAATAATATCAGCAAATAAATGGAAACATGGAGATCCCTTGAATTTTTTTTGTCCCCTTTTTTTTGGTGCTAGAGTACAATTTCATACTCAAATAGGGGTAAAGAACATATCTGATGGGCTGTGTTTAATTTTGCATCGTGTAATTAGTTACCTGCTGGAGTTTCTCACAGCTTTTCCATTTGCTCCTATAAGGGCTAATCCTACCAAAGAAAGAAAAGAGTCATTCTGTGACCAGTGGAACTTATGAAGCTTCGTTTCCTGCAGCTCCCTCCCACGCGGTTTCTCTGGTGTCTAATAGCTTGGTTAAGTTCACGCTGCAGGTTCTCCCGCAGTAAGACACCCAGATTAGTTCTCTTTCATTTGGCTTTCAATTTGCACAGAACAAGTAGAAATTTACTTTAGATTTAACGTAATGGGGAAATAGGTTTCATTTCTTTTTAAAAAAAATCAAAGAAAAACACTGGCGCTTTAGAGGAGCCACAAAACTGCTTTTTACTTTTTCCCAATTAGGTGATGATCATAAATGCTATTAAACATATCTGTACTAGTGATGTATTGATGGAAAACTTTTACAGAAATCTCAGTGACAAGGCTCCAATAGGTTCTCAGTCTCCAGTTCAGGCTGAACTACAATTGTCTCTTGAACAGTCAGGTGTTACCACATAAATGCTGACAGATCCCCATTGGCCAAGCTCTGATCTCATACCAGTTTCATTCGCTTTCAAACCCATTGGCTTCTGTGGTTTCTCCATTTTAATTTGGCATTGCTTAGACATTTTCATCCTGAGAATTAAATGTTTGTGTAAGGCAATATGGAACGGAATGTTTTGCAAGTTGCTTCCTCATGTGATGGTGGCAGAAATGTTCAGAATTCTGAGGAAAATGCTGGTATTGAACAGAATGGACATAGGCATTGTCTCTTATAAATGAACCTTCTTGTCGTTACTAGATCTGTGCAGATGCTTATGTTTATTGTTGAACTCCTTCCTACTATAGTAAAGTAAATGTAATCTCCATGGGCTGGATACTTTTTTCTCTAAACTGCAATCAAGGTAGGTTCCTGTTATTTGCAGGTACTGCGTGCTGCTAACCTAGTCTCTTAAAATCAGCATTTGCCTTTGAAGGAATGAGAAGTGGTGAAAGGGAAAAACCTGTTGATTGTTCCTACTGAGGTGGTCCTTCCAGACTGACTGAATGAATACCAGCTATGGGTGCCAGTCACCCAAACCCCCAGCCTAGGACACAAAGGGATGAAGGATCATTAAATATATTCACTCTTTACTATTACCATTGGGGAGTAAAAACTGTGACATGCTCTTTGCAACATCCTGTCTGCATACAAGTCCTTGGCTTGTTGCAAATCTACTTCCAAGCCTGCTTAGTCCTCTTTAAATTTGTTATTGTAGGAATTTGGTGCTTTTTTCCCCAAGATAAAAGTGACCAACCAGCCGGCAGGAAAAGTGCTAGTGGGTGGGATCTAAGATGCCTGCAGAGCTGTCCTTGACCTGCAGATGTCCTGCTCTTGCTGTGTTTCTGGGCATCTCCTGGAGGGGCTGCCTGCTTCATGAGTTGCAAGCTAACGGGGAATTTGGGTGAACATTCACAAGTGGCAAGACTGATTTCCAAATGGACTTACATACGGATTGAGACCCAGAGTCTCCAGAGGTAAAAGCCTTAGTGTGCAGAACTGCTGGGCTTCAGCTCTCAAGGTTGGTAGTTTTCAGCCTCTGTCATTGGTATAAATTTGTCTGAATTTGGGACTCCTTAAGCTAAGGAAGCACTCGTATCCAAATTTGCTTCATTATTAAAAAGGAAGGACTAAACATTTTGGATCCAGATCATGTCTGTGTAACAGAGTTTGAATATGTTAATTTTCTTCTAATCAAAACTTTGTCACATGCCACACAGGTTAATTCTTAGATTTATGGGAGCCTGCTTGAGAGGATAGTCGATGCTTGTCACGTCATTGGGATAACTGTGGTTTGGGAGTTTTTTAGGTGCTTAAATACCATATTGAAGAAATACTTGTCTGTTTGCATTTACCTGCCAGACTAGAGATTAGCTGAGAAAATTCTACCAGAAAATCTTGATTCTTGGTCTAATTATGGTGATGGTAATCAATGGCATTAATGTCAATGTCTAGCTAATATCTACTTACCTAAACTGTCATATAGTCGTAAATCGCCAGGCATTATTTCCTTCCTATTAGCAACTGCTGTCCTAAGTCTTGAGCAAGACAAGCTGAAGCCAAATCACCTTATTCCCACCTTCTAGGACAGCAGGTGATAGTATTGATGTTGGGTGTGTGCTCTTCCACTCCACAGTGCCATTTCCTGGTGTTTGCAGAACCGGGAGATGTTTCCTCTGCCCAGAGTTTGAACCCAGTGACCGTTTCTCTGAGACTGACTCAAGAGGAAAAAATTCTCTCATGTACGGAGGAATGATTTGATTGTTAGAGTAAATGTGATGTTAGGGTGTAAAACTAGGATGATAGTCTGTTTCTTGGGAAGTGCAAGGTGATTTTAAATATATTTTCCTGAAACAAGTGTGTCTTTTCCATTAAGTTAAGACTTTTTGCTGGTAAAAGGTCAAGCACAGACTCACAGGACATGTGAGAACAATGTCTGAATTAAGAAACATGCATTTGGTATAGCCAGATGTAAGAATGAAAAAGGAGAACTCAGACAGGAATTTCAAACCACACACTTGCAGCCCATCCCATTACTTTGTGGATGCCTTAGTGGATCTAGGAGACAGACACAGTTCTAGTGATACAAAGCTTGATTTTGGTATCCTCAGATTCAAGACTGCACCCCAAGGGTCTAGATTTAGTAGATCCTGGTCCATGGAGCACAGGACTGATGGGTTGCCACTGTCTTAGTAAAGAAAGCAATTAACAACAAATGAACAAAACCAAACAAACAAAACCCCAAACAACAACAACAACAAACACAACACAAAACAAAGTCCCCAAAACCAACCAACAACCCCCCCAACAACAAATCCCAAACCCCCAAAACACCCCAACAAAAACAAGCTAACAAAAACCCAACCAAACCAAACCCTCCCCAGGCCCCCAACCCAGAGAAAGAAGCGCTTAGTGAGTGATAACAATGCTTTGCATTGGTCACTAAGAGCTCACTGCCTTGAAATATTGTGCCTGGGCTTTGCTTCCACTTTAAGCACATTTAAATAGTACAGCAAATCATGATAGCACTGATGAGTGTTCAGAGTTGTCATGAGATTTCAGAGGCATTTTTATTAGTTTATTTTCAGGGAGGTACCAGCACCATGAATTGAATAGATTTTTTTGTAACTGTTGACACTTTTTAATTTTCCATATCACAACTCCCTTTTAATTTCTTGTTTGGACCAGCAGAGCCCAGAGCAGAGTTGCTGTGCATGTGCTGTCAACAAGCTACACACACACACAAAGTTCTGTCTATGAACCAGAATGAAAGCAGAATGCTACTTCACAGTCAACATCATTGGCAAACAATGGTATATAAAAACTACTACTCTTTTTAAAGGTAGATAGCGTGGTTTTTAAGGGATTTTAGTTTGCTAAACTTTCTTTACTTATAGTAGACTTTCCTCAGGGATATTTAGGTTTTTTAGAAAACTAATGATAATATTGTGTGCATTTTAAAACAAAAATCTCTTGTGCTCTGCTGAGAGAATAGACCTAGTTTGGTATGTGTACACTTCCAGAATAAATAAAACCCCCATGGAGTTTAGTGATAGACTAGGTATAAATTTGGGCTTGATGGGAAGTTCAGGAGTTGGAGATGCTCAGGAGCAGGAGATTCAAACCAGCTGCAGCTCTGAGCACCGGTGCTCAAAGCAGGGTGTCCCCAGCCCACCTGAGGGACTGTCCCCCAGCCTCCCCCAGCCCAAACCCTGGCTGCTGGGGGCTGGTGTGACAATGTTGTGGCACTCATGCCAGGAGCTTGCAGTTCCAGCATCTGGACACAGTGACGGCATGGATCCTTTTTTACTAAAATCCTGCGCTAGAATCTAAACCTAGAGTAATTCAGCCATTGTTAACCTAAATATGCCATCTCATGTTTCATTCAGGCTTACTTCAGCACGGCTGTTTCTCGCTGATTGCAGCTGAAATGAAGACAAATCAGGCTTATTATGTTTAAGGGTTGTGAATATTTTTATGTTTGGTTTTTTGGTGGGCCTGATTCTAAAGTGGTAGCCATTTCCACCAGAGTAAATTGGGAGCAATCACCTTGCTCCTCATCGTCATTCACCCGGCGGTTAAACCAGACTCTCATTCATCGGAGTGAAAGGTCCCTGAGCCTTGAATAATCAGTGTGACACGGGAGTATTTAGCAGAGCAGGGACTGAAACACAAGTCCATTATTCCTCTAAGTGCCCCAACAGGAGCCTGCAGGAAGTGGCTGCTGTCACATCCTGCCTTCTCTCTCCTGTTTATATAAAAACTGAAGCAGAGGGAGAGTTTCACTTTACTCAGGAGAGAAACTTGGTGTCAAATCACCATAATGGGAGATTTGGGGTTTAATCCCACTGGAGACATCAGGCATTGAATCAGATATCTGTGAGATGAATGAGTTATGCTGCTGGAAAGGCTTTTCTTTACAAAGGAGGCAAACTGGAACACTTCAGCTCGGAAAAAGCATGATGGGGAATATGACAAAAATGTATAAAATGGAAAATGGCAGGGAGAGGGTGAGCAGGGGCTTTCCAGTCCCTCTACCAAAACAAGAGCAGGTTTAAAACAAACAAAAGTTGTGGGGTTTTGTTAGGTGTGGGGGGGTGGAGGGTGTTTGTTTTGGTTTTTTTTCCCCACCAAACCTGTGATTTAACTTTGGAGCTCCTTGCCAGAAAAGGCTGTGGATGCTGAAGGTTTAGGTGGGTTTGGGGAAGGCCAGACAAATCCATGGAAGACAAATTTTCTAAGGATTAAGGAATATGGAGAAATCACCCTTTGCAAAGAAAGTCTGGAAACTGCAGGTTGTTGGAGGCTGCAGTCACATTCAAGGGGTGCATATGGATACTCCTGTCAGCTTAACGAGCCACACGGCAAGAACTGCTCTGGCCCTGCCACTTCCCAGGGCTACTGCCAGAGACAGAGCAGTGAGCTCTATGTAACACACCCTTTGCCTGAGCACTACGGCTGGTTTGGCATGGATAAAGGATCGGTAAGGGTTCGTCTCCTGCCCATTCCACCACGAATCCTGAGCTTAAGCCAAGTCCTTCTGCAAGACTGTGTCCCTGTGGGGTGGTGCTGAGCCAGAAGGTCCTTTGGGATGCACACAGGAGAGAGCTGCTGTGTGCTGGGGGAGTGTGAACTCCCATGTGCTTCTTTGCTGTTCACAAGCAGAACTTCACACATTTGTACATCCCGTGTCACTAGCGGAACTGCTTCCAGACCTGAGATACCTTCAGCTATAGGCAGCAAGTTTAGACTCAACTCCCTAAATCCATCTCTAGAAAACACTTCAAGGTTACCCAAAGATGCCATAGTAAAAGGTAATGGAGGAAAATTCTCTTACAACTGGGACCATCCTGCTCTTAGGATTACTGGCATAAATGTTTTAATTTTTGCAGAGGTTCACCAAACTTTATAAAAATAGGTTTATCTTTGCTAATGCTTGCTTTTAATTTATGAAATTCCTGGCATAAATAAAGTCTGGTTACTGTAAACCTGAAAAACACAAGGCTTTAAAGACATTTTTGTCAGATCATGGTAAGAACAACCTTGATGTGGTTTGCCAAGCTTTGAATTATAATGTATGTCATCAGCAATGTAAGTTGTTATAATTTACTTCTGACATTAAGATCTTGCTTTTGGGCATATAGTTGCAAATGTATCCTATTCACTTCCATACTTTCTAAATGCCCTTCATGTTTCAGTAAGACAATCCAATCAAAACTAAAGACCAAATGCACTGTAAAACAAACCAAGCATACAAACAATTCCTAAGCGTTAGTCTTATGCGTTAGCTTGCTTGCCCAAGGCTTCTAAATTTCTTAAGCTATGTAATCGTGAAGCGTACAAAAGTTTTCAAAGGAAACATTTATACCATGTATATTATATGTTGTTCAGGGTGGAATTTATAAAAAGAGAATCACGCAGATAAGAATTTATCATAAATCTAACCATCCTGGTCTACGACTCAGTGCTACTGAACATCTTCCAAAATGTGTTGCATTTTTTTTTCTCTCTGATATTTTTAAGTTACAATTTAAAAGAATAGGTTTTATGATGACAGCACTTCGGAGGTGACTAATTGTGCTAAGAGATATGCAACCCCTGATGAAACAGAAGTCCCCCATGAGGAGAGATGCTTTAATTTAATGATAGTCATAAAGCCAATTTTTAAAGCTATAAAAGTCACTGATTCTGTCTTTAACCTCAGGCTGAATCCCATATTCTGCGTGTGCTTTCCATCAAACGCATTTTATCTTCTGCTCGTAATGGCAGAATATGTGTGGGTTTGCCTTTTCCCACTCTTCAGTACAAAGTATACGATTTCTTTTTTTTCCACCAAGGATCTGTGAAAAACACTTAGAAATCTCTGACGGGACTTTGGTCTTTATTAAAACTTGATGTTAATCTGTGCTCCAGAGGCACTGAGGCCACAGCCCCTTGCATCGTCGTGGCAGCAAGAACACAAGGTCCCTGCTTTGGCAATGGCTGCTTGAGTTTGCAGGGTATCCAAATTGCTCCACTCATTTCATCCAGCAGCTTAAACCACCACTGGGGATATTGGCAATCCCAACGTTAAGGACTTTGTTGCCGACTGAAGCATAGGAAGGAGCAGCAGGTTAGAGATTTCCAGGACAGGGACTGTGTTCAGGGAGACTGTGGCCATGTGCTTGCAAAACCCCTCTTAATCTCTGGAAAAAATCACCCCCCTACAAAGCATCCACCAAAAGGAAAGGGTCATGTACTGACATAGAAGTTAACAGGCGATGGGACTGAGGTAAGTAGAGGAATCCTAACCAACTTCCCTGTTTTGGAGTTTAAGCTGATAAAGAAGAGGATTAGATTCTCCCTGTGTGATAACCATCTCCCTGCCCTCCTCAGCTGCAAATAATTAAATGAGTTTCAGTAAGTGCGACATAAGATCAGATCCCAAGAGCTCCTGCCAAAGAGCACTTATAAGGCATGAATTAAATAAAGGTTGAAGTACTTTTAACCAATCAGCCTGTTTCTCGCAGAGAGCCAGGAGCTTCTTCATTTAGGAACCTGACATTTTGTTCAAGTTCTGCTGAGCAGAATAGATCACACCAGTTAACGTGGTAATGAAGAAGTGATGGTGGTATTTGCACTTGACTCGAAAGTCAGCATAAATTCTGTTCCTCATCCAGATCAGTACAACTTCCCTGAAATAAAGCATATTTCAGCCTCATTAAGCAATTTAAGATCTAAAATGAAATGAGATTAATTTAAACTTAAATCCATCATAACCAGGCTGACTTTAAGACTTAGTTTCTCTGGGTCCATAAGAATACTTCCAGTAACTGTTCCTGCAATGTAATCTATCCTGAGCCTTTTAATGGGCCCGGCTACCCACAAAATTTTAATTGTAAGTACTCAGGTGAGATGCATGGAGTTCTGCTTTCTTAATGTTACTGCCACCCGTGAAAACCTGAGTGTTCCTGCATTAGAGTTTCGAGCCATAAATGAATTTTAATGTGTTAAAATGATACATTTATTATTTAGCTGTCAACAAAGAATTAGAACAATAAATGATTTAGGATAGTTACTACACTTTAGAATAGATTTTGGTTGCGTTCATCACGCACAGTTAAAACTATGTTTAAATATTTTCACTTTTCAACAAGATGGCCACTCAGAGTGGACATCTGAGAAATGAAAATGGTAATTAAAACCTCAAAAGGAGGTCACATTTGCTAAGTTACTTGTTGTGAGAACTGCAGCGAGGTTCTCAATGCTCAGCTTGTTGGGATTAGCAAATAGGTGTAGTTTCTTCATAAATTAATTCATTTTCTCTCAACACTAGTATAGCCAAATGTAATGCTCAAAATAACCTATTTCTAAGGGGTCACCTCTGTGTGACAACCCTGTATTGATGTCATCAAAATTAATAGGAAAACTTGCCTAAAGCTTAATTGGTATTTTAATGCCTACATTTTTAAATTACTTGAACACTTTCTTAATTAAACTGGAACATTAAAAATGAAACTGCTCTTTATTTTTTGCTGTTTTCCTAATATTAAAATATTTCAGATATAATTGCAATCTGTAAGGTGGAGTGCTTTTTGTAAAAATAAATAAATAAATATAAAAGCCTTGGTACTACATGTTAATTATAAGAAAGAAACAACTGGGGAAAAAATGTAATGGGTAGTTCAAAGGTCAGCAATGTTTTCACCTGAATGACTGAACCCAGCAGTTGTTTCTGAGCTGTTTAAAATGTAATCTCATTGTGGATTTGTATTGCTTTCACTGGCTATATCTTTAATATCTACATGGACAGATGCTGCTGTGGTTGTTAAGACATTTTAGGAAACTTGCGTCTTCCATCACCGTTGTCACAAGTTAAAGGTCCAGAGACCTTAAGCTGATGGTTCAAAGTCATCTTGCTAAAGCAACAGAGTGAAAAAAATGTATCTGTTTTTCTTACCCTTCTTTTCAAAGAAAATGAAGTGAGCAATGAGATTTTTCAGCGTCAATAAAGTCATTCTTTCCCTCGACTCGCCATGTTTGTGGAGCTTTATTTAATGGATAACTTCTGACATCTTTCTAATCTATGGATCATTTACTGTGTAGACCCATTTTAACATCTACCCTGTTCTTGCGTCCTCACTCACCATCCTGAAATTAACCATATTCAGCAAATAAACCACATACTTGTGTTCACCGAGCAGTATTACAGTTAGAGATGGAAATGTGTTATTGAGCTTAAATTAATGTACCAATTCATTAAACGTTTTTAAGCTGTGTGCCCGTATTTGTTAGGGACAAAATGCTAGTGGATTGCAATAAAAAAGCTTTTATGTTCCAATATAAGCAACCTAAGTCCCCTCAGCTTTCAGCTCACACAAACCTGACCCACACTGAGCTGTGCTCGCTGGAAATGACGTAACTTTCCATCATTTGTTTTCTGATCTGGTCTCATTTTCTTTCAGGTGCACCAGTGCAAGTTGACAGTGACTCCACCTCGGTCTGTGTCATTTTTCAGTTTTATATCAGCATAAGCAAGACCAGAATCAAATCCTGGTTTTTCTCCAATGCGTTGGACCAGTTTTGGCATCGTTCAGCTCTTCATACAAAGACCCAGTGGCTTACAGCAGAGTATCAGGCTGCAGGAGGTTTGCGCGTATTTTTTCTGAATATATTTAAGCTTGGTACTTGCTTAAAGAAAAATACATTGCTAGTGCCAATTAGATAACTGGATCATTTTTTTTCTTCCATCAGAAATTCATTTTTCTTTTATTTTCATTTCTGAGGGGCCCAGCTTCTAAAGCATCTTGGTGCACATTGAATTAAGTGAGTTGTTTGTGAGATTCAGTTCTGAAATTATAAATACCCTCTGAGCTTGTAAGCAAGTCATATTGTTCAGGGAAATTTGCACTCCTCAATTTTTAAAATGGGGACAAAATAGAATTTCCATTATCTGCCAAGCTCAGTGCTACTGCTGTCTTGTCCTTTCTAAATGTGCTTTTTGCTCAGTTTCTGGACCAGCCTCCCTCCTGAGCCTCTTCCTGGCAGAAGCAGCAGCAAAGGCAGAGTTGAAGGAGGGACCGAGTGGTTGGTTGCCACTGGGCAGGGGCCACAAACCAGAGCCACTTGCCCCTCTTATATATTCAGAAATCTGAGAAATTTTGCTGCTTTTGTTACTTTGGTAGAGGCAGCAATGTTTCACTTGCTGGTTCTTCCTGCTGTTGCTTTTGTTTGTTTGTTTTGGGGTTTTTTTTTGTTTCCTTCCCCCCCTCAGTTCTTTACCCAGCAAAATAACTTGGACAGCTGGAGCACTCGGAAAGGGCCTCTCTTTTCCTCCCAATTAATTACGCAGCTGAGTCCATGGTCTTTGATGTTGTTGCTGTGAACACTGATAAAAGTTGAGGAGCTTTAAAGCGTGAAAGTTGCGGCAACCAGTTTTTCCTGGCTGTTTGTGTGTCAATACCCTGTCGAGTCAGCAATTACCTTAAACCTTTATTTCAAGTCAATGCAAAAGACAGGAAAAATGTCTCCATAATCATTTTTATAAGACTTTTCTGGAAGATCATGCTCCACATGCAAATTCACGTGTGCTTGCTGGGTTTTATAGCATTCCTGGAATTACTGCTGAAAATGTTATTTCAGGTGCTGGTAAGAAACCCTGATAAGGTTATGATTCAGGAGGGAAGGGCACATCCACCCAGAGATGCTTCTGGGCAAGCAGTGCCTACCATTGCTGGCAGAATTAACCCTTCGGCACGATATTGCCTCTTTTTGCATATGTCATAAAAGGCTCTTTCACACACTGGAAAAAACGGTTCTCCGCTTAAAAATGCCACAGGAGCGAAGATTAAGAAAGCAAGCACAGACGCCCAGCTGTTGAAAGCAAAAGCAGTATGAAATGGGGGTGGGGGACAGAATTAACATTCTCCTCACACACTCGCCGCCTGCTCTAATCACAATGCAGGCATTATCAGCGAGCGTTGAATCTTTGTATTATTTCCAAGTTTCCCCTATTGTCAGTCATTGTGACAAAGTGCAGGACAATCTGACACAATGATGAATCACTCCAGACATTGAGTTTTCACATGGCTGTCAGATGATCTCAGTAGGCTGTGTCACCTGAAATGCCACAAGACTAAAACCATGTTGTACTTCAGAACACAAAAAGGAGTTTGGTATAAACTCCACTGATTCAGGACATAAACATGGGAGTCTGGAAGGCTGCCTCAGGTTTCTGTTACCCAGGAAATCTCTGCATTTTTATCCAGTGTGAATGAAATCAGAACAGGATTTATTAAAATGTCTTGCATGCAAACCAGGAAGATACGTTGTTTGGGTTTCTAAATCAAATTTGTGCATGGTAGGATTTGTACTGTGCATATTTTTAAAAATACTCTGTTCAAGATGCAATGCCTATCAAAGTATAGGGGATTTTATCCTAATAGTTTCACTTGCACATAGTTCAGTTCAGTTGCAGTTTCTTTTTCCTGCATGGCAAAGTTATCTAGCCAGCTCTTTATTTTCTCTGTGGGTCAGGTAAGATGCAGCTGTGCTGATAACTGATCGATATATAGTCAAATGCAAATACACTTGTTTAAGTACATACTTTGCCTTCATGTATATTTGCTTGTTGGTGCTATTGTGAGTCCAGCCCAGAAGAACATTGCTCTCTCCCACATTATTATTCACAAAGGCAGCTTTCTGAGTTATTTCTGTTCCTACACAATATTCATGATAGCAATTTGATACCTTAGCAGTTTCAAGGTTATCAAGTGATTGAAAATCCTACTGCTTACTTCAAGGTGTAACATAAACTGTACTGCCATCCATTCTAGTAATATAATAGTTTTTCTTAATGCCTTTCATGAACTCCTGATTTAAAGTGTAAGCTAACTTCAGAAAGGGCTTATCATCCCCCAACTTCGTCGGTGCTGCTCAGCTGTTGAATACAGTCCCCTGAGTTTGTATCACTGCGTGTAGCTCTTAAGCAGGCAATATTTAATCTCTTTCGGAGATATTGATACATCAGCTCCCGAATGAGGACGTTACACCACAGTCATAATGAGAAACAAAGCAGTGGTTATTTATCTCATGTATTGAAGGGCTGGCGCTCCTTTGATATGAATCTCAGGAGCAAGAATTGCAGATTGTAGATCATGGGGATTAACTTTATACCAAAGTGCTGCTGCGGAGCCATACGATACAGTAGCGTTCATTAACGATGAACAAATAAATACCACTGCATGCTTAATGAGGATATTGAAGAAAAGCCCATCATTTCTCAACCTGTTTTGGAGGCTCCCAGCCACCCACTGGATATTGGCTGCAGAGGTAGTTTGGGTGGTTTCTGATTGGTGGATAGTGTTGCTTGATGGAGTTTACATGGTGGCATCTGCTTAAGTAACAGATGTCTGTGCCACTAAGGTGCTATGTTCTCACTTTTTATATAGAGAGAAATTGCTTCTCAAAGAGTTTTTATTGTCTTTATGCAAATTAAAATACAAAATTCCTCTCCTTAAAGGATACTCATTATAACAAGAACCTTAAATAATCATAAATACATATGCAGCCTCATAAAATCTTTTGCTCTTTGGATATCAAGGAAGTTCCTTCTGTGCTGCCAATTGTGCATGAAATTAGTTCTTATTTCAACTACCAGTATGAAGATACTGGCTTTTATTCAGTGAAGCCCCACTGGATTTCTAAACAAATAGTGCAGAATAGTTGTTTGTGCCAAAGTATTTCAAGGAGGAAATTTTGCATTCTATTTCTTATGCAGTGTTGAAGAGTAAGATAGAGCTCTGTACTTATTCCCTAGAAGCCTGGTGACAGAAATATATATGTTTTTTATCTTTCCTTTGCAATTTTCTTTAGTAGGCGAATGCGTGATGTCTTTACAGATTTATTTATTTATTTATTTTTTAACCTGGGATTGAAATCAGTGAAGGAAACATGCCTAGAAAAATGCCCACAGATGCCAGCCTACTGTGGGCTAAGTGTTAAGGTACACAAATCCTTACATTCTCGCTTCATCTCATATCATAGCTCTGCATCAGGAATGACTTGGTGCCTTGCACAGCACTAGATTCACATGTGGTTTTTTTATTGCCAGTGACAGAGAAGGATGAAGAACCTTTATCGTTTGCGTTACCTATGAATGGACCAAGCAAGCTGGCAGGTGCTCTGTAGTACAGCACCTTCGGGCAGGGTGGAAAGAAGGGCTGCTAAGGGAGGCCACAGCTCCAACCCAGTTTGCACAGGAGTGAAACCAGACCCTGAAGCAGGTAGGACTGTACCGAACCAGGATGTCTGGGGATTTTCTGAAGTGGGCTACACAGTTCAGGACATGGCTCCTGAGCTGGACAAAGTGATCCTTGATGGGGAAGGCAAGACGAATGTGCTAATTAACCAGACTAGAGCATCTACCGGCCACTTCCAGGCACTTTGCAACAAAACGTAAGCAACTGTCTGTCACCTCACCACCCTTAGGCAGAACAAATTGCCCCACAAGGACCTTGGCTGCCAACCCTAGAGATGATTTGGCTGCTCCCACCTCTCTCTGGCACCCACACAACTGGTGCAAGCTGGGCACAGGGCTGCTGCCAGGGGGGATGTGTATCTGTGCACCTTCTCTCCCTTCATGTGGCTTCAACAATTGCCAAACCTATGGTAAACTTGAGACAAATGGCTAAATTCTCACAGAGAGGGGAGCCTGGATCATGTCTGGTCTCATCATGTAGTTTGTGCTTGGGTTTTGTCCTTTTAGAATGTGTTGTATTGAGGGAAAACAGATTGAAAAAGCAAGTGAACAGAAATGTGATTCTTGATTTTTTCTGACCTGTGGGTTGTGATGCTGTAGGAGTCAGAAGCCAAAGTCTGTTCAGTGTTTCAATGGGTAAACCTTATTTTAGAAAGATATTTCTGATATGACCTTTTCCTAGCAATATTTTTTCACATATCTACCCAGTAGACTGAGTAAGGAGCTGGTGGATGTGCAGTGTATTATTAACCTGGTGGCAACAACATTAATAACATAGAAGGGTGCTTTATTCTACTGCTAGTGCTCGCATCTGTTTCACAAACATTACCAGGATAATCACATTCTTTCTGCATCTGCTTTGCTTTAGCTCACACAGATAATTCAAGGGTAATGCACCTTGTCTAAGCTAATTTTAAATACATGCCTCAAACACAACAAAAAGTGCTTGGTGGGTATTTTGACCCAATGCAGCAGATCAAAGTAACCAAGTAAGCTGTAAATGCTTTGAATAAAATTAGGCAAAAATTGGTATTTGTCCAGCTATTTTTCTGACTGGCAATTATTTGAGTTTTAAGCTTTCCCTTTATGTGAATATATATCAAATTACAGTGCAACCTGTAAGTTATTCAGGTGCTCAACTGATAGCTGTGCTAAGAGATAAAATACACAATGGACAGTCTGCTCTCGGGTCTGAGTCCTGGAACTGTGACTTGACCTTTTCAAATAACCTGCAGGTTATCAAAATTTCATGTATGGGACGACACCTTTGAGATGATGCATGTAAAATGGAGGAGCTCAAAGCCCTCTGGGTCTAACTCGCTTGGGACTTTGACCAGTGGACCCAGACATTATTTCCTGAAAAATATAATAATGCAGATGATTGTTGAAAGTGAGTTTAAATGAAATAAAGCAAAATTGATAAAGGTAGTAAATTATGTAATGAAAACAGAATGTTTGTTGTCTATTGAAAATCAACAAGAGGTCATACTTCTGGAGGAAGCCTTACATCCCTGCTGAAGCTGTGCTTGTAGCACACTACACATATCAAATCCTGCTTTGTAAGGTTAAGAAATATCAGTGACCATTAGTATCAGCAGCTTCTGTTCGATACTGTGATCAAGTAATAATCCAAGGTGTCAGAAGCCTGAAATGACTCCATTAGAGCCAGGAAAGAAGAGAATTTATGAAGGCATCGTTAGCATTTGCTTTTCCAACTTCATGCAAATTTCTTGGAGGAACATATGCTGAGAGTCCTCCATTAGCACTCGGAGCCAAGAGGAGTCTCCTTCTCAACACTGGTTACTGCCTGTCATCTTCTAAAAAACCTGCCATATAGTTTCAGGTAGATAACGCTACGTCGGACATCATTCAATTCATAAGCTTGACTTCTTCTAGTCATAACCCATTTTTAAATGTTACTACTCCCAATAATCAGTATGATAAATCAATTTTAAAATAAGTTATTAGCACTATTCCTATTTTCAAATACATTCACCTAACAGACTTTAGCGGTAAAGTTTAGCTTGTGTTTGACTGATGTTACGTTAAAGTGCCCATCAACATAAAAGAGCAAATAAAAATGAGGATTTTTCAACCAACTCCTCAGGTTGTACTGACAGCAGAGACAACTCTGAATCCCTCCTAAACCAAAATCAGCTTGTATGTAGCACATTAACACCTAGGAACACAAGATGGTAAAGAGTGGTCTGAAACAGGTCTTTATTCCTCACCTTTCAGTGCTAAAATGCAGAACTGGGCATTGAAAGCAAAGGACAACAGAAAATGAACAGAGAAAACAAGTGAGCTGTTTCCAGTAGGAAAATTACTTAGTGATATGTAAAGTGAACTATGAGTTACCTTTGTATTGCACTACTAAATAGCCGCAAAACTGTAGCACAAATTTAACTTGAAGGAAGTCCGTGCTTTATCCTGGGGAACTGCATCAAACGGCAGGGTATTTGTCCTAAGGTTAAGAACTACTTAAATAGTAAATACACATCCTGGATTTGATCATTCATCTCACCAACATTGTAGCATTGAGTTTTGGGGACTGATGTCTAATTTAACCTAGTAAAAGTGTGAGTTAATTTATGCCTGTTTTGTTTTTCTCTTCTCTCACTTGTTCACGTCACTGATATTCTGCCTTCCTGTCGTCCTTACTGTTTTGCTATCTATGTATGTTTTAACTCAAAATCTTTATAACATTATAATTACTGAAATTCCTCACCAAAAAAAAAAAAAAACAAACCTATAGAATTCCATCAGTAATTCATCACTTAAATTAAAAGCAAAATGTGATAGGAAAACCTAGCAAAACTTTGAGCATGCTTAGTGGTATTCGGATATTGGCCAAATGTAATCTTGCCTGCATCCATCGCTGTTGTACGTGAGAATTGCTCACGGCCAACAGGAACAAGGAGCAAATCAGGACGAAAGGCTAGATCCTTCTGCAGCTTGCAGAAAAAAGATTTAAAAATGTCTTGTTGAAGCATGCACACAAAACACTGCCCTGTCATTGGGAATAACAGGCAACAAATTGATACAGTCATTAGGGAACTGAAAATGAGAAGTACAGGAAACAGCAATTAAGCAATTCCAAGCCTAAATCATAACAGTGCAAGAGAAACTCCCCAGATGCTTCTGCAGTGTTTCAAATAATCACTGGATAAGTTTTGCCAGAAAAAAAAAAACAGAGAGAGGGAAAAAAAAGAAGAAAGCAAAATCAATGGGTATACTCAGGAAAACACAGAACTGCAGAATCAAATTAACGAGGGGAAATTCCCAATGGATGTGAGAGGGAAGGACATGCGAGGACTGCACAGTCCCCCGGGGCAGTGCTACAGGATGCGGCTTTGCAGGAGGAGCCGTGTGGCCACCAGCCCTGTCCCCGAGCCCTGCTGCTGCCATGTTGTACCCTCCCAGGGACCTCCTCATTCTTGCTGTGGGATTTCTGTAATTGTGTCCAGGATGGAGGAGATTCACCTTCAGTGGGTGATTTGGGGGACTGGAGGTATCTCCTCAAGGAAGATCCTCCAAGAGCCTGCTGGTGCCTGCAGCCTCTCCCCAGGCTTACACCCCTTTGATCTGGTCCCCTCACCTCAAAACACAGCTGGGTAGCCAGAGCATCCTGAAATACCCGCACCCACAGAGCCCGAACCGGCTGATCCGGGCAGCCTGGCAGCCAAGGAAATGTCCTCAGCAGAGATGTGACAGCACTGCCGCCCCTTGTCTGGCTCTCTGCTTGTGAGTTCACGTTTCGGTCATCATAAGCAATACTCTTCTCTCTCCCAGTCCTAAATCTATGCGATTACTCAGATTTATCCTTCTAAACAATCGTGCAAGGGAAATTATGTGGTTGTCCTTGATCAGTTCTCTAGGAGACTTTAATATGGAAGCCCTGAGTCTCTTTGCCTGATGATGAAAAAAATACTGGGGTTTAGCAGGCTTGATATTCTTTGTGGTTTTTCTGATGATGACCTGAGTTGAAGTCCTAATGCTGCTGTGTGTGTGTAAGCTTTTCTGAGCCAAGCCTCATTTTCTGCCAAGCAACGTTGCCAACGTGTGTATCGACAATTTGGGAGTTTTGTTCTGAAATCTTAAATATGTTCCCAAACTTCATCCATGACTAAGGAGGACTCTGACTGAGGGTGCAAATACCACGTTATCTGTTGGTACAATGTCCGGAGTGGCCACAAAATGATATTTATCCCTTTAGAACTGCAAAGTTACTTTGTGTATTTCCAAAAGCACCATGTTCCAGAGGAATGTTGGATTTGCCGATGTGCGCCGAGACAAGAGGCAATTACACACAAGCATATTTCTTTGCATCTAATGTGAAGTATGTCCTGCCAGATATGTGTCTTTACAGTACCAGTAAAGCTATGATGAAATTGAGGTCTTGAGCATCTGTTTATCTTTAACAGCATAATCAGAAATTCATGGAAATCATTAACAAAAAAATAAAGGAATCAAATAAGAGACAGTTAACTATATGAAGTCCTAAATCTTAGCTCTGTGTAGTGCAATCATCTGCATATCTATTTCTTCTCATTTGCATGATTAATTGGCATCTTGTTAACTGCTCATAAGGGACACTACAAATCAGCATGGAACAAAATAAACACTGTGCAACAGAGAAGAGAGTCTCTAATTCTGAATTACAATGGGAAAAAAGGGGGGATTTAAAAATACATGTAAGGAGTCAGCCTGTGTTACAGGCAAGGTAAACTGGAGATTAAAGACGTTCTGAATGGCTGGTGGAGAGCACATGTGGCAGCCTGCGATGGACTCGTGATGCTGCTCTGACTTTGATGAATTCCAGACTGTATATTGTCTCCAGCCACTGATCTGAATAGCAAGATGGAATCACAAAAAAACATTTCTTAAAAAGGTATTCAAACTTATTGACAGAGTAGTCCAGTGGAATGTATTTCTTGGTTAATTTATACACATGTCTGAATGCTCAAGTTTACATGTGAATAAGAATTCAAATCAAGAAATATGCTGTCCTGGTGATGAAGGCTCTGCTGCAGAGTTGTTGTCTGTAAATATAAATGCTGCATATAGAGCAGGAATATCTAATTTACAATATGTAATTTATAAAGTACCTGCTTTACAGTGCACTGTAGAGGTTGTAGTGCTGAGGGCAGAAACCAGCAGCGGTCCAGAATGCAGAAATGTAATGCTTAAACCCCTCTGAAAGGCCCCCTGGTCCCTTGCCTCCGTGTCTGCAGGCAGGTGTCCATCACTTCAACAGGACCACATGTGTCCTGGGGACAGTGCCCGAGCAAGTGCTTTTGCTGGACCATGGTCACCACACAGGCTATTACATTGATATTGGAGATTTGGAAACCAGTGGTTACACGCAAACCAGTTTGAGATACTCAGATGGAAGGAACCGGCAACAGGCCAAGATTACTTCTCTTTATTACACTACTGCAGCTCTTGGGTGCTATGTAATATAATAGACTAATAGTAAATAATAATAAGTAAGGAAGAGATGCAGCTACCAACTTCTGTTCATACAATAGGCCTAAAATGATATCCCCTTTGTGATCAGAGTAAGAACATCAAAAGTGTTAGCATCAGCCCCATGCAATGCTTTGAACTTGTAGGGGTGGTGTTGTGAGGACAACTGTGATGAAGAAGTCAATGGCTGCTCTTCTTCTTGTGGGACGTTCCTGACTCCCCAGGGAGTTTCCACCATGGTCCCGTGGCTCCCTGCGCCCTTTGCACAGGGAGTGATGCCAGGAGGAGCGGGCAAAGGTGGTGCCTTCCCGTGCATGGTGCTTGGCCAGGAGTTAACAACTACTTAATGCTCTTGCACATCACAGCAGTGCTGTTATGAGATTTATCTCCCTGTTGCAACCTGGCAGTTCCAGTGGGAATTCTGGGCTAAATGGCATTTTTTTTCCATGCACCAGAGAGTAATTTAATTTTTTTTTTTTCCTCTCTGGCTTGTTTTTTATTGCAGCAGCAGAAAGGACAACAACTGATAAAGGGAGAAAGCAAGAGAGCTGCGGCAGTGATTTTCCATTTTATTTATGGCGACACTGTGTAGCAAAATGTAAAAATAGATCTCAGTGCTGACAGTTTCGTTGCTTCTTGATCTCAGGCTGGCACTTTGGAGCTCCCACCTCCACCACCTGTGAGGAGCAGTGCCCGCGCAAAGGGATCGGGTGAAGACTTGAACCTGATGAATGAGGCGACTCTCAAGAAATCAAAGGTGAAAACAAAACAGGAAACAATTTACAGTTTGTTTTTCTTGGAGGAGACTCGGGCTGAATCTTGCTCTCCTGAAACTCAAGTCAAAGGGATGAGTCTTGTGAATGATGAGAGAGAAGACTGGGAACTAGAGACACAGCAAAATCCTCCCAAAGGGGGATATGAGAAATATCATTATAGCTGAAAACAGAAACATCTGGCTTCTGTTACAGGCTTTTCCAAACAGTACCCTATTTGCATGACAGGTGAGCAGTGGATCATGCTGTGTGAGAGTTTTTGATCCAAAAAAGCCTTACTGAAGGAGACAATGAATGTTTCAAAATCAATGGCCTGAACAAGGCATCAGTGGTGATGACCACACAACCAAAAAAGCAAAAAATCCTAGTGAGGGCAACTCTAGCAAGTACAGAATCCATTCTATCGTTAGCTTTTCTTTTGAAAGCCACTCTTACAGAAATGCCCCTCTTATTGATTCTACTGCCAAGCCATGCATCTTATTTTTTTAGGAGAAAAAATAATCTTTTAAATGCATATAAGTAATTATTAAACAAGAACAATCAAATGACAAAAGAGACAGAGAATGGTCATGGCTTCTTTGTAACTCAGGGAAGGTGTTTGTAAACCAGAAAGGGAAATAACATGGAAATATCTTTTCAGAAAGGGACAACAGTATTTAATGGCATGGATACGTCAGCCTTGCTTGTTTTAAACATTTTTATTGCCCACTGCTGCAGGAAGCAGCTGCAACACCCGTTGTCATTAATACTGCAGGTGTGGTGCAAGTATTGCCACACTCGTCTAAACTTTTAATGTCCTCGGGGGACTGCACGGGGGAATGACTTTGATGGATCGCAGTTGCACTTGAAACCGAGCTAGGAAAGATTATCGCATTTCAGGCAGAGAGATTCCACTCACCTGATTGTTTTTTGTTCTGATGAGATAATTTTTCTAATTAACCTTGGTAACATAGACACACAGGCCTATCCACACATAGATGGAAATACATTTTCAAATGGGCATTTAACTTCTACCCGTGTTTTCTAGCAATGAATACAGAAATTTAACACTTTGGTTGCCAACTGTTTCATTTAGGAAACCAAAGCTGAACCTCTCTAACAGAAGCAGAAGTCGCCCACAAGAGCCTTTGGCAGAAGTCCACACTTCATGAGCACCCATGTGTTTTGCAGAGGCTGATTGAATAAGGAGAGCAGTGTGAACTTGAGGGCAACCTTACAGTGTCAGCTGCCAATTTCTGTTTATTCCTCTTTGATGTTTATTAAGGAAGTCAGTGATGCTGTCCTTTTCTAAGCAGGGTCTGAGCAACTGAAAAAATGTTTTCACAGCCAAATCATGCTGGAACCTGGTCCTTTGGAAATGTTCAGTGTCTGAGCTTTGCCCCTCACACCATCCCACTTAGGAACAGGAAGGACCATCTCATCATCCTGCTGAATTCACATGAAAATCATCCTGGAAGCAAAATGAACTATTCCCCCTTCTCTCACCTACTTTGTTCAGTTTTAAAATTACTCAAGTGCCCAGCCAGTGTTGCTTCCAGAAATTTCTCAAAGCTTTCCGGAGTCCCCTTGCTCCTGTCTGGCTTTATGCCAACGCCGATTTTCTGCTACACAGAGCTGGAAAAGCAGTTCTCTGCTTCCCAAAAGGCGCCATGGCACCTGCGAGAAAGAACAAGCAGTTCCCTGGTCATCTTTTCACCACGTCCTTTGGACTTGCTGCGGGTGGGCTGAGGCGAGCGCTGCTCTGAAGGGCTTTGCCAGAGCACTTGCTGGAGCTGGTGTGTTTCTCTGATACATGAAAGATGCTAAAGCTTGCTGAGAAGGCAATATAAAAAATAATCTAACACATCATCTAGGCTCAAATGCAATAAATGTGAATTTATTCCTAAGCATTGATCCTATTTTTGAGTCTCTGACTATGGTGATATCAATAGAGCAGTGTTTAAAAGGAGCTGCAACATCAGTTCATAAACCTTCATACAGGCAGAAGAACTGAGAAACTGTAATATAGGTAACAACCTGTATTTTCCTCAGGAGCTGGGAATTCAAATTCAGGGAGAAGGTTTAGCAGGATACTTGGCACCAGCTAAATGAAATTTAAGAGAGGGCCAATGTATATATGAGTTTTAAGAAGACAGCAATTTTAGACATATCACAATTCTCTTTTATCTCTTCAAATGTCATGCCGGTACCTCACCACAAATCTGCCTTTCCCCTTCTCAGAGAGAGCCTACTCCAGTTTTTGCCTCAGCTAGGTTTAGATGAAGCCAACAGTTAGCTGTCCACTTTCATGGGACTTTATAGGTCTTTTAACACATCTGACAAAAGATGCAGTTGCTGTGGGTGAGCATTACTTTGTTAAGAAGAAGTGATCACTCTGTGGGATTGGCTTTCTTTACCTGTAGCAAGTTTTTGGTCTTATTCGTCTTGAAAAAATCAATGACACTTTCCATTTCTGAGCCAGTTTTACAAAGATTGTAAAATTAAAGTGTTTTGAAAACTAAAACATGCCAATACTCAGAAATTAGTAACTTTAAACCCCAGCTGTGTCATTGGCCTGCACATGCTGGTGGGGAGCTACCATTCACCCAAACCTCAAAAACATTCTTCATGATGGTTCACAAATAATTTGCGAAAATTTAGACTTGATACTGTGTATATTTTTTTGGCTCAATGGGTAACACAGTTCTGATAAAGTGTTATGTTTTTCGAGATACACTTTGGTGAGGGTCTTTGTTTCACTTTACTAATTTCTGAGGCATACAGTCTTTCTACTTCATCAGCCTTTGCTATAAATTTTAAATGACACAGACAGAGAAAGAACAGATGGAAATAATAATAATTGCTTACTTTGAACATTGCAGGAAATGCACAATGACTATAAGGTCTCATCCAAAGTTAATGCAAAGACTATCAATCTATTGTACTTATATTGCTTTCGTTACTGTATGATCTGAGCATCTCAGCAGCTTTCAGAAATTTATTCTCAGGACTACTTGAGGTGGGGGAGCATATTTTTCCTCATTTCATTGAAGCAGAGAAAGACTTGTGCTTCCCAATGTCATAGACACTGATGGAGCAGGAATTTGAAGTTGGATGTTTCGGTGTAACCGCGTGGCCTGCGTTCAGGGTGGGTTCTGGGTCCAGCTCAGCCTGACAGGCATTTGTCGTCTTTAATCCCAAGCACTTCAAGCCATATGTGGACTACAGTACCAAGTGTGATGACCAAGTGGACTATAACAGCTGTTTAACCATCTCACATGCCTAAGTACATCAAAAGCTAGTTCTAGTGAAGTGAATCTCAAGAATTTATAAAGGCATTATGAATCATACCAAAATCCATGTGATTTTTCTACTGTTTGCTAAAATGGTCTTGTCCCTCTCAGGTGATATGCATGTTATTAACTGAACAGGGTGTGAACAGAAAATCACTGACAAAGGAGTCCTGCTAAGCATAAATAACATGACCTTTCTGATAATCAGGAGCAAAACCAGTCAGAATATCTCACTGATGTTTCTTGCCCATGTTTCACTGCCCTGGGCACCTGATCCTACCACATCTGTTATCTCCCTTGATCCACCTGCCACATTGCAGTTGTACCTCCCTCCTGCTTTCTCACGGGACATTCCCAGGGGCAGAGTTTCCCATTCAGCATCTTTTGGCACACTTGTGCCTTGACGTCCTGGTGCCTTCATCCCACCAGTCCCATCCATGATGTTCTACACTGGTGGGTCACCATGCTCGTGGCTTGCCCTCCTGGGCCCATGCACCACCGCATCCCTGTAGCATCGAGCAGCCACGAAACTCCTCCAGCATCCCCATCTGACACAGTGCTCTGCAACACCCTGGTGTTGGTTATAAAGTTCCCTTGTATAGGGGATTGTGCACAAGAATTTGGGATACGGAGGCCTGCATTGTGAGGAACACCCTCCTGCTTTATAAAACAGGTTTGGGCCAATCACAGCTGAAGGTTTTACTCTGCTAGAGGGAGGATCAGTACTTCATTCATGCACTAAGTGGTAGATCTTACCTGTTACGTTTTGTTCTGGATGAAAGCAGTGTAATAGTTTATGTGACAAGCGAGCCTGCAGCAAACGGGGTGTCACCAGCATCCACAAAAATGATTCTTGTGAAACAGGAAGCAAGAACATTGGGTCTGAAAAGAGATGCAGTATTTTAAACAACACAGGATATAAAATGAGATTTTGGGGTTAAAGGTTTGGGTGATTGTTTTGTTTTTGAAGAAAGAAAACCAGGAATAATATGTGAACATTCATCAAACATGTCTACACATTTGCTACATGTGCAGTGCATGAAGCGTGCAATTTTGGGTCATTGTGTGTGATACGTGTATAACAATAACATAGATATTAATTTGAAGTAAATGTGTTCTGAATACAGGGCTTGTGTGATTTCCAGGAAGTACATGAAGACAGCGTGAAGGGCTTAGCTATGGGGATTGGAATAGGAGGGAGAACTCAGAAACCGTAGTTAAAGAACTTAAAAAGAACATCTGAGAAGATGAACCTTTTGATAGGATTTAAACTGCCTATGGGATTCAAGAGCTTTAATCAACAAAAGCAGCTTATTTCATCAATGTCATGAGCAATAGCAGAAAAGGCATCATCAGCGAAGAACACTGCAGAAAACAATTTCTCTGGTTTAAAAAACTGTTTAGAGAAATCTGAGACTCCTCCCTTTGTCTGGTGACCATCTGGATGGATTTTGCTTTGGAAAGCCTGTCCTGAACTTGAAGCAAACAAACATTTGTTCACATGGTGGGAAAGAAAAGATTGAAGCAATGTGCCAGAACTGGAAAAGTCGCCCATGCATATCAGTATATTTACCTAGAGCAAGAAAAATGTGCTTTTTATTTCTGGGACATTATCTTTAGTCCCCTTGAAAAGGTCTCCTTGACCATCCTGAATAGCATAAAGTCAGGAAAAAGATACTTCTTGTTTTCCCATATATGACATATATTTCTATAGTACATATTTGCATTCAGGATCTGTTACCAGAAGACTCTTGCAGCATATTAGAGTCTCTGAGGGTTCATTTTTATGTTCCTTAATGAGGTTTTAGCCACCCCAAAGGCAGTTTGTGGTAGGCAGTTCCCTGGGGAGGAGGTGCCGGCAGCCCAGAGCACACCACAGGGTTTCTGGTGAGTTCTGCAGGGCCCGTACCCGGCCAGGCAGCGGTGCCAGATGGTGCCTCCTGCACCAGGCTGGGATGCCAGAGCCAAACCCCGGCCATGGTGGGCAGCTGGCTGTCACACTGATGGACCCAAAGCCATCAGCTGCTGCCAGGGCCCTATCCAAGACCTATAAAGAGGAATAGAGAGTAAACTCTATAATAGGGAGGGAAAATGCAACGAGGCAAAAATGTTTATTTTCCTTTACGGTTAGCCATTAGGAATTTGGGTGGCACTGTTTTGGATGGACCCTGGGCAACTCTGTCTCTGTGTTTCAATCTGTTCACTCAAACACTCATTTAAATGAGCTGGCAGTTCAGGTGATGGCTGATTCCCCTTTCAAGCTATTTAGCATCATTGGCTGTTTCTTTGCTAACTGAAATATATTATATCCTTTGACAAAAAAACAGTGACTGCTAAAAATATACACATCAAACCCAGACAGCAAGTAAACTTTTACGTTCTTTAACATTCCCGATTGTCAATATTTACTATACCTCTGAACCTGCCTCACCCAGTGCACAAAGTCAGGAGGAATGTTTTATTTCATATTTCTTCTTTTCACAGCTTTGAGTATGGTGTAAGTAACTTTTGCCATAAAGTCAGCTAACATGATCCTTAACCTTAGACACATATAATTTACAAATGTAAAAACGATGGGTTGTCATATTTATATGAATCCACATATAGGCTGAAAAGTTAGAATATTTGGAAGGACCTGATACATACTCCCCAAAGGACACTGATAAGTTTTACATTGACTCTTGCTTGCTTGTGCACTATCATTGCACTGGCAGAAAGACAAACGCGTTGCCTGACTAACATAAAGTAGTTCGAGGCTACTTCGCTAGTGTATATTTTGACAGGCTAATGTGCATTTTTGTAGGTGCAAATATACGTATATCTAAAATACAAACCTGGAAGAGTTTAAGTTCAAGATGAAACACCTTTTCCTTAAAGACAATTTTGATATTTTTTTGTTTTAAAATTACCTTGAAGTGAACTACAAATTATTCAGTGTTAAAAGGAATGGCAAAGGTTTAAAATAAAGTATATGTGTTAAAAGACTTTAAATTCCAGTTGAAACTTTCTGAAATTTTTATAGCAAATTGAGGGCACCTATACAGGCACATATTGCCTTCCCGCCAGCATTGCAGACTCTGAGAGCTGAATTATTAGGAAAGCTCTTTTGCTGGATTTCAGACAAATCACTTTAATGTGCCAAAATTGATTTGGCATGAAATCATCAATAGACCCTCCAGAATACTAATAGCATTAAAGACAGAGGCCAGGGCTGTCAAAGTTGCTTGGCTAAAGTTGGGCTCATAAATTAGTAGTCAGGCACCCAAATTAAAGTCTTCTGCTTCCAGATGTGCTGTGTGTCTGTTGGTCCAGCTGAAGAGATTGCAGCAAGGGACACATGGGGGCACTGGGGATACTGGGGATGAGGGGAAGAATTCTTTTAATGGATTTGCTTCTCAGCTCAAGTCTTCATCTACAAGCCTCAGATGCTGTATGTAACAACCCTAGGTAGTAACGTAACCACTATAGTTTTGTGCGTTTATAATTTTTTAAAACAAGTCCACAGATCTTGACTATGAATAACATGCCTTTTTTTTCATCTTTCAAAAACACCCTTTCAACTCCCCTCATGGCCTTGAGTGAGACTTCTCCCATCCTCTGCTTACTTGTCCGTAAGACAGCAAAGATAATGCTTATTTTCCATGTATGCTGTGAACATCTCTCATTATATTCAGATACTTTCCCTAAAGCAAAAATTTCCTGTAGGATCTCTGGAATGGAAATATAGAAGAATTTTCTTCCCCCAAGCTAGTTGTACTTATGGAAATTAAGAGTGTGAAACAGCATTTGGATTGGGTCTTTAGGCAATCAGATACATGCGTGCTATCTCTGTAACATTTAGGGACAGAATCGTTGGGTAACATAAATCTGGTTTCTTTAGTGAATTTTTAAAACTTTCCTTTGGTAGTGGTATTGATTCAGTTCAGCAGAGGTCTGGGCCTCTGCCTTTTCAGTAGCAACGTTTGCTAAAATGACTGGGAAAAGTACTGTACAGGAGGAGATCTGCAGCCAAGCAACAACTCAAGGGAGCTAAAACTGTCGTAGCTGATTAACAGAAATGAAAGCTGCTCAGAAACAAATCTGAGTATGAATTTGGAGCACAAGAATTAATTGAGAAGGGGATTCTCTTTGTACTTCTTTTAGTAGGTCAGACAGTTTATCCACTAAGATGCCTTTGAAGCTGCCAGCAAAAGAGGCGTCACTGTAAAGATGAAACGAGCTAGTGAGTGAAGTCATCTGTTTGTCCTAAACCCCACTATTCTGAGTGAATTAGTTGCACGGTGAGTAACAGAAGTCTAAGCCAAAGATGCTCCACTAGCTTTTTCAAAGAGAGGCTAAGAAAGAGATATCTGTGGCAAGCGATGAGCTGACAGTAACATGCAGCCTCTGTTAGTGCAAGAACAGGGACGTAAAGCTGGAAGGGTGAATTTCTGCTTCATTCACACAGCTGTGCAATGCTTCTGCTTTAATATTTCTGCTTTCGCCGCAGAAAACACCAAAGGACTGAAGGCACTCATGGAACGGTGGTGCAGGACAGGTGAAAGTTACAGTGCTATTGTGGTGACTTAGTAGACGACTATTCACGTAGCCACACGGGAGTTTTTATATTGGTGTTAATGGGGTGAGGCTCACAAGAATTTGCACAGGAATTGACCTCTAGCATAGACGAAAAAGACTGCAGCTCCTGCTGAGGTCAATGGGAGGGAGAGATTTCACTAATAACATACAGAAAAGTATTTGAGAAAAAGAAACGCGCATTCAGAGCAAAGCGAATGAACCGTTTGTTCTAAGACTTGGCTGTTTGAAGATACTGACAGTAGAAAAATTCACTTTTTAAAACTGCCTCTGCCCTTAATGCATAAAGACCACGTAAGATGATTGTCCCAAAGAGGGCAGGAATAAAAGAGATATTAAGATCTTGCAGTCCTGCTCTTCCTCATCAGACAGGAGTTGTGGCAGATCGTGCCATCCTCTGCCTCCAGCATCCAACCTTGTACCCAAGGAATCACTCACCCTTCGCTGAGGATCAGTTAGGTATAAGAAATGGAGGAAAAGAGGATGCAGTCACAGAATATGACACATTTTAGGAAGTAAATCGTGAAAACAATACTTCTTTAGCCATATTTTTCCACACCTATAGCTCCAAAACCAATAGATGAGGCTTTTTGTCATGATGCTGTATTATGTTGTATTTATTGTTTTTTCCAGCCTAAAGTGCTTTGTGTGTGAGATTAAAAAGCTGCAAGTCTCAGGCCATCTGGCCAACCAAATGGATTTAGTGTACAGGATCACTGCCAGATGTATGCCAGTTGTAAGTTTAATTTTTGAACATATAAAGTGCCTGGGGCTCTGTGTCTGTTATTCAGAGGAAATCATGTTCCCGTTTTCCAAAATAATACAGATACAGTTTGAATCTGGGTGTATGGTCTCTTCTCCTTCACACTGTTTAAGGAATATTCTTTGTTTCTCATAAAGAAAAACAATGGCAAGAGAATTTTGCATATATCTGACACATTATGTATTTTTGATCACATCTGTCTGACCTTATGGAACAGTAGGAAACACAGCCATAAGTTTTCTTAAGGAGCTTCATAGAATTTGTTTAATTGAAAGATAAAATTGCACAGAGTACTTTAGATTAATTTGCACTTACATTTATTTATGATCAACTTGGAGAATAAATATGTTTTCAAGTATATAATAGTTTGTAATGTCTTAAAAGTGATATTTAATTGATTTGACTTATTTTTAAAGAGGAGCTGATGGAAGATGAGATACTTTTTTAGCTTTATAGACTGTAAGAAGGATAAAGTGCATTTAATTTTTTATTTTGCAAATGTTCTGCCATAACAAGTTCTACAGCACATCTGAGATAGATATTGTGGAAATGAGGAAAGGTGTGAGCGCAGATACCTCTGGGCTTTGCAAAAAGGTCTGGAGGGTTTTGTTCAAAACAGACCAGTTGAAATCCAGGGTAGAGCACGATTTGGGTGATGGGAAACAGTGATTTGCGGGTCTGGCTTTCCTGCCTAACGCACTGCTGCCCACATCAGTGTATTTCTTTGCTGCTGCGATACTGAGGTTGAATTACTTCCTCCTAAACAGACCTGAAGGCCCAATGAATCAGAGATAAATGTTTGGAAAGGAAAGAAAAACTTGTTTGTCAGGGCAGAGTAATTCTCCCCTGTCTGATGGAGCCGTGAGGAGAAGCCACTGAAAACCCATTGTCCCCAGCAGCCAGGGGCTCCTGCAGCGGATCTCGGTGCCCTGGAGAGGCACGGCCGCTGTGCCCACTGCATTCCGCAGTTTCCATCAAGTTAAAGTATATGTAGACAAAAATAGGTACAAATATTTGGAAAAAGAGGGATGGCAGTGTTGCTAGAAGCAGAGTCTCTGATAGGAATTTATTTGCAAGCGTCTTGATCACTGCAGACAAATCTCAGTCTTCCAGGATTTCCATTAGCCTTGAGATCAGCGTGCTTGCTCCTGGAGATGGGTGGGAAGTTTTTGTGAGCAGCTCAGATTGGTACGTTAGCAGCCCAGATGATTACGCAGTGGAAAGGGCTCCATGTGGTTTTGGGTGCATCTTTCCAATGAAGAGCCTTAAAAGAAAAGCTGGCATTGTAATTTGTAGCTTATTTCATTCTTGAAAGTAATTTTCCCTGTGATATTAACCATTTTCTCCTGAAAACTCATCCAGGGGGTGGGAATCAGGGAAACCAAATAAATAGTAGATTTCATAAAGTAAGGAACAGCAAATTGAGCAAAAGGAGGATTATGAAGACTAAATCTTTTGTTCAAGGAGTGATTAAAAAGCATTAAGTTGGATGAAGTCAATCTAGAGCTTAACTGCATGAACCCTCTGCCCTGTTTTTCTTCTGTTTTGTTTTACATGTATTAAGAAATTAGAGTGGGAGAGACCTCTTGAGGACTGCTGAGGCTGGGGCCTTTGGAAATAACAGTTGAGCAAAATCAGTTGGACATAAGCTCTTTTTTGTGGTTTCCAGGCAATGTAAATTATCCTGGACAGCTGTGGCCAAGACCAGCAAGAATAAGTTGAGTGCTTTTTTCCAGCAGAGGACTCAAGCAATTCACACCCAGATTTATGTGCCATGGGGATTCCTCCAGGCAATGAAATTCTGGGATATGAAGCCTCCTCTCCCAATGGCTTAAGGGAAAACAGTTCCCCTGCCCAAGAGCAAATACAGCTGCAGTTCATTGCTGAAAGAAGGAAGTGTCAGGGTAATTGCTGTCTGCTTTGCATTCAGAATACTTTTTTTTTTTTCCCCTGTGGTTTTAGATTAAATCTGCACAAGATGCAGGCATCCAGCTCTCTGGATGTTGTTTGCCTTAAATAAAATAGTGTGTTTAGAGGAGCACAGCTCCTTTCCAGGAAAGAGCAATAGTATGAAGTAGGAGTTATCAGTGTACACTATATCACAGCCATGGACATTTATCAAGAGAGACTAAAAACAACAAAAAGGTTTCTACACTCTGCTTGTACCCAGCACTTGGAAATCTCTGAGCCTTTTTTCCACACTCTGTTTATACAGAGAGATCAAGGGTAGGGGACGGAGTGCAGCTGTAAACATAAATGAAGTTGGTATATTATTTTTTTCCACAGCTTTTTTGCCTTTACTGACTTAATTGCTTTCTTCTGTTTAGACTGTGGTTTCAAATGAATTGCTAGTTTGATTTAAAACTAATTGCTAATTTCAAAGTCATCTGTCTCCATCATGAGCTCTTTGGTCAACACATATTCACATTTCAGTCTGGTCCTCACCAGAAACTGAGCTTAGCTCTTGTGCAGTGCAGGGCCCAGGATGCCTGATCATCTTCATCTCCCCTCCTTTCTTCCCTCCAACCATTCTCACCTCTCCTCCAAAATCACTATTACTCCCATGGAAATTTGCTTAATCAGCCATCGAACAAAAACCTCCATGTTGGTCTAGCCAACAAAGTTGAAAAGCTGAAACAAAACTTGAGTTGAAGTTGATTATCTCCAACCATAGGTGATAAGCATACATATATATATATATATATATATATTTCTCTTTCAAGCACAGTGGATTATCATAAAATGATAATGTCTCTCAGAATTGCTTTTCCAAGGGGTGATGCTGTATAAATCATAAAAACTAGACATGGCAAATGTTGAGCAGGTCTCCTTGTCCAACCATCTGCCAGGAGAAGATTGTTCCCTGCAGAATTTTCCTCAGTCCTCTGCTGTAGCAAAGAGATGCTTTATCTGCAGAATAGCTCCACACCTTTTTATAGTCTTGCAGAACTCATTATCTTTAGTTACAGACTTTACGCCCCGGTTACAGAATAAGATCCCTCTGTCTGCAGAGTTGCAGCTGAGTTTGCCCATGTGCAAATCCCCAAAACTACAAGTGTGGAAGCTGATATGCATTTACAGCTCAGTAATTAAATCAGAAACATATCCACCACAATCACATATCCTTCCATAACCCACTGATAACCAACTGGCCACAACTTGATTACTCCCACATGAAAAATGGGCATGACAGCAAAGTGTTCCTGTGCATGTACAGCAGAGAAGGAACATCTCATTACCAGATCCTCTCCCTCTTTGCCAGAAGCTACCAAACAATAAAATGGAAAGAAGAGATACAGCTTGTGGCATCTGTCAGTGCAAGTAGCCTTTGGTTCAACCTGGGCGGTTATAAATATTATATTAGAAGTATTAGCAAGAGCAGATTGGATTGCAGCAGGTCCAGAATGAGGCACCCCGAAGGCTGGCAATAAAGCTGTAAGAAAAGAAATGGTTTGGCATACTTATCTTCTGCTCTGCATTGTGCAAGGAATGAAGAGGAAAGAGGGAAATCTTTCTTCCTTGATTCACCTCATCTGGAGCATCTATTTGGAAGAGCCATTTGTACCACCTTGGGAAAGATGGACCATGCCTGCATGGGCAACACCGTGACACGACACCATCCTCACAACATCTATTTAATTACCCTCATCACTCTTTTGTGCTTTTCTGGACACATTTCTCGATGCTTAACTAAGTTTGCATCACCATTGGATGTGGGCAGGGGTTGCTCTTTGGGCCAGAGCTGGGAGTGCAGGTTCAACCTGCACAGACTTCATGGGTGAACGTGGGCACACCAGTGAGGGACAGAGTTTGAAGACATTCAGGCACTGAAAGATTACAAAATAGTTACTGACTCCTCTTGTTTTCACAAAATGAGAGCTGCTGAACCCGCCGTTTAGTTTTAACTCTCAGCTTTAGACACCACAATGAACTTTAAAGTCTGGTTCAAGTCTCTGCATCTTGATCTCCCACCTATATTATGCAGCGAAAATTATTTCTCTAGCCTGAACTTTTGTGAGAAGCTAAGAAATTTCTGGCAGAGGCCATATAAATGCCTCAGCTAAAGAGGAAAATTCATTATATATGTTGAAATTCTGACAACGTTAAGGGAACAAAGAAAATAAGTGAGTGTAAATATATCTTATGTTTCTTCCTGTGCAATTGTAGGTGTTAGCTGGGAATAAAAATTATTCAGCGAAAAGTTTAATTTTTGAGGTTCATGATGTTCCTTAAAAAAAAAGAAAAAAGAAACCAAAAAATTCTTTAACGTTCTTCCTCCAGCAATAGGAGAACAAAGCAGGCTAAAATCACTGAAGTAGTGGACATTCCCACACCACTAAATAAACCCTTTGCCTTGGTGTACATGGGGGATGAGGAAAGAGAGATGCCAAAAATTGGCCTAGACTATATTTCCCTAGAGGCACAGAGAGATATTGATGGAATTAACAACCATTATGTAGCATGTGATGAAGAAATCAGGATATGCTCTTTTTTTCTCATTTTAAGAATGTAACAGGCTGGTCAGGAACCACCTGAGAAAGCTGACGGCAAGAAGAGTGGGGAGAAATCATCCCAATACTTCTAAAGTGTGGGCTTGCATCGTTTGCTCTACAGCATTTTTATCATAGCAAAAATACTCATATGAAGAAAAATAGCCTAGATCATCTTGGGCAGAAGGCTATTATATAAACAAGTATATATTTAATTGCCATCTTTTTGCTCTCTGGAAGGACTTTCCTCCCGTTTCTAAGTGGAGGTGGGTCTAAACTCAAGAGCACTCAGCACAAAAAGGCCCTTGAAGTTCTCTGTCTAAGGACATACAGTTGCACTGCCTCTTTGAGCAACTTCAGATAGGTGCTGTGAATGGCAAGTCGAGAAGCCGCATTTTCATTAGCTTCCACCTGAGGGTAAAACGAAATAACACTGTCTGACCTTAGATGGATCAGAAACACTGGCTATCAAGCAAATGGCAGTAAAATATCTCAAACTACTCTGCTGATGTTAACCACTTCTGGTATCCTGCCTGCCTCGTAAGACGCACTAAGGTTAATCTCCGCTTGCGGGAGCGCGGCCTCCACAGGACAGGACAAGGCAGCCACACACCCTGTGCTGCAGTTATTGATGCCCATCCAAGGACTGGAAATGGTTTTCCATTGCTGGACCATCCGGGACTATCGGTTTGCTGGTTTGAAATGTCAGGTTGTGGCTATCTTAATCATGACCCACCTTGGTGCCAGCAAATGACCTCCATGCAGGTGTGTCTTGCACATCTGTAAAAGCGAGGTGGTGCTCCTTTCTTCCCATGTGACACAAATCTATGGTGTGACATGGTCCTGCTATGCCTGCCACTGTACCTTGCTGAGCTGTTACCCACCCAGCAGGGCCATGAACAATCTGCCCAGCACTCAAGCACCATCCTGCCCTGGTGACATCCAGTGACAAACCGTCCCTTTGCTACAGACAGCTGCTATTTGGGGCCAGATTTGTGTCCCCTATGCAGCACAGGGTACGTACAGACATTTCCCTTCTCTGGCTTCTCCTTTCATACTAGACACTGCAATTTGTGCTTTGGCTTTCTTCCTAATGACTGTATTATTAGCTCTATTTTCATCTGTTCTCAGCTGTTTATTTTTCACAGGGTTATTTTGGCTGCTCTGTGTCTCACAAATTGAGTAGCTGAACCAAGTCCACAAATGCTGACTGAGAAAGCACGTTGAGCAGGGCTCTCTCTGACCAGCATCGTTTTCACTGCTGCTCCCTGCCCACGCCAGCATCCCGACCGCTGTCCTGCTGCATTCCCGAATGCATGGTGGCACAGCGAGGAGCAGAGTGACCACATTGAATGTATGGTGGCACAGTGAGGAGCAGAGTGACCACATCGAATGCACGGTGGCACAGCGAGGAGCAGAGTGACCACATCGTACGTATGGTGGCACAGTGAGGAGCAGAGTGACCACAACGAATGCACGGTGGCACAGCGAGGAGCAGAGTGACCACATCGTACGTATGGTGGCACAGTGAGGAGCAGAGTGACCACATCGAATGCATGGTGGCACAGTGAGGAGCAGAGTGACCACATCGTACGTATGGTGGCACAGCAAGGAGCAGAGTGACCACATGGTCTGAGGCATGAGACTCCATTTGCAACAACTAGTTTGTGCTTCCTGATATGCAGAAGGTGTTTAATACGTTATGTGTCTCTCTATGGGTTATTCCAGCCTTAATTACAAAGTCTGAATTGTTGCACAAAAGCTGTCCTCTTGAATGTGCTCCCTGCAGGAACAGGAGGCTTTGCCCCTCAGTCAGACAGTTTTTCCGTTTGTATCCAGGACATTTGAGCAAAGCAGCTGACACTCTTCACCATTCAAGGTGGTTGGTCCCACCATTTGCTGTCTAGCTGTTATTTACTCAGCAGCCCATCAGTGCTCTCATTTTTTGGTACAGCTAATGGAAATGTGACTCGCAAAGGCGTGTGAGAGGTCTAGGGGACCTCAATGGGCTTATGGAGAGGAAAGGATCTGTGTGACACCAGTTGTCTCCTGGTCTCCTGACAGCTTCAGGCCACAGAGACCTGCTAATTAGGTATGACAGGGATGGAGCCATTGTGAGTTCACTTCTCACAGACCTCCCTTGGTGTTTGGGAAAGCCTCATTTACATATACATATTCCCAAAAAATGTCTCTGGAGAGCCCACACTGTGATCAGCATCAGGTACGAGCCCTTCAGTCTGCAACTGTGCAGGAGCCCGCTGCCTCCCCACTGCCCTTCAACAGCCAGAACGGGAATTTCCATCTGCACCATGCAGATTGCCTCCAGATTGTTCGTGTGGAGGGAATGAACTAAGAAACAGGGAAGAAACCCTCACCTTCTGCTTTCCTGGAAGCAAAGACTTCTCAAAGGTCCTATTTTCTTCTAGCTCACTTGAAATCCTTGAGGGAACGAGGGAAGGAAGGATATTAGGAGATTCCCTAAGAGCAAATAAAGCAGAAGCACCTCATTGCCCAGGGAGAAGCAAGTGGATAGAAGCAGAAATGAGTGATCTCCATTCAGCTCTTCCCACTAAATAAAGCAGAAAGCTGAAAAATTAAACAAAGCTGCCTATCTCCTAAGCTTTGGAAGAGGAAGGAACACAGGTTATGTGCATGTGTTGTTACGAGGAAGTCTTAGCTAGAAAACAGTTTTCTAATAATTTTACCCCTCTTCCAGCCAATCCACAGTTTTAGCAGCAACCCAGGATCTCTGGTGGGCAATAGCCCACTTCCCAGTAGAAAGAACTCTATGGAAGCTGCACACAGTTTTTAATGTTTAAGGACACAAAATCAATTGGAAGTGGGTGCTGGCTTCCACACTCAATTTTAGAACATCACTCGGAGAACAGGAGCAAGTGGGAGAGTTTCCATTAGCCCTGGAAATCTCATCAATGGTTGGAAAGTCGTTATAAACAACCATCCACTCCAATAAATGTATTAGTAACCCTGTCCTCACTCATTTCTCATGTCTCTGTAAGAAGATACAGATTTGTCATCAGTAAGGTAGTATCTTGGTCTCAAATCCACCCGTTCTTTAGAGACGCACAAACATCCACATGGTTTTGAGCACCTTAACAGAGCGAGCTCTGAACCATAAGCTGTCCCTGGGCTGGGAGAATCCGAGGGGCAGGAATCACAGGGGGCTCATCCCTATGGGGTCTGCCCCATGGCAAAAGGCACCTTAACCAAAATATAGAGTAAGAAACCGTCCTGCCCTATAGCTAGGTGGGAAGGAGCTCCCCAGGGGAGCACAGGGCTCCTCATCCTTGGTGCAAAGAGAGAGTAGCGTGGCCAAATTCACCCAAAAGCTAGTGGGTGGCCACACTGAAGAACTGTTTGGTCAATGAGAAGGTGCCTGCTGGTTTGATGGGCTTTATTGTCATTTGCCAAGCTTAATGCTGCATGCAGTGCCCTTTTTCTGCCCTTGTTTTGCTCAGACTGGGGGAGTGTGATGCCTTCTGCCAGCTGGAATCTGAATAAAAAAGAAAAAGAGGTTATTTTTTGCATCTTTTAAAAATCCCACGACTGAGCAAAGTTAGGAACAGCCCTGGCTGCAGCTCAATACAAACCAAGAGGCTGTTTTCAAATTTTGCAGGTTCACTCCAGGGCTCCAGCTAAGTGAAGTCAAGGCAGAGTTTGTAATGCACAATTTAATCAGTGAATTTGTACATCTCAAAAGGTGTGCTTAATTTAATATTGTTTCTAATAGCTATTGTCTTCATGCTTGCCTGTTTCGCTGGTGTTTTTCCCTTTTGTAATTACTTGAATGGGCATTTCCAGGTGCACTGCATATATTAGCAAGCACTTTCATTTTAGTAATGTGAGGCACTTTCGGTGTTTATTTCTTCATTGCCCTAATACTTTATTAAAGGTCTTGATTCTTCTAAAGGAGAAAAATGCACATTTGCCACTGATTTCTGCCTCATTTTCCTCTCCTGCCTTATGAAGCCCTTGAAAATAGAAGAGTTAAATTACTTACTGGCCAGGGTTAGACCAGATTTGGATTATCAGACAAAAGTAAAACTAAAAGGGGATGCTTGGCCAATGTCTGTTCTCACCCCTTATGGGCATGTCAAGTAAGCACTTGTGGAACTTAAAGCCATTCCCCTGGTCACCAGGACCTTGGGGCTATTGTAAGCTCTGTTAGGGGTACCTGCAGTGCCCATTTCCTAAACCCCATTACCATCCCTTAGTGTTAATGTGGGTTTTTCCACCCCTCGCCCTGCAGCCGGGGACTCATGGGGTACAGGGGACCAAGCCTTGCCTGGCCACCCCAGGCTGTGCCAGCTTCCAGCACCAGCTGACAACCTTCATCCCGACGCTGAGCAGCGTTTGTTGTACATGCACATCATCCCTTTGCCACATGCTAGTCTAATTTTCAGCTTAGCTGTTTATTAGCATTATTGCAAACATGGCTCTTCATCTCCTATTAAATGGTACTGCAGCCACTGCGCTCCCACGTGAAGCCTGCAAAGAAGCACTTGGTTCACTAAATTACCCTGCAAATGTCAAACTTGCTCTGTATTATTAGCTGTACATCTTACATCCTCTTTATTAGGATTCTGTGTCTTGAGGGTGCCCTGTGGCATATAGACTTTTTAAAATACAAACCAGCATCATTTCGCTGTTTAAAAGAGCATTTAATTAAACTGGATTCATTGCTTGTATGGGGCAAGTTAAAGGAAAACTAAATAGATGGCATATGATTACATGTTATTGAGAAGAGTGACTGCTCCAGAGACCAAACTCTTTTAACACAACATTAAGCTGAGCTCATTTCATATGCGCAGGTAAGCTCTGGCCTGCGAGGAGAACATATTTTGAGAAGATCAGCAGAATGGTTATGGGCACTAAACAGCTTTTAACAAAATGTGTGTTTCAGGGAAGAAACCTTTCCTAAGCTAGACTTAAATATGCTAATGACAGAAATCAAAGCTTGGCTCTGACTCTAGGTAACCTTTCAAAAATTACCGCTTTTATAGCGTCAGATGTAAATGAAAAGATGGGTTTTGTTTATGTTTTTTCACTAGCTATAAATTAACAAAGAGCAAAAGTGAGTATAAAAATAATATTGGAATTGCTTTGTAGTCTTGAGTCGTTGGTCACATCATGACTTTTTAATGTTTTTTACAAAAGCAAAAGGAATTGTAATTAAAAACTCCATTACACAATATCCTATTCCCTACTCCATTTATGTTAACAGTCTCAGTACAATTGGATTTTTTAAGAAGAGCACTTACCAAATTTCCTTTCCAGGTATCTTAAGCAGTTTTTTGAAGGTCTGCCGCACCTGCGTCCTTCTCCAACCCCATCTTTAAAATTCGCCATGGCTGTGAGCCTACAACACCTTCAGCAGTGGTGTGGCACTCAGAGGGCAAAGGCTGCTTCTTTTTACATGGATTGCAGCCATCTCATTGTACTCCTGCAGCTACCGATTGCTCTGAGGTTAGAATTGCTTTTGGTAGTCTTGCCCATTGTTTGGAAGAGGGATAAGGGGTTGGGTGTCCATCACTACCTGGCACTGGCTGGGTGTCACAGCCCTCTCCCCCCTTCCTATCTATGCACCCTCCTTGCCTGTTGATTTACCTGTTAGAAGGTTAAAACAGTGACAAGGTCCAGCTCAAGCTTCAAATCCTCACAAGGACACCGCATCTGTTTTCTCTGCATGCAAGTGAGCATGCACTGCTAGAGCCTCAGAGCAGCAGCTCACAGCATGAGGTTCACGACCGAAAAGCATTAGGTGATTGAGATCTTGTATCTAAACAGGAGTGATCTGTTTCTTCTAATAAAGTATCTTAAAATCAGGCTGTTTGGCATGGTAGATGCTGGTGAGACCAGTGTTGTGTGTCCCCAGTATGTGTTCCCTGAGCACTACTGCATTGCATGTAAATAATCCATGTCAGTGGTGAGGACATCGCTGTGGGAGGATTTGACTCACCAACCTCCTCCAAATCACATGGAGAACACAAGGAAGGGGTTTCTCCCCTGTGAAGTAGATACACTCAAGGTGAGGCTGCATCATCTTCCTCCAGTTTGACTCCTAGGTACGAAGATGCCTAACGACTGGAATAAAAGTCTACACCCTAAAAATGGTGGGGGCTTAACTCCTCTGTTCAGCCTTGCCCTGAACGGGTGCCAGCGGCTCTGCCTGCTGTCCTCAGGACTCCTGGCATGGCCCCGGGGCACCTTGGTGCTGGGAGCTACAGCCTGAGCCCCTGGGCTCCTCCAAGGGCTTGGGCTGCCCAGCGCTGCCATAGCACATGTCCTTGATTAATAAACAGAATAGCTTTTGTCTGCACATTAGGCCAGACATGTTCCTCTATGTAGGTCAGTGAGAGCCTTGGGAGTGCAGAAGTGTGCTCTGGGAAGAAAAAGAAAAAAAAAAAAAAAGAAGGAAAAGACCTTCCTATTTTAAAGTTGTTTTAATTGATTTCCATGCTTTTCATAACATTTGAGAGGAAGCTTTTCCAGGAAGTGCCACTTCCCCGCTCACACCTTTTCTGGGAAGAGCTGGAGATCTCAGCCTCTCCTGCAGCGCAGCCCGGGCTCAGAGCAGCTCTGCTTCTCTTGGGGTCCCTCTGTAGCTTATCTCGTCTTCTCAGTGTGTCTACTTTTTATCTTTCTTTTTTGATTGTAAAAGAAATTGAGCCCTTCCATGCATTGCTAATGCGAGCATGCTGCCATGGAAGACATGAGAAACTGAATTATAGCAAACAAAGTGAAACAAATAAGGCAGTCTTGGAGCAGCTCTGCCTTCCAAATGGAAGTGTGGTTGTCCAGAGGTCGAGCTTATAACTTCTGGGCTTTGAAACAGGCTCTTAAACAGAGACCTTGTGTCTTTTTTGTTCGTTAACACAATCCACCCTCAGGGCACATCAGTACAGCCGTAGTTTGGAGGCAAGTTGTAGCCAATACAGTAATGTGCAGGGACATAATTAGCAACATTGGAAAGGCTGCTGTGGGCAGATGGGAGCCAAAAAGGCTGCGCTTGTTGTGCGACAGGCTTTTATACGTATTGGCCTGGGAGTCTAAAGCAATGTGTGATGAACGACCTTACACATCGATAAGCCATTTGAACAGTAAACCACGGCATCTGTGTCCCTTGCTTGGTTACAGGGCAGTTGTACCCTCTCTATAAATCATGCCAGAATGAGGTTTCCCTTAGTCATCTGGGTTAACATTTCCTGCCGTGTGGGTTTAAATCAACTGTTCAGCTGGGTGGCCTGAGGTTCACCTGCAAGGTAAGAAACCCCAAATTTCTCTGCTGTGGTCCTTTGCCTTCCAGCAGGCCCTGCTTTCTGCCTCAGGGCACAGCCTCAAAGCCTCTGCAAAGCGAGAGGGGGAGTAGCCAGGACCAGACCTGAGGAACCAGAAATACTGCGAAGTTCGTGCTGCAGAGACCCTGCCTTCAGCACAGTAAAAGCTTTTGCGATTTTTTGGGTTTTTTCCAAATGTATTTTTTTATCCTCCATACTATTACAGCATTACAGTATTACAGCAGCCCATAGGTACTTGACTATTTGTTTCATAATTTGCCTTCTGTCCCTGCAGTATGTCCAGCTGAGCAGCAGTTCAACTCACTTATCTCAAAATAAGATCCCACTCCCAGTAATAGCTTCTGATGGAAATATTCTGTCACTGCTAACTCTCAAGTTTTCTTGGGTTTTGTTTTCCAGAAAGCTGTAATTTCAGTAAGCTTTAGCATCTACTCTCACATTGCAAAACCTGAGAGAACCTGTTTTATGTACACGTATAGCAAAAAGCCTTTTACTCAGAATTTGCTTGGAAATATTACAGTAACACACCACCGCCTGTGTCTTCCCTGGGATTAAATGCAGAATGTCAGGGTTCATGCTCCCATGGGCTGTGCAAGCAAGGTACAAATACTTCTGTGCCATGATTTCTTGTATAGTTTCTGCAGTGATGGTCCTTTCAGCTTGGGCTATAACAAGCTCTAAATGGTTGGACTAGCATGATTGTTTGTGTTTCTCTAGTTGTGGTTGCAGGTGGGGACCTAGGGAAGAGTATCCTATACATCTTATATATAGAGGGCAAGCACATAGAATAGTTTTCTTCAATATTTTTCCACCTACTTCAGCTCAGGGACCTCCTGCACTGGACACTGGATGTTCCCCTTCAAAACTCTTCTTGTCCACGACGTTGTTGTCTTGTCTTGAACGCATGAAAAGGCTGAGTAGAGGTCCCAGAGGTCACCCAGCTGCCATGGGAAGAGCCACCTCCCTCTTTGGGCTTTACAGACCTGAGCAACAGCAGCCATGGGGGAGGCAATTGCTGTCAGCAAACTCATCTGCAATCACTGATCTGAATTTTGATCAAATCCTTGCAGTCCTCTGCCATAAATAATGCTCCTTCCCTCACATGAAAAAAAAAAAAAAAGAAAAAAGAAAAATAATTTGTTATTCATACAATAGATGCACCTAAAAACCACCAACCAAGATGAAGACTCCATTGTGCCAGGCACTATAAAAACAAGCAGTAATCCCCAAAAGAGCTTTTAAAGTAAGAAATTGATAGTTTATTTCTCCTAGTATTTCTCCTAGGAAGACTAGTCACTGTGAAGCTTTAAAATGTATTTCTATGCAGAGCAGAGAAGGTTGTTGGGTTTTCATTCCTTCCCGTTCCTGACAGCACACATAAAGCACCAAACGCAAAAGCCAAGTGTGACTGCAACTTGAATCCCAGACAGAATGTGTGTGCAAATCCTACCAGACACATCCATTGACATCTGAGCAGAAATTTCTTCCTGAATCAGCAAAGTGACAACTTGGGCTTTGCTCCTCACTTAAAATACCAACCCCGCAGATGTAGATTTGATTGCGACAGGCTTCATAGAGAGGAGCAATCCCAAATCCTTACCATAAAAGCATCTTCTGAATCCCTACTATTGTGTCGCATTCATGGACAAGCTCAAAACACTCATTTTTAGAGTGGTTTGACTCCTGAACTTGACTCAGTGAGCTCTGAAGCAGTTTGTTCTAAGCAAGTCATATTCACTATCCTAATCTGACATGAAGCCTGATGGAAAAATCTGTGATCGATTATAGCAGCAGGACAAAGAGATATGAGAGGAAAGCAATGCAGAAGAGCAGATATCAATCACTGGTTCGCAACAAGCCTAAAGAAGGTAGCTGGTGATATTACCGAATTGGAAGGCAGTGTAGCACATCTTTTTGCTGTGTGTAGGTAAACGCTCTGAGCTGCAGACTGTTTGTCTTACAGACAGACCGATTTGGTATGAAAAGTGGGGTTTGAAGTATGGATTTTGTTGAAAGGGGACAAAATAAACTATTGGATTGTTGCTTTGAAAACGGTGTAGCACATAATGACTGTTTGCAGTGGTTTCACAGCTGCTTATTACCGTTATTTTAAAGCTTCTACGTGTTTTTTACACTTAAAAATTTTAAATGGTTTAATATGAAAAATATGCTGGAACAAATTTGTATTGAATACCAAATAGCAGGCAGGATCAACAAACTCTTTAATGTTGAGTTATCTTTTTTCTCATTGCTGGACAAGATCATACTTCAAAGCAAATTAAATATGTGAAGCCAAATTCTGATTGCAATGCAGGCAACAGAAATCCTCCTGTCAGCCTCAATAAAAGCAGGTCTAAGTTTTCAGAATTAGTCCAGTCCATCCAATTCACGTGTCTTTCTGTCTTTATCTAATCTAATACATGGTCGTGAGATAAATTACAGAAGCAGATGATAAATTGCATTGCTATTCATTTTTGGCAAGATGACCTATACTCTGGCCACTAATTCATCTCCGCCAGGAACCATTGTAACACACCAGATCCTTGAAACAGCATCCAAATAATGTCATTTCATTTTCTTTAAGAAAACAAAGAAATTACATCTGCTGGCAAATATCCTGTTTACCTTCATCAAAATAAATACCTCATCGACACCTCTGCAAAATCACTGGTATAAAAATATCAAAATGTATTTATAGCATGAAGAGTCTCAAAGATATTAGGTCCTTCTAGTCTGTTGAGTGGGAAACTATCACATGGTTTATGTTTAGGGATGTCAAAGCGGGAAAGGATGATGTGGCTTAGATTTAGGGATTTCAGAGAATCATTACTTTTGTTATTTTTGTGTTGGTTTTTTTGGCTAGAGACTTCATAATATAGATAGTGTACACAAAACTGAGTAAGAAACCAGCAATATGCCGTAATATCTTTTTCCAGTGCTTATTTAGAACAGATCACTACTCTTGAATAAAAGCACCATCCTGAATCACACCAGTACCGTCTTGGACCCACACCTTCATGCGTCTCTTTTAGGTACCATTCATATCCACCTGCAAGTGGAAAGAGAAATACCCCTTTACAGCAAAAGGGGAAGGTATCTTCTTTCCCTTTACACACACCGGATCCATCTCTGCCTTCCCCATGAACTCTGCTGGGTAGCAAAGGCTGGTAGTGAAGTGCCTCTTGATGTGCAGACAAATTGGGAAGATGTGAATGCAGGGGGTTGGGAGGTACAAGCTAAGAAGGCTGAGTTTGTGAGTTGTAGGAGAGCTCCCCATTGCCACTAGCAGGAAGGAGCACTGGAACACTGCGACACAAAAGCTGGTGTCAAGCCCATGGATTGATAGTTAACACCCTTTGTATCAGCACCAGTGTGAGCTGCTGGATGTGCCAGGGTGGTGGTGGGCACTGAGCTCCATCCTGAGCCAGCGCCACGTCCCAGCCCAATGTCCCACCACTCTGCTGCCAACGGAGAGGGGAGGCAGTGAGCTGGTGGCGATTTTGGCGTCCATGCCCCGGGCTCAATGCCAGCCTGGGTAATTGCTTTCTGCTCCTCAGCGTCGCCACTTACACTGCCGACAGCCGCCTCCTCCTCCTTGTCCTGCCGTAAATCACCATGAAATGGGGCTGTGAACCATCCAACAGCTGCTGAATTTCACCCAGGAGATCGCTACACCTCAGCAGTAAGTGAAGTCATTTTGCATATCAAGATTTTAAAGTGATTTGGGACATTTTGAGATAGAAGACACTACTGATGTGTAAAGATGATTATTATATTTACTGCAAAATCCATAATCCACCCCATGAAAACATGAGCAGAACTTCAAGACAGAGCATGTACTGCAGGATGCTGTGAAAACTTGACCTTGCTGGTGGGAGGGAAAGTTTTGCTGGTGATTTCAGGGGGTGAAGGTTTCATCCTACACTATTTAGGAGCAGTCGAGGCGTAATGGTTCCGTCCAGCTAATTGGATGGATTGCTATAGGCACTGGAGAAATATGATAGACAGATGCATTCAGCTAGATAGATATCCCTTGGTGTAATGAGCTGAAGTCAATTACGGAGTTAAATTGAGAAAGATTTGACCTGATGTCATTTATATCTCAAGTCATAATTAACACTTAAAGTTCAACTCTATGGCAATTTCTTTTAATAACACTTAAAACCTATATCGAGCTCAAAGAATTGCATAGACACGATGAAGGATGACTTGAGTGGATGCCAGAATTTCAGCGTTAGTAATTAAGCCTCAAAACACCTTTGCAAGGCATGTGGGTAGCAGCATCTCTCTTTAGTTTCTCCTTTGAAGAGAAGCAGGATTTGACCAATGCCTCCCCAAAGTCCATGGCATCGGGAGATAAGGACTGAGGCTTTTTCAGCTGCTAAACCAGTGAACACTCAGCTCAGCTTGGCTTCTATCTTTTAGTCTTGATATATTTTTAAATTTTACCATAATATTTAGAAAGATTATGGACAAATTGCTTGTCAAATGGCTTGATTTTTTCAATTAGAATCCATGCAAATGCAGCAGAAAAAAATCTGCCATAAACACAGCTTTTCCTTGTAAGATTTTCATATGGATGAAATACAAATCTTACTGGGGCAAGAAACGCACTCTCGGACTGAGACCTTGTCAGCCGAGATTCAGCTCCCTGCAGATTTTTATGGTCAAGTTATAACTGCCTGTAAAGCAGGGTTTAAAATGGAAGTGCTGACAAAACTTTTAAACTACAACAGTGGAAATGGCTCCGCAATAATTTATAATCTACAGGCAGCTTTGGATTTATTATCACAATGACAAATGCACTGTCATTGTTAATAGGATATTTCCCAGCAAGGACTTCTTGTTATGCAAGCCAGGTTCACTATGTCATGCAGCATGATAGCAATAAAGTCTACAAGAATTAGTAATGAACTTCAATTACTAATAGATTATGGTTAATGGGAAATATGTGCAGTAAAGATATGGGTTTTTATATGCGCCTTCTGGTACTCTACAAGGCAATGATTTATGCTACAATTTATGCTAACGTTCTCCCGTATGAAAAAAAACCTAAATTGGTGGAAAGCCACTCCATCCATAACAAATATTTAAGATAATTTTGCACATCATGTAAATGAAGATGTAAAATTAGATATTAATCCATTTCATTTTAACATTTGTATTTTTATTAAAAATGAAGACTTTGCCCTACTGTGTAATGACATTAAAAAATCCTATCATGGGCTGCAAGCATGAATTACACCGATGTAGAAATGGCGACAGCAACCGAGCCGTAAGTGCATTTGTTCAATTTGCTGTTGTAATTAACCGAGCAGTGAGAATATTTTTATACGTATGATTTAAAGTAGCAGCCCTGAAGCTTCTCAGGCAGATGTGTTTGATGCATGGAGGGGGGGATATACGTGAAGACGAAGCTTATTTGGAGGGGGTCAGCCTTTTCCTCCCCCATTTTTGCTGTCCCCCAGCCTTCCCGTGTGGCATCGCTCCCAAGCCACGCCTGATCCACAGACTGTTCCATTCCCTGCACTGCAACTTCCCGTGGGAATTACTTAGGGAAATAATCACTAGATGCAGCATCAGAATCACAAGCTCATTCGTACTTATCAGAGGGACACAGGCCCGGGTGTTTGCCTGCTGTTTCAAAGGAGAGTTGTTCCTCCTCCTCCCTGCCTCCCTCCAGCTTTTTTCTCCTCTACCTGTAATATAATCTGTATATTCTGGCTTTATGTGCCAACGAAATGAAAAAAAGGACACTTCCCAATTTAAAATATTTTTCAGAACCATCTCTGATGAACGTATAGATGCGATATTAAGGACTGCATTCACCCACTCACATTTCTGTAAAATGCTTACCCTACGTATCAGTAACATCCTTAGCCAGAAAGGGGCATCCATGCACGAAGAGCCTGCAGAATTGTTTCTGGTATATTTTTAATACAGGTAGCCTGACATCCATCTTGTTTCAATCAATCAAAGTCATACTGGTTTAAGACCATTGCTCTCAGCAGATCTCTGTATAAAGCCTATAAACTCACTTTCTAGGGGTGCAAGTCAGGGGGACTCGTCCTGTTGGCTCACACATCAACCTGGGGGTTTGCAAAGAGCAAGGCTGGTCTGGACACCACACCTGCTTTTGGGCTAGAACTCTGCTGGTTGAGGTAAGGCAGACTTTATGAGAGGAGAACAATCAATTCAGTGTGGAAAGAACACACATAGGCTCAAAAGTACCATATAAAGAACAGTCCGTGGACAGGCTGCACTCCCCAAACACTCTGTGGTATAGCAGTATCTCACTATACAATTAAGGACAATTCTGACATGAAAATGTGGCTTTTCAGGCTATTAGGAAGTTGTTTGAGAGATTTACAATAACTCCTTCCGTTTTTATGGTCAAATGAGCATGAAATGTGCTTCCCCACACTCATTTCCTACTAAATAATACTTTCAGTTCTTCTTAGAAATGCGCATTACAAATTCAAAATCAAAAATACTTTACCCCTTGAGGATGCTCTTTTGACTCAGTTTCCCTCAAGCCTCTTCATGGAAGCAGCTGTATATACAGAATGGAGTTTACTGCATTTTTTTTCCACCAGTTTTTAATGAAACTCTCCTCAGAAGCAAAAGCAATGCCGGAGGACTGCCCTGGTGGGCCTTCTTTTAGAGTTTTCTTCTCCAGCTTGGGGTGAAAGTGCCTTTTCCACTGGTGAATTCTGCTTTTAAACAGGACCCTGTGCAACTCCACACACCCAGCAAGCGCTGCCTCTGCCCAGCCTCTCCCTTTCTGCTTAAAGAGGGAAGGAGCTCTCACTTGCGTTCAACCTGAATCCCCTTGGGGTGCGTGGGCAGATCCCCCCTTCATCTCCCCAGACCATCTCTGCTGTTCCTCATCTTTCCTGCTCTCTCCCCTATTTTCAGAACAAACCTCCTTCCAAAACTCTAACAGGCTTTTTCTCCTTCTATTTCTTACCTCTGCTAAACCAGAAAATAACAGGAGATGCGTGTGCACCTTGCTGCTGGGTTTTGTTGGATTTGGGGTGTTTAGTTTTGTTTTGTTTTTTGTTCTGGCATTTCTGTTGCTCCCGAAGACAGGTTAATTCTGACAGGGTTCATGCGACAATATTCAGTGGTCACCTCCTTCACATGCACCATTTAGAAGAGGTCACTGACAGCACCAAAGAGGTACAAAAATAATTGTAAGTTTAATTCATTTCCCATTAGAAATGCATGCAGCAGTCTGTCCTAATGAGAGATTTTCTTTTCCTTTGGCATGTCACCATAGCAGCTCACAAATATACTGAGATCTTCTAATGCAGGAATCTGCATGTAGCACTGTGTGAAAGCAGTAATAGATTTTGGTCTGTTCAACAACTGAGAAATATCATGGAAATATTCTAAAATACACTGGAATTAATATTTTAACATTAGGAGAAATGTATGTTTCAAATAATTCGCCCTAAAATTAATATAAACAGCTATTAATGCCCAATATGGTCTTCTGTAAATCACTTCTATATTGTATCTATATTGTATCAGAAATGTATATGCAAAAATAGAACATAATTTCTTGCAGCCAAAGCATTACCTAAAGCAAACGATTTCAACAGTGAATCAAATTATTTCAATGGCAGAAATCACACCTGTCTCACTGGGTAAACTGGGTATCCAGACTATTAAATTCATTCAAGTGACTATATTGTATTCCACCATGCATTGTGACTTGTAGAGAGAATAGCACTTCTTAAACCCATAAAATCATTTAGCAAAACAAATGTATCAGCTACCGGAGTGGAGACAGCCCCACACCTTCTTGCTGAACATCCTATACTGTATTTTGGACAGATTTACCTGACGTGACTCCGTTGAAAATGAAACAAATCCCACTGAAACCTGTCAGTTTGGCATCAGAGTTTATTTTTCCATCTTTGCCATTACAAAGCTCACAAGCCATGCATAGCACTTACTGCCAGGCTAGTGAAACGCCGCAGCCAGGAGGTTTGTGCAGTTAACTAATAATAACAACATCAAAAATTAACTAACAACATCAGAAAGCAGGAGCTGGTTCCTCACACAGGCTTTGCGCCAGGGCTCACTAGGGAATTCCACCTCTGCAGGGTGGTTGTTACCACTGCTGTGCCTCAACCATCTTCAATCACTTTGCTCTTGCAATGCTAGTATGGACCTGCTCCACAAATCGCTCTGCAGATGCAGTATCATAAAAATCGAGTAAAAACACAGGAAAAGGGGAGCAGTGCGGTTAAATGGAGATGGCTGTAGAGGCAGGACCATCGCACATGCAGAAGGTGTGAGGCCACTCTCACAATAACTGGAAGTGTGGAATCTTGAAGTCACAGCAAGCTCAGGAAATCCCACTGAGCAGCCACTCAGTCATTCTGAGCCTCCACTCTTGCCAGCTGCACCGAGAAGCTGTAATTTGCTTATTTGGTCTGTAGAGAGTTTTTAAACGAAGACGATGAAACCACATATAGTTCTTGATTATTTCTTAGGAAATGGTCAGGTTTTTGCAGTGTTTGCATTGACAGTCCAAGTTACATCTGATTATACAATATCCATATGATAAAGCACAGTTAACTGCTTAATGAGTTACACATTCATAGATTAATGCAGAATTAATTGGGTATTAAGGCTCACTTATAAAAAGATACTAATATTGATTTCTTAGCAGGCTCCAAAAATTATATATCAATACAGAAGTAAACGAAGCCATTTATAAAGTATAAAAACATGTTTCAGCTGTTAACTTGTATCTGACTATTTGCTTTGGATCAAGAAGCAGTTAACTCATGGCTCAATCACTATTACACTCAGATTGTTATTAAAAAGCACCTTCCCATCTCTTTTTTCACTGCATCCAGGCTTCTTTAACTCCTCCATTACTTGATGCTTTAATTCAGGAGGAGCAGTTTTAGAAAACTCAGAAGTTTCTGTCAGGAAATCCAGCAACAGCTCCCCATCCTCGTTCCCTTCAATAAAGCAGCTCGTTATGTCCATGTGGGATGGGAGCTCGTACACCTGGTACTTCAGCCCAGCTGAATCCAGTATCCTTTTGATGTCAGCAGAGGAAACATAAGAGCAGAGATCATTTAAAGGGAGGGAACTCCCATACTTCTTCCACAGTGGGTCCCAGGCACTTGTTTCTGTGAGATAAACCACCAGAAAAATGCTTGGAAATAAGGTAAAATACTATTTGAAGAAATTATTGGTTCTCTGGGGGAGTTTTTAGCAGTTGTCCTTGTTGTGAGTGGGGTTTTTTCCAGATCTGGGATGTATGTCCTGGGATGTGGTGTAGACAGCTGCCTCCCTGCTTCTGTGCCTCAGGGCTGGGGGCTGCAGGAGGGGATGGACGTGTTACTGAAACTGGAGCTCCAGCACCCCTTTCCTTTGTGCACATAGGTAATATCTTTCAGGGAAGATCAAATCCCCTTGTACTGCTTCACCTGATTATTATATTTCATGGTCAAGCTACATATAAGTTTCATTGAAACACTTGTTACCAGGAAACTATCTCTCTGCTGTGTGATATATGTGGGATGCAAAACCACAGTCATGTTGTTGTGTAGCTGGATGTGTGGTGGAGAAGAGGGTGGGATGGAGAGAGCCCAGGATGTAGCTGCACCACCCTCCTGGACTCCAGCCTTTGCTGCCACCGTGCTCATGTGCTGTTGGGCATGGGTGACAAGAGGGCTGTCCCTTGCCCCAAGCAGACTTCCCCAGTGGTACCTAGAAGGGTTTTTTGGGTGTGCAAAGATGAAGGATGAGGAAGGCACAGGCTCCTGTAGCACTGCATCCCCTCCAGAACTGAGCCCATGCCAAGCCCAGACTTCTGCACACAGCTCTTCTCAAGGGATGTTTTACAAAGAAAACTAGCTGGGTAAGCTGAAAACTCCCCAGATATGTCTTCACATCTTTATTTTTCCTCACCCTGGATCTGTGGTTTCACATTTCTTCTATAAATCATTTATAAAAGGATCACCCAGAATGACTGGATGGGAAGAAAATAACTTGGAGCCTAATGAGCAGCTCTTGAGAGTTACAACTATAAATCTCCATAACTACTAAAACCAGTTGCTCGGCGGTTTTGCAAATGCTTTATCTGCAAACAGTTATTTATAGCCAAACAGTTTGGTGTTTAGAAGAGAGGCTACAATATTTTCTTTCACCTGGTGGAAATTGAATGCGGAGCACTAATTGCAGAAAATTTGCTGGTGTCAGTGTTGTGTGACTCAGTGCCATCTCTGAGCTGAGCAATTATACACTACCTGAACGCAGCATTATTATAATAGCTCTCAATAGGCTCAGCATATGGCACTACTTTTGTTTTCAAGGCGATGTAAACAGATTTTTTAAAATGTGTTCAGAATAACACCGCATAGCTCTTGCAACTCGCCTGCTCTCCCGGCAGGGATGGAGCAGGAGGGATTGCAGCCTTCACCAACTGACCAAGCCCCCTCCTATCAATCCTATTCCCACACTGGTTTTTAATAAACACATCCTAATGTGTTTGTGTTGGAGATGACGTTACCTCCAGTTCTTGAAATGAGCTTTGTTCTGCTTCTCTTCCAGTACCTCTTTTTGCTTCAATGTTCATTTTCATTGCACTTCTTCCTTTCCCTCTCTCTATCTTCTTTCCCCCAAGGTTTTCCCTCCCCTTTTATCTGAGCCCTATTCCTCTCTCCCATTTTCTTGCTGGCCCCAGCAATTTCTTCTCTATTCTGCTCCATCAGAAAACACACAGTAGCCTGGCCCAAAGAGGCCATCTCATGAATTCAGATTTTTAACTAAACTGATTTCGAATAGACACACATTGCTCCCTGTATTCACTTTTCTTGACTATCAAAAGGGGCATATTAAGCAAAATCTGAGAAGAGTTCCAGTTAACTATGTGCAGGTAATCATCAATAGTTTGATATTATCATCTATTCTTGTTCAGTCAAAGAAGAACAGAAGTCAGGTTATTATAAATATGGTTTTCTTGTAGTAAACTGGAACACTCTAAAACCACTTTGGATAGTAATAGTTTGAATAAATTTGGGTCAGAGCAGTGCTACTTTGCAGACATTTCATGAACACAAACACATCAAACATAATACAGTTAACAGACATGGCCAAAATCAATAAAATTAAGCTGAAACTTCTGAACACCTAAAAATCTAAAAACCCTGGTGAAACTATGAGATGTTTCCATAGCTTGTGAGGCAAATTACAGGCTTTGAGAATCAAATCAGACCCCAGGATTGCAGTATCTCTAGAATACCTTGCTCATGGTATGAAAAGGTTGTCATTTACTCTGCTCCCTCATTTTCCTGCTGGACTGACCACAGAGAATCTCTTGGAGATCTGAAGCTACCTAAAGAATGCTGTTTTCCACCCAAAATGATGATATTAAGGAAATGGGCAGTTTGAGAAGAAAATAAACCATATGTGCTCTAACACCTGCTGTACAGCACAGCTGGGCCCTGTCGTAGCTGTTTGCTTAATGCTGGAGGTCTCCAGGATGGAGACAATGCAGTGCCAAGCCTGAAAAGCCTTTTACATGAAATAGCAGAGGCTGAAGGAGCTTTTGCGAGTGAGAGCCATGGGCCAGACGCTTTTGCCCGCTTTGGGCCACCACTGGCCAGGCTGTAAGGATGGGCAAGGGCAGAGGGTGAGAGAAGGATGTTTTATGCCCATGGCATGGGTTTGCTGGCTCACAAAGCCTTCAGTTTTATAGCCTGCAGCACGGAGCTCCACAGATGTAGAAAATGCGCAGATTTCAATGGACATGAACGAGTGGACACCATGTATTAGTCCTCCAGTTTGCCTCTATTTATGATATAGGATGTTGCAAACAAAAATGTGCACTGGTTTTTAGCTGGCTTGTGTTGAGCTCACAGGAACCCAGAAGGTCATAGAATCATAAAATCATTTTGGTTGGAAGAGACCCTTAAGATCTTAGAGTAAAACCATAACCTAAGCCTGGCACTAAACCATGTCCTTAAGAACCTCATCTCTATGTCTTTTAAACACTTCCAGGGATGGTGACTCCACCACCTCCCTGGGCAGCCTGTTCCAATGCTTCACAACCCTCTCCATGAAGAAATGTTTCCTAATATCCAATCTGAATCCTCATGGCTCTTGCCCAACGGAGCAGTGCTGGAGGAGCAGCTCTCACCTGACACCAGGATGATGAGGAGCTTCCCCTGTGCTTCCAGGAGGCTGTGGAAATACCGGATAGTTGCTGGGACGTCTTTCACATAATACAGCATCTGGAGAGAGCAGAGATGCTTACAGAGATACCGTGCGCTCCTGGTGCATATTGTAACTGTTACCACTAGGTAAAAGAAACCAAGCTTGAGAGAAGAGCAAGAGGATGACAAGACACGTTAGTGCAATGCTGGGCAAGCTCAGGGCTGTCACTGCCTGGTCTGCTCTCCAGCTCTCCCAGGACCAAGCTCATGTTCATTCATTAACCTGAGATGAAGAGATTTGCCTTTCTTAGCAGTGAAGATGGCTTGTAATGGCTTCAGTAAACTTGGAAATACAAAGGAAATTTCACAGAGAGGACAAGCAGCTTTGAAAACTCGAGTTAAAATGTATTTTTAGTTGACTGCCACCCACAGCCTGGTTAATAGGACTACTGTGCTCAAAGCTGCTTTGCTGTAACTCATCTTTCTTTTTTTGCAGTTCACTTATGCTTAAGTACTCTAAATTACAGGGAAATAAACTCGCCTTTCTTCCCCTTAGAGTGGATAATGAGGTCACATACTTCATGCATACTTTTAACAGCCAAGTCTTTGACAACACTTACTTTGCAGAGACTTTTACCTGGATCATGTGAACGAAGTCCCATTTTTTAGACTTCTTTTCTGCATTCATTCGACTTTCATATTCATGAGATGTCTCCTCATGCCAGGTAAACTTTACGTTCTCGAGGCCTGATGTCTCTGCCACATGCTCTGGAATACAAAAGGTAGGACAGAGTTATCTCAATCACAAATATAGGACCGATTTCCATTCAGAGCTTTAATATATCCAAAAGTCATGTTTAGGTATAGAGGTTTTGGTACCAGTTTAACACAGCAGTGGAATATTTAAAACCTCAAGCCTGTATGTGGAAAGGGGACTGTAAAGGTCTTTGCAGGATGAAGTCTTAAGCTGTTCTGATGCTTTTCTCTTTGCACCCTCATTTGTGCTCCTCTAATCTTTACCTGATTAAGACAAACAACAACAAAAAACAAACAAATAAAAAACCCAACAAAACAACAACAAAAAAGGAACTCTTCCACATGACTGGCTCAAACTGAATTAAAACACAAGCAACCTGATCTGGGTGAAGATGTCCCTGCTCATTGCAGGGGGGATGAACTAGATGACCTCCGAAGGTCCCTTCCAACCCAAACTATTCTGTGATTGTGTTGGCTGGGATACAGAGTCCCGAGGCTACGAGCAGCACATTCATGCTGAATGGGAGAAGAGCTGATGGTCCATTCACTCAGATTCCACACAACACCCATGTGGCTGAGCCAAAGCCAGGCCATGGTAAAGGGTTTTACAGAGAGTGAACAAATACACACAGAACTCAAGGATGGATCAAAGGGGGTTTTATTTTGAAGAGAAGCAAAATTAAAAGCTCAAGGGCAGAGGAAAGCAAATGGCTCACTCTGGGACCGTGTCATGGGATGGTGGGAGAGGGAAGGAGCTTTGCTCTGTGAGCAAGGACACATCTCTTGACATTTGGCTTCTGTTATGTTCAAACGATTTTTTCAAGAGCCCACAGTTTCGGCCCACTGCTTCAGGTAAAAGGGATAATAGTGTTTTAAAGCAAAGACTAGTACAAAGAGTGACGTGTGGCATGTATTCACCTTGATACAATGCACATTCAGCAACTGAAGAAAGCAGAAAGCTGAAGAAGTGGTTTCAAGGAATAAGTTATACCGAGGGCCTGGCTCATCACTGCATTTCTCTGCTTTTTTTATGGGAGCAAAACTGAGAGACAATTTCATCATTTAGGGGACGCCGGAATACTAATGTCCATCTGCTGGCATATGGAGCTCTTCTCACTGTGCTCCTGCCTGGTGCTTGGGATGGCTCCAGGGCAAAGCTACCCCGATGCCATTCCTGTGCTTCACTGGAGTTAACATAAATTTAAAACTTAAATGGCCCAAAGGCAGGCTGAGCCTTAGCTACAGAACACATGTTCAAAACAACATGATTTGCTAGGGCCAGTGCCTTTACACCACTCATCACAATGTTACTCATTTTGGGCTCTGATCAGGACATGTCCCTCTCAGACAGATGAGAAATGCTCCATCAATGCTTATCTGCTCTCTGTTATGACTGGAAATGGGTCCACCCCTTTTGGATGCTGCTCTGTTTGCTTCCATTTATCAACCACTGGCCCCAGCACTTACAGTTCAGATTTAATTTGCTGTTTTAAACTCAGGCTTTATTCAGCCGCAGTTCATACCACCATCACTAATAATCTTGTGCAAGTCTGGTTCAATTCAATTGCTAGACAAGCTGTGAGGTGGCATTGGGAAGAAAACTGAATTGCTTGCCAGGGTGGGCTTTTAAAGTCAAAATTTCAGACAAGGCAAACTCATTCTGATTATGGGAAGTTTCTGCCCAAAGATTCATCTGAAGTCAAAATGCATAACCTTAACCACCTTGAAAAGTTTTCCTCCATTTTCTCCTGATTTCAACCCCGATGGTTGTTTGGGTCAGAAGCTGGTTGTGTGCCCTTGGTGGGTGCCACCAAAGCTGGAGTTGTGCCGTGCAGGCAATGACAACGCAGCTCAGATGTGGGGCCACTAACACTCCAAATGTGGTCACCAAGAGACCACCTGGACATGGACCAGGAATGAAGGAAAGCCCCAGCCTGGCCATGGGACTTTGAGATGAGCTTCCGTTGTACAACGCAGCCTAAGAGAAACCTCAGTTTGTCATCACTGCACTTCCCAGGATGAAGTTTCTCTTGGCTTCTCCTTCCCAAGGAGAAAGTATCTATCTGGTTAAGCAGAAAACATAACGACTGAATCCTCAGAGGCGCAGATAATGTTCCCAGTTCTCCTCGGAAAATCTTAAGGCTCAGAAACCTAATTAATGATACCTACTGGGGACATGATTAATTACTAAACAAGAAAGTTTAAAGAAAGAAATTCAGATGAATATTTCATTTATAGTTCAGCATGAAACTTAAAATAAGGACAATGTCTTATATTTTCCTTAATTTTTCTTGGAAAGAAACTCACTGCAGTAGAATAGGGCTGCCAGTTAATTGGTGGTAGGTTGTGGGACCACTAGGAAGATTCAGAGAAAATCCAGTCCCACATTGCCCATGATCCATGGCCCAGACAGGACAGAAATGCAATGTGCAAGTGCCCAAACTGTCTTGTAAACAAAGCAGCTATAAACAAAGCAGATGCTCTTTTGCCCATCCTTCACCAACTTAGCCTTGAACAATGTAAAAGCTTCTGCGATTCTGCACTAACCATCTTTTCAAAGATCAAGTCCATGTAATACAGAGATAGATATAAAAAAATAATGTATTTCCTGGGAGACTTTGGTGTTCCCAGTGACTCTGAACTCCCTCACTGCAGGGAGAGAGGGATTGTTACTATTTCTTTTTTCCCTTCGACTTACACAAGCTGCGTCATCCTGGGAATGCTTCATTTTTAAGGACTTGAGCAAGAGAAGAAGCTGGAGATTTACAGTGTGGTTTTGCAGCCTGGTATTTACTACGCTTTGGAGCATTTCCAACAAGGCAGACTGCTGACGAGGTTCATTCATTACTGCCACCTCCACTCAGCTCACAGCCCGAACGGTGGGGCTGGTGTCACCTCCATACCAGACCATAATTACCTGCTAAGGTAAAGCCTGGTAGGTGTTAATCCAGTGATAATCAAACTGTGGACTGATATTTAATATCCCTTCATAGAGCAGTTTGACCAAAGCACCCCTGCTAACACTCAATACTTGGCTTGCTTTCATGAATATCGCCCAGACCTTTGGGCTAGTGGAAGGAAACAAAGCTCTAAGCTGTGGAGCACACAGCAAAAATCTTTCCTATCCATCTTGTTTTCCTTTGTATGTTTTCCAATTCAAAGTATGGTAACTAATTTAGAGCAATACTGTGAGGTTTAGCCATTTGTTATTTGGAAACGATTTTTAAGAGATGCGAAAATTACCATGAGACACTAAAATTTTCCCTTTGATGTTGAGGAAGGATCCTGATTCAGTGCAAGCTGAGGGAGAAAAGCTTTCTGAAATGTGGAGCTTTTACTCTATTCCCATACAGTCACCCACTAGTTCCCACCTTGCTTAGCTTTTAAAGTCTGTCTAGTCCAAGGCGTTTGCCACACAGAGTTCTTTGCAGTGTGAGAAACCAAGATTTCAACGAAAGATGGAACATTGTTGAAAAGCAATGATGGCAAAAAAGCATAAAATCATTACTTTTTTAAAGAACCAATTTTGACAAGAAAGCATTTGAATATGGTGTCATCCAGCATTCAACTCTTTAATGCATTTAGCGTACTTAATGTAAATTTAATTTATTTAATGTAAAAATACCTTTGTACTTGGAGATTTGGTCAGCACTTGGCTCTATCACATCATTGTTGATGGTGACCCCTGGATAGCTGGCTTGTATTTTTGAGAGGATCAGCAGGTCAATCTCACCTAGGGAAGCAGACAACATAAAACTCAAGATGGAAACAAAGCTCAGGTAAAAGTTATCTCCACCACCATCATATCCCCAGTTTTGAAGACTGATGCCTGCCATTCACATATAGAAAATGTACCACGGAGGTACACGTCGCTTCTTTGTATTCTCAGCAGATTGCCACTGAGGGTTTAGCTCTAGGATTCAAGAAAACATTAAATATCAGTCCCAACTGTCTTCATTCCTCCTCTCTGCCACCACCAGTGCCAAGGGAAAAACAGACACAGTCACGCCTGTGGCTTGACCTCGTATTTTCTGAACATGATCAAACCTCCCAGGGAAGATCCTAAACGAACCCGATGGCACCAGGTCTGATGGTCTCAAGCCACCAGCCAACCCGGCAGAATTTCTTTGGAGTCAGTAAGAGCATTTTCAGCCAAGTGTCTCACTTGTAACCAGGTCACGCAGGTGAGGGAGAAGAGAATGTGTGTTTATGCTGGAATCAGAAACAGCATTCCTGTCTGTTTGTCTTTACTGTGACTTTTTCCCCAAGCAGGATGAGTAATGCACGTACCACTAATGTTCATCTGTTTACAGAACACTCCAGAGCTGACTGTACTTTGTGAGAAACAGCTCTCTCTGCATACTGTTCAGGCTAGATGCAATTATTCTATCAATGGTAGTACCAATAGATCCAACATTTTAAAATTTAGAAAGAGCTGCCATTGCTCTTGGCCACCTTTCCTCATCCACAGTATAGAAAGCTCAGGGAGAAGATGCTCCTGATGGAGGCATGGGGACAAGGACAACATCACTCTGGTTTGCTTAGGTTTCTTAGGGCTCACTTCTGCTTGTTGTGCTTGAATGAATTTTAGGTAGAAAAAATAATAGAAGAGTAAATTAAGTGAGGCAGAGTACAACGTTTTCAGACTTACGTGTCTTTCTTAAGACAACTAATAACACCAACATTTACATGGCATCTGTGCAAGCATATTCTTAGAGGGAGGAAGACTGAATTTCTGAAGGAGCAGAAATAGCTGTATCTTTGCTGTCACTGCAAACACTGCATTTCAGTGAAAAATCAGAGCAAAGTCAGTCATCTGTACACTGATGTGGCAAAATCTGTGAACACAGAATTTTGAATGAACTACTGCAATATTTTTGATTTTTGGTTGTGTTACCAACTTTCTGTAAAACGGATTAGCCCTTTGAAAAGGCTGTGCGTGTCCTGATTAAAAAAACCATCAGATTTTGTGTTTCCATATGCAGATAAGTTAATATATTCCCTTCCACCCTACTATGGCCAAACCACCCTTGTATTGTTTTTAACCATTAAAAAAACCACCCTTTTGATTCATAATTTAATCCACAGCCTTAATTGACTTCGGTTAGCTCTTTTATATGCAAACAAGTGTCCTGAGGCATTTTACAGTCAGATCTGCAGCAGCTTGCATTATCAACAATTTGGCAATTAGGCTATCCAAATTATTTAAACTCTCCAACACAATTACCTTTTAAAGGCTACCACTATGTTCGCCATTAAGTTTCTAATTAAACATTTTACGTAACGGGATAGTTTATAGCACAGTTGCTACTTTATAGCAGCGTTGATGGCTTTTATGGTTTTTAAAGGTACAGAGTGCTGCGCGCTGGAGTGTGAACTTAATAAGGCAGAGGCTGCGGGCAAAGGCAGGCGCTGTCGATGGGTGGGTGTAATGGGAAATGATGCTACGTTAAATGGTTTGCTTGCCTCTCGAGGTGGAAAAGTGGAATGTTTTCCTTCCCTGAGCGGCCGGGGGCAGACGGGCTGGGGCAGCAGCTCCATCCCTGCCCTCCCACATCAGCAGGGTCGGCTGGGGGATGCGGGGATTTGCTGCCTCCTGACCTCCTAAGGGCCCACAAGGAGCAGGGTTTTGGTGGCGTAGGGGTTTTTTTACATCATGAAACTGAATACCCATCATGCTAAGTCCCTGGTTAGGGAGCTAAGCACCTCACTAAGCAGAGTCTTCCCGTTAAAAACATTTTTTGGGGTAGAAGACTGGTTTCCCTTGTTTGGGAAGCAATGTTCCTACTCTGTCGTACTGTTTCATAACTAACAGCCATCATTTACATACAATTATTTTTACTTATTAAGAGAGATTGACAAAGCTGAGATTAGTCTTTGGAGATGGTATGACTAAAGCATTTGAACTAAATTAACCATTCTTATGAAATTCAAGTTTGATGACTTAATGGGCAGAGCAGAATTAGAAAACGTAGGCTTTAATTAAGCAAGAACTTAAGCAAGGATTTAATGAGGTGCCACTTGTTACTGGTCTTGTTTTTCTACCCAGTGAACTTCAGATAAGAGACCTATTTCTTGTGATTTCTCTGGACCTTAAGTTCAGCTCCAATGTTTCGGGGGGCAGGAGCTCCAGGAGGCGCTTGTGCATTGAGGATGGCCAGTGAGGACATACAGACAGGACAGAGATCAGCCGAGGCCGTCAGGCAGGAGGCAGCACTGACGGGAAGTTACCACACCAGTAAATAGCTACAGAGTAAAATAAGTGCAATGCAAGCAAAAATCACATATTCTGAGGAATACAGGCACTGTGGCACTTCTTTTTTGCATAGAAACACTATGGGGCAGTTCAAGCCTTTCTCTGGCCTTAAGGAGCAATGTTGCACAAGGAGGTTTTTCAAGGAGGACATGCAAGAATCGGGATGGGGAGGCACGAGTTGTTTTTAGGTGTGTGGCCACACACCACCTAATGCCATCTGTCCCTGCAGCTGAGCTTTCAAGAAAAGTCTTATTTCCTGCTCTGCCCCTTTTTGTAAATGTAATCTATTCATCAAAAAGAAAGGTAAAAGCAGTACTGAAGTCTATAGCATACCTGCTCCACCACCAACACTTAGAATATTGATTGTAGGCTTCTCGTTTCCAATACTGAAAAACATTATTGATACATTTTGGGAAAGCTGCCTAGTAGAGAGGGTTACATCCACTTTGTTAGGCACCTGAGACCCCATGAGGACTAAAATCTGTAGGACGAAATCAAATGCAATGTGTACGTGTACAGGCATGCCTGCAAGCTGGCAGGAGGGACCAGATTCAGAACTCTGCTTGTTGGGGACTCCTGTTCCAGGCATTTTGGCAATTTGGAGAGGACTTCTGTTTTTATTACAAGTGCATACAAGCAGCAGCACGTACACGCCTTCTCCATGTCTGTGCTTCAAGGACTAGAGACTTCTCTGAGTCTAGACCAGCAGCTTAAATATTATTTGCAGAAGTTTTACATTTTGCAAAATGGAGAGGAAAAAGAGAGAGTGTCATGTGATTAAAATCCCTTAGCGAGGCTTTGGCAGAGTCATAAAGCCCTGGGCTGGGAAAAGGGTTTCCCTAGAACCAGCATTTGTCCCCAGCTGCCCGAGCCAGCCTGCAAAGCCAGGAGTCCAGCACAAAACACACCCTGGCAGGCAAAGCAGGAGCATTATTTACACAAACTAGAGACAGCCTAAATATTACCTGAACAGATTGCATTTAAAAAGATGCTTTCAGTCAACCTGCATGTTGAAATGTACTATCTGTTACTGCATTTTAGAGCTGATGTGGGGCGAGCACGCCAGGAAACAACTCAGCCTTATCTGCTCCTTGCGAGGCAGGCTCTGTCCCAAAGCCGTTCAGCAGCGTATATAAATGAAATCTGCAGCCAAGCCCTATCGGACACCTACAGACAGGACGGCCGGCAGGGAACGGCAATCTGCCTCTGGCAGGCAGCCCCCCGAGCCCATCCCCACCGCAGGATGGTGCCACCAGGCTGTCCTTCAGCTCCATGTGGCCACCTCCCTGTCACCTGGCGATCACCGCCGGCAGCTGCCGCTCCATGAACTCCCGCATGCACTGGTGCTCCGTCGAATTTGCGAGGAAGAGGCGGAAAGCCTGGAGGTATCTGGTGGGGTTGGTGAGCAAGCTCCTCATGGGTGAGGCCATGCTGGCGGTCAGAAGGCTGCAGGAGGGGACGGGTTGCTCCCCGAGGCTCTTATTTCAGACCTAGAGAATGAGTAACAAACAGCAGAGAGGGAAAAGCAAGCATGTACATGGACTTTGCTCCTTGCCCTTGACCCTGCTACTGCACCTTAGAGCACTTGAAAAAATATTATGCAATTTGGCGATAGAAGCTGCAAATCAGGTTTGAGCAGTGAAGGGTAACATATCATCCTTAATTTGCGCAGAGAAAATGCGAGCATTTTTTAACTCTGCTGACACAGGGCTCTGTTAAAACCCAGTAAAAGGGTCTTTAGATGGTTCTTAAATAAAAGAAAAATTCCCTATTTCTTGAAGGCATGGAGAGGCTCTGAAGACTTGGTCTGGATTAGAAAAAAGTACAACACACATCTCCAGAGATGCTGGCAGATGTCTCTGTTTTCTTAAGCTTTTGATGTTCTTTAAGAGAATGCTGATGGTGGGGTGAAAACAGTAAAACCGTATAAATGCACTCTTTATTTTCCTACTTCCTCTGAAGATAATGGTATGATTCCCGTGGGCTAAGTAGTTAATTCACAAAAGCCACGTGAGTTACTGGAATGGATGTTGTGCTAAACCCAGCTTACACAGTTGGGAGTGGGGTGGCAGAGCATGCTGCTGGGAAATGTGCTGTACCTTGAGAAGTGCACAAAGATGCTTTCACCCCCTCCTAAACTGCAGTTTAAGTCTGTCTTGTCTTGTTCTAACAAGGTGAAAGAGCTCCCCTTCCTTCTCGTGGGTCCCTGGGCTCAAGGGACATTTCTTACATTCAGTCTTTCTCGCAGGCGTTATGTCCCAGCCACCTCTCGTTATTTTTATTGCTCCCTTTGGACTGTCTCCAGCCAAGACCTTTTGTTGAAGTGCAGCAGCTGAGGACGAAACTTCCCACCCGCTGATGTCCCCCAGCTGCCAGCACATCTGGGACGGCTTCCCTCACCCCACTGAGGCCCCACGTACTTTCCCTTCACTCACCAGTGTGACCACTGAAATACGAACCATGGGCTTTTTCCACACTTCTCTTGTCTCTTTGAATTCTAATTCTGTCCTCTGTGGTGCTCCCAGTCCGTCCCAGCTGCACGTGGAATAACAACAGTCTCATCCCTTCCTCAAATCCTTTGGAAGCCCAAAAGAGTATCAGCCTCAGGTTCCTGCTTGTCATGGCCTCCCTTTCTGGCAGTGAACTGCTGATAACTTTTCTAACTGTGCAAACAGTTTTCCAGCCACCCAACAGCTGTCTCATCAAAGCCACATCTTCTTCATTTGCTTATGTCACACAAGATGGTGCCAACCCTAAAGCCTCCTTCTCCCCTGTACGCTGGAGCAGTTGCAGCACCAGTACAAAGATGGGCTTGGCACGATTTCTCCCTTACATCTCCACATTGCCATCCCCTAATTCTCTTTCTGGTGCTCACTCTTTTTCAAAGGATGATTTCTAGGGACAGCATCATGCTGAGCAGCTGCAGTTCCCCAGCTCCTCCTCCTTCTTCTCCTGCTCCTTTTTGCAATGATAACGTGAGCTACTCGGCTTTGCCCACCTTCCTTTGCTGTTCATGCCAAATAAAATATCCAGGTTGTGACATGTTTTGGTTTTGCACCCCATGGGCCACACCTGCACACATCCCAAAGGTTCCCACAAGAGAATGGATGGTGAAGGTTGGTGGTGATGCACTTCTTGTGCTGCTACTGGAGTTGTTAGGCCAATTAGCAACACCTGTTAATTGCTGTCCTTGAGGCAGTCCCAAAGTCCAGCAGCAACCTCCGAAGCAGGACCCAAGGTGTGATTTTCCACCCACACCACTGTCAGGCAGACCTGGCTTTCAGTACGCTGTTTGTTCCTTAGCGCCACAGACAGCAAGGATGCTTTCAGGGGAAAAAACACCTAAACCAAGTATGTTAAACAACAATGATGATGAAAAGGGCCTGGTAACAAGTACATGGGAGAGCTTTAAAAACTTTGCTGGGTTCTTTGATGCCCATGAGAGCTGGTCAGAGTGGCATGGGGACACTCACATCCCCAAAAAAATACGTATTAACCTGGGGAAAACAAGTATAAATTTTTGCAGAGAATGTAAGAAAGCAAACACCTGGATGTGCATCAGGTGAGAATTACTGCTAACCCACCCCAAAAATAAAGTGATACATAGTTTACCCATTCCTGTGCTCTACCCTACTCTTCCCTTCTTACTTTAAGTGCATAAAGAGCAATTTGTCACTAACATAGTTTGCTACCTTCAATCTTGAAAAAACTATTTTGCAGTTAATAAGAAGAGATTCAAATAACTGACCTTTTTTCTATGCCTCCCTCTACTTCCTGTGATTTAATTTGCTGACATCCTCTGCTCGTCAGTCTCTAATGAGCAGCTGAGATTCATTTTTGTGTTAGGTGCAGTTCAAGGAATTTGTCTCATTTATTTCATTACGCTTTTGGCTGTTTGAATTTGCCCCATTTATTCCATTATGTATTTTGCAGCTTGAATTGCAGCCAGTTAATTTTAAAAACGAGTAAAGAGAAGGATTTTTTCTGAATCAGGCTGATTGACAGAAACTTTTGGATAATTATGTTCACTTGGGCATGTTTCCTTCAGTGATAATCCAAATTCATACATAGCTGTCTAAAAAGATTGAGGAGTCTTGAAAACGTACTCTGTGTTTACTCTGCAGTTGCTTGATCCACCCCTGGTTTGCGCCTGCGCCAGCAGACTTAAACCTGCTTTAAACTCCCCATAAAACCCTTTAAACCTTCCCCGTGAAGCCAGAAAACAAAGTGAGCGTGCCCCCAGCTGTAAGCTGTTTGAGGCAGGAGCTTGTTAGCACAGGATTACGTCTTGTCGCTGAACGCCAGCAAAGCAGGGATCCCTCCTGGAGGAGTTCAATGCAATTTGTCTCCCCTGCTTCTCTCGCAGGCGGCCGTACTTACGTGCGAGCGCTCTGTGCCTCCCGGGCTCCCACGGCTGACGATGCTCGGGATGCGATCCCGGCCAGACACCTTCTGCTGCCGTCCCACCCCCGGGGCTGCGACGTGGCAGCACCGAGGAGGTTTTGCTGCCTGGGAACGGAGCAGAAGAGATCACAACCAGCTGTCTGCAGAGGCTGAGGGGACAGCTTAAACCCTGCCCGCCGTGTCCAGCCTCTGTGTGGTCCTACCTGCTGTCCCCAAGGACACACCTGGCACGGCCACCAAACCCCTGGGAGCGTTTACACACAGAGCTCTGCTCAGGTGTTAATTAGAGCCGGGTGAAAAACAAAGCGCTGCCACTGGTATGTAATAAATGCAGCTCTTGACAAATTGGAAATAATTATCTCAGTGTGTGGCATATGGCGATGTACAGTATCATTTAGTTTCCCTATAGTGGTATAGATTACTTTGCTTTTTACTTTGTTTTCTCACCAGCAGCTGAGATTTTGCTTATCCCTTACTTTCCAGGGCTTAAGCAATCAGAAGCATTTTCCAAGTTGTGTGCACCCTCCACAGCCCTGCTAGAAGCAGTTTTATCCCAGCGAACACAAGCACTGACCCATGTCTGCTATCACGCTGAGTTTTGGTGTTCAGAGCACTGGTAAAATATTTGCCCTCTGTGTGCCTTAAATTAGTTATTGTTCCATTATGTTAAGTGAGAAGGAGTATTTTTAATTTAAATGAGAAGTTTTCCTTCTGGACTTAGTTGGACAAACGAACAATTAATGGAGAAATTAACAGTTCACATTGCAAAATTCATACAAAATAACACTAGTAATATTAATAATCATGCTTTCAGAGGCACGGTTACAGGAAGAACAACTGTTGTTCAACATGTAGCTGAAAGTTTACTGACATAAAGATTTCCTATCAACAGTTAAAACAGTTCAGCTAGAACGATGACTGTGTGGGAAGGGAAACACCCACTGCATTTTTTTTCTCTCCAAACACAGCACCATTTCCAAACCTCTCGGAGCGAAGGACTGAGCCAAGAGCTGTGGGGCCACGGTGTTTCAGTACCTTTGGCTGGTCCCTCGGCAAAGAGAGGTGCCAAGGCCACGCAGGAGGGACCAGCAGCCCCACAAGTGTTTTTGCCGTTTCAAATCGGCGATCATGACTTTATTTGCAAGTGGCATTTTAAGGAAAATGAAACAGCAGCTACTCTGTCAGCCAGCCACAAACCGAGCCACATTCTCTCCACTTGCAAGTCCCAGCTAATGCTCATTTGGCAGCACTGGCTGCGGGCGCAAACCCCGCTGCAGCAGCAGCCGCGCAAAGCCCTGTGCTGGCTCCATAGCGGTGACAAGCAGCACTGTTCAAACACAGCTGAACAGCAAGGTCAGCGGCGTTTTACTGGTCTTCTTTGCAGTCCTGGAAATCTGCGTTAATTGGCAGCACTAGAGCTATGCAAGTTGGTTGAAAGAAAATAAACTCGGCGCATCTGGCCCGTGGTTTTTCTCCCTCTGCAATCCACTAAAAATGAGTTTTCCAAGTGCCAGTTGCCATTTAATAGGGAAGTCTAAGTTTAGAGAGCCAAAAACAAAAATTACATGCATCTGGTGCTTTTAAGTGCTTTATGAAAATAAAAGATGTTGCTGTTAATTTCCTTCTTTAATTTCCCCCAGTGACACATTCTGTGAGCTTTAAGCCAAATTTCAGCCATTTCAGTTTGATGTGGCACGGGGTAATTTGGGAGGAAGGGTGCTGCACCATTGCCCAGACCTTCCCTTCCCTGCCCCAGCACCCTCCCTTCCCAAGGGTGTCTGCATGATGTGCTGCAGCCCCGTGCCCCGGGCAGGGCTGTGCTGAGCCCGGCAGAGAAGGGCAGGAGCCAGGATGGGGCTGGCATCACTCTGCAAAATGAAATCCTGCAGAGAAGCTGGTCACGGAGCCCTCCAGCAGACCTATGGTTTTGTTCATTAGTGTGGTTTTACGCTGCTTAACATCAATATTAAGAAAACAAAAATCACCTCGCTGTGCCATTTTGCCATGCGACCTCCTACGTACAGGACTGTCCGGGGTGGCAAGAGGCTGAGTTGTTGAAAGGAAATCCCACGAGCCTTGACAGCATCAATATTTGGGAAATAATAGCTATTGTGCACTGAACATCTCTGCCATAGAATCACAGAATCATTTTGGTTGGAAGAGACCGCTAAGATCCTCAAGTCAAACCATAACCTAACTCTGGCACTAAACCATGTCCTGAAGAACCTTATCTATATGCCTGTCATGACAACTCAGGGGACAATTCACAATTCTGTAGCTGCTTGGTCAACAGTGATGTGGTATAATATTAAAATACAAATTGTGAGTAAAACAAGTCCACACAGAAACCTTGCAAAGATCTGACTAGTTGTGACTGGACCCTTAAGCAAGGCACAAGCTGGGAACAGTCCACATCTGCAGATTATTTCCTTCTCTGGAATACATGTGTGTGCGTTTGGGCTGAAAATTCGTACTCTGGGAGGGAGGAGAAAGAAGTTAAAAGTTACAGTCCAGGTCCAAAGGAATCACTATAATTTCTTCTCCCAGCAGTGCTGGGAGCCATGCTGGGAGCCAGCCGTCACTGAAAAGGAGGTGCAGGGGACATGTCCTGCCACATGCTCCTGGGGTGGCCAAGCAGCAGGATTTTCACAGAAAGGGTTGTGAAAACACTGGAACAGGCTGCCCAGGGCAGTGGTGGAGTCACTATCCCTGGAGGGGTTTAAAAGACATGTAGATGAGGCTCTTAGTAGGGACATAGTTTAGTGCCAGAGTTAGGTTATGGTTGGACTCAAAGATCTTAAGGGTCTCTTCCAACCAAAATGATTCTATGATTCTATTTCCCATATGTTGTGCTGATCCACAAGCTCCAACAGCCTCATTGGTCCCACAGCCGAAGTGGGAATGGAACAGCAGCACTGAAATATCAGCTGAAGATTCAGAGGACCTGTGATAACTGCTTCATCAATTGATACCTCCAGAGATGGAAAGTGCTACCTAAATTAACGAAACAGATGGGCACAAACCAGTGGTGGTTACATGTGGAGACAGAAGATCACAAGGCATGAAGCTGTGTTATGCTGATTTTACCTTGGAAGGGACAGGAGCGGCGAAATAGCCCGTCGTTTTTGTGCATGGCTGCAGCCCCTGTCGCTTGGGTGAAGATCTGTCACTTTTGGAGCAGGGACCAAAGCCTGGAGTCACAGCTGAGCAAACTGAGCTTGGGAACAGGCAGAGGATGGATCCGTGTGTAATGTCCCCCCTGCCTTAATAAAACCCGAGAGCCAAAAATACATAGGTCAGATATAGTAAACTGGAATTTCAAGAGGCAGCAGGAGTTGGAAAGGCTGGCCAGGAAAGACCCAATCTCTATCCTGCCACCAGAATTCAAAGCATGTGTAGATGGACCCAATATCTGAGTCCAGAGACCCAGGAGTTTACTTGGCTCACCTCTGGATCTGATTTAATCACACTCAGCCAGCCCGATAAAAGCAGAAGCTAGACGTCGCTTAATGTCTAAAGAATTATTTCTCCTGTCTTCTAATAAAGCACGCCAATGTAAGCTGGAGTTGATAACAAGATTGCTGCGCTGGGGTAGCAAAATCTCATTTTACAGGACAACCGAACTGTCAGTGCCAAAGAGCAGACAGGTTATTGCTCATGCTCCTCCAAGGTTGCTTTTATTAAAATGGAAATTTCCAAAGCTTTGCATGCACATACACACAGCCCCGGGTGCAGACGTCCCTTGGAGGGGGAGAGGGGACGGACACAAGGCCACGGCTGCCGCCTCCCTCCTGCAGCTCATGAGCTGCAGCCCTCACAAAGCGGGGTGTCTGGGGCTGCAGCACAGCGTGTCTCTGCCTCACCTGGAGGGGTCCATGTCTGCACAGCCCCCAACCTCAACACAGCCTTTGGGGGGCTGGCAGGTACAGCAGCCCCGGGTGGGATGCGCTCCCCAGGGCTGCACCCCAAGAACTCCCCATCCGATTTGGGTGAGGTTTTGCTCTTCCTCCTCAGACCCAGCATAGGTGTCATCACCTTAAAATTGAGCCTTTCACATTCCGGGCTGCCACCACTCTTCGCAACAGGGGTGCAGCTCCCCAGCCCCTCTCCGGCACGGCCAGCCTCAAAACACCACAACTGGTTCATCCCTGCAGGCACTTCCCTGCTTTAAACCAGCAAAAATTAACTAACACCTGAATGTACTTTCGTTTTTGTCATGGTAATACACTGAGCGACTGCAACAGGCTGAACCCGAACCTGCTGCTGAGGACTCATTCAACAAGCATGTTGCTTTATCTTCCCAAGTACTTCTGAGGAACGGACTATAATTTTTACAAATGTCTGCATTTGTTAAAATAATTTTGCTATTTCCCTCCTCCCGAAGTTAAATGAATCAAAGATTGTTTTTGAAATATCTCATTATGCACCACTCCAAACTTCTGGCTTGTAATTAGTGACACAAATCAGTGCTGAAAAAAGAAAAATTCTTAGAGTATTTCAGTAAGTAATTTGAAAATGAAATTCTTAATTCAGTTTATCTCAGAAAGAAATTTTAAAAATGTTGGCAAGGGATTTCATTATTGTGTTTGGGGTTTCATTATTGGGTTTGGAGATGGTAAAGGATGGTGAACAACTTCACCAACTGGCACCCCTTACCAGAAAGGGCTGGTAGAAAGTGATGCTGCCAGAAATGACCCGGAGTGAACAGCTCTCGTCCTGCAAAGCCACGAGGCAGCGACGGAGCAGACACGAGAGCCCCTGAGCAGCATCCAGCTCATTTTTCCCTTGGGACTTCAATCTCTGCCAAGAAACTAGTTCCTGTGCTGGAGAAGCGTGAAGGGCTCAGCAAAGACCTGGCTCGGGTTATTGATGTCAGGGGAAAGCAGAATTATGCCAGGGAAGAAAAGTTGCCACTTCTTTGCCACTTTTGCTGCTGATAAGTTTTCTAGGCAGGTATGGGTTTTAACAAGCAACAACCATTCACTCATTATTAAAAATACCCCAATTTTAGGGCATTTTACCCATTTATAGGAATAATTATTTTCTCTTTTCAAGTTGCAGTCATACAAGGACAGAACTGACAAAATACTCAACTACCTATAAATGAAAAATACCATTTTGAACATTTTTTTTCAGCGTGTGTCACATGGGGCCACCCCTGGTACTCAGTGGAGCTTCAAACCCACCTTATTAGGCTGCAGCTTGATGATAAAGGCACGAAGCAATACAGAAGACATGCAGCTCTTAGCTCCTGCTCGTGTTTTAAATCATTTTCACTTGTAACAGCAACAGTCTGTTATTTATTCCGAAACAAATATTCCTGGCTCAGAAGATCACTGTCTTTCTGATATCTGCAGAACATCCACTTGCAACCTTCCGTGTTATTAATTTCCCCTCACCTCCCCCTCTAGCTGTTCCCTAATGAGCTTCTGCTACGAAGAGGATCTGAACGAGCCGCATTTGAAAAGCAATCAACCGAAATTAGAAGGGCTTTCTTCTTTGGGAAGCCGTCACCCCCCCGAGCACATGGCACTGATGTGTCTGTCACTCGGGCTCCGACACGTCAACGCGGGAGCGCGGCAGCCGCCTTGCTTTGACGGCACCGCCGCAGCGTCCTCTGACAACTGCATATTCCGCTCGCAGCTCCTCGGTGTGCTTCGCCTGCCTCCTAAATCTCTCTGCTTCAAGTGTAATATTTTCGTGCCATTCATATCTCTTCCTGTGGGAACTTATGATAAGCTTTGGAAACGGCTTAGACACACTTGCTCCCCTCTGATGGCAGCAGCCGTGGACGGCTCTCATAGTCAAAATGCTCACGTTAAGACCACTGTAAAACCATGTATTAGGAACACTTCAGATATTTGTAAGCCGGCATTCATACCAAACCCCAGCTTTTAAATTATTCTGACCTGCCAAGAATATCCTTTTGACAAAATCCGTTTCGTTATCTTTAAGTCTCTGGGATCCTGGGCCTGATGGCAGCTGTCAGTACCTGATGTCTGTACAGCCCTGAGCCTACGCACCATTTTGGGCACTGAATCACTGTAGTAACCTACCTATACTGAGCATCTAAAATGATCCATAAGTCTTTCTGGAGAGTTTCTGCTTCCTGGGACAGAGAAAGGTGTCCTGAACATGACGATTTGCACCCCAACCCCTCCATACCAGCCAATTGCCTTTGTCTTTTTTTCTTTGCCTTTTTTTATTCCAACACCCGAGTCTTTGTCCTTTCAACTTCATTATGATGATATGTTCTCACAGGTTACTGATGAAAATACATTCGTTGGTAACAGAGGGCCAGCGAACATCCAGACCGCCCGCGTGGGAACCCGGCTCAGCAAAATCCACTTTCTCAGGGAAACCGCGCGGCCCCAGACTTGCTCCAGCTTTGGACACACATGGGACGAGACGCTTGGCCACACCGTTTCTATTTCAGTCGCTCTCTCCCAGGCCTAACAATGGGTCAAAGGTGGAGGAATAAGGAAAATAAAGATCAAATACTCCTGCAAGCTGGATGGATGGGCATGGAGGGCTGCTTGCTACATGAGCCCTTGACTTTGAGCAAGCACACACAGCAGGGTAAGTTTTAATGGTACCGTGTAACTCATAACCACAACACAAACTGCATCAAGGACCACAGAAACAGGCTGAAACTTTTGCAAAACTGATCTCAGTATTTTTTTTAATTCCAGATGTTATGGCCAACCACTGTCACATGCAACTGGACCCCTGGATGCTGCTACTCAGGCTCAAAAGCGAGATGGTCTGTGACCCGCCAGGGCCTCGTATGGCCACGCTGTAGCTTGGCTGTGAGCACGGCCGTGCTTTAATTTATACTACATTTTGAACGAGTATATTAGTTTCAGAGCTGAGCTTACCACCTGCTGCCAAAAAAGAGTTGCAAATGTGGAATTTCACGGTGAAATATCAGTACAAAACCACTGCTTCCTTGCTAGCACTAGGTACATGGATCATGCGAAAGCCCACGATGTAGTACTATAACATCGCTCAAGTGAAAATCTACAAGAGATTTTAATGGATAGTGCTGTCATACTTCTTTTAATTACAACTTAACTTGGAGCCAAGGGGAGCCTTGACTGGTAAGCTCCTCCCTGCAGAAAAAGCCGAAAAGCCCATCCTGAAACCTCCCTAAAAGCGAAAAGTCATTCCCAAAGAAATGCTTGTTGTTTCCTCAACCTTTAAAGTGAAGATGTCTTCATTTGCACTGAAGCCAGACGTGAAGAAGTCAGTCTGAAAAGGAAGTTTCTGGAATGTGAGGAGTGGGGGAAGGGGCTGCGAGGGGTGTCTGCAGGCAGCCTGGTATGGACTGGACCTGGAAGGAGGTGGCTCGGTGCTGCCACAGCCACCCGTGGTTCCCGATCGCATCCTTTGAGCTCCTTCTGCTGTCGCAGCCCAAGTAATTGCCATTCCCAGAGTGGTGCCCTTGCCTTTTCACTCACCCCTCTTATCTATCGCAATGCTCTCCCTTCCCTTTCTGCCCTGCAGGCCTACAACTGTTGCTTGTAATAAGTTTTTTTTTAATACCATTTCTATCTCTCGTCTCAATCCAGCTGGTGCCATTGTAGGCAGTTTCCATGTGTCACCGCTTCTTTCAAGCATCATATCCTCCTGCAAGATACCGACACATCCGACTCAGCCTGCCCACTCTCTCCTTTGTGCAGGCTTTATATTGCAAGTTATTTAAACTCCCAGCTATTTTCCTAAATAAATAAGCCTGGGACCAGTTACTCTAAAAGGTATCAGGGTTTTATTAGAAAGCTACATTGCCATCTTGTTATTTTGATCCCTATTCACCTCTCATCTTCTCACAGACAAAAGCCTCTGAGTTTCCTTATATATATGTGTGTGTATTCATGTTTTTATTGAGCAGGAATCCTCTTTGCAATCTCTGTCCTGAAATGAGGCTGCTCTGTGGCTTATAGTCAGTGTTTTACTTGGGTTTCAATTTATCTCTGCTTTGTCAAACCCCTGGTGAAGTTAATGGTGACAAAAGGGCAAGTAAGTAAAGGACTTCAGGATTTGGCCCTGATTTCAGTGACAGGCGTTCACCTCCTGGTACAGATGCTTGTTTCCCTGTTGCAGCCACATCCAGATTCTGGGGGAATTGCAAAGGGGAGGGCAGTGGGGAATTTCTTTTGGGTTAGGATATGCAAGGATGGGTAGGGTACACAAAAATGCAAAGCAAACTGAAATTCATCAAATCGCAGCAGTTACGTCAAAGACAGAGTTGAAAAAAATGCACCATCTTGCTGTAGTGGATGGACTTTACTCACTGTGCCGTTCAGAGTGCAGAGGAGGGAAACCTGTGGTTGTATCCCCAGGCTGTGGGACGGTTCCTGGTAACACGGGGTTAAAGCTGCAGCATCCCACCTCCAGGCAGGAAAAGGCAAAAGTGGTCCAGCTCTGGCTTTCCAGAGGCAAACATCTGCACAGCCAGAGTGAATAAAACATGGAAACACGCCAAAATCATCAGGGCAGCTGGGGATGGGTTTTTTTTATGCTTTTTCCCCACTCTTTCAGCCTGCAAACAACACACCCTGATCTTATGCCCTGTTCCAGTCACCTTCTGTTACGCACAATGTCTCATCCTGACTAGAGCTTCACGAGCACCCAGGCATGACCTCCACAAAGGGCACTGCTATTTTGGGGGTGCCTGCTAGTCCAGCACTGTCTGTCAATTAAAAATTCAAGCAGACCGTGATGTGTCCAGACTCATCCCAGCACGCACAGAAAACGCAGCTTTTTTTCCAACACTCTACAGCTTTTTCCCCAAGGCATGACCCACCCTCAGGAAAATGGGGCAGGAGCAGTTGTTGTGGGTCTCTTCACTTCTGACTAGATGTAGGGCAGCAGATTTCACAGGAACCCTCTGATCCAGCTGAGTACAAGAGTTTATGCCTCCCTTACCTAATTTTTCCTGAAGAATGCACACAGCAGACTGAGCGCTGCAGGACAGAGGGTGGCCATGTCTGGCGTGGTAGATGGGAAGCAGGGACAAGTCAGAGATACGTTTTATAAAAAGCATAAGAACAGCCACCACTGTCCCCTCCCAGCTGTGACACGCTAACAAAAACCAAACCAAACCAAACCAAATCCCCCTGAGGAAAAAAAGCCAACCAAATCTGGCTAACAATGAGTCAAAACTCAAAATTCCCGGGAAGAAGTGAAAATGAAAGCACACACCACAGGAAGGGTAACACAGCAGGTAAGGACTAAGACAAACCCAAGGTACATCCAGCCTCACCTCAGCACTACACACGGCCACCACCTTCGTCTGTGTTTCTGTACAGTGGGGACAACCTTCAGTCCCTCCACCTTGTTGCACAGGTTTGTGGGGCTCCAGGTGTTGCTATGATTAAGACTGAAATATCTGCAGAGCTTAAAACTCCTAGAGGTGATATTTCTTCAGCTTCTGTCTTCAGCATATATGTGTAAAATACTCTTATTGTCTCTAACTGATCGTCCCAGTTACCATGGCCATCTCCAGGCAAAATGAGCTGGAAATCCACTGATGCCTGTCAGTGCAAGCTGGGGCTTGGAGAAACACCTGAATGACCAATAGCCGGGTGGATATAGGAAATAAACCCCAAGCACTGGCCCTGTTTTCACACACTTCAGCTAGCAGGAGCTTCTCAAAGGCTTCTCGTTGCTGTTTCTTAGTAATTAGGAGAACAGGCTGGGGGTGTTTAGGCAGGGGATGGAGCCCTGTGGTGTTTGCACCATGGCTTTGCATCACCCACAGGCTGTGCTACATGATGCGCAGCTGCAGCATAAAGGAAAAAATTAAGGAAAATTTTGTATTTATCTTTCCTGATGGAAGGAATCCATCCAGTCAGGCAACAAGAGACAAGGTGGAATTGCTGGGTTCGGTCACACATGAGATGAAAGCACCAGTTTTGACTTGATCTCAGTCTGTGCCTGAGCCAGTAACATGGTCCAATTGTTGTTATCCTTTCACCCTGTTTTTGTTGATGGCTTAGAAAAGAAGGATTTTTGGGGATGGGGATAGTCAGAGACCACCAAGCATCCTTCTCTCAGTGGTGCAGCAGCACCTCGGGTGCAGTCTCACCGCAGACCAAAGTACGGCAGCCTCCTCCCAAAGTAAACGACCTTAAGGCCAGAAAACAAGAACTTCATTTTGCAAAACCTTTGGGTTTGTTCCACATGGACTTAATTGCCTTTTGTTTTCCTTTTGTGCAAAAATGAAAGCATTCGGCAGAAAGAAATGCACTGCAGATAAGCGTATAAACCAGGGATTAAGACACTCGCTGGGGAGACGAGAACCTCTACATCAAATCTTTGATTTATTCCAGGAATTGGGCTTCTGTTAATCACCTATTTTTTGGTTCATTGGCCTAGTTGTATTTTGGGATGAATGTACCATTTTGTCACATCAGAAATGGAACATTAATAGGAATGTACCGTTAATTTGGAGGATGCTTGTAGCCACTGAAAAGAAATAAATGATGCTATAATTAAGGTTGAAAAATAATTCGCTCAAAAACCCTAGAACATTTACAGAATGCGGAGATGCAATGCAAATTTTCATGCTTGAAATATTTATAAATGATTTTGTGAGTCATCACAGTTACCCTGTAAACAGTGTTTTAGGTAGCCAGTGCTTTGCTCTTGGTTTTGTGCTCATCCTCCTACAGATCGAGGTGGTTTATAACCTTCCATCACACCCCGGGGGTCTGTGGTCCTGGTCTAGTGTGTTGATACCGGGTTGTCCCACGTTGGTGATGGAGGCACCCTGTGGTTTGGACAAAACAGGGGATGGCTTTGCTAGTGCTGGGACACCTGGGCTGAGCTGGGGAAAAGCCAGGCCTAGCCATGATTTAAGCAAGACAAGGGGACTGTGGCTGCACTGGCAAGGCAAGGAGAGGGTCTCAGCTGCGGGTATCACAGGTGTTTAATGAGTTGTTGCACTGCCGTCCCCACTCTTGCTTCTGACATCATGGTCAGGATTTGGGAGGGACTCAGCACAGTGTGAAGAGCCAACTTGCCCTTAGTTGGGACCCTCCAAAACTCAGACATCTAAAACTTCCCCAGCACTCTTAAAAGTTTTATCTACCCTACACAGCAGTTTTACAAGTAGTTTGATATAAAGCTTTGCAGTCACCTGTTTCCAGAGAGAGATTGCATCGCATGGGAACAAGACAGAAAAGCTGGGAATAAGGTTTTTTTCATTCTTTGACCCTGGTGTAATTTAGTGCGCTTTGCCTCATGGATTTTTTCAACCCAGGGCAAACAAGGGAGGGTGATGTTTGGCAATCCTCAAAAACAGACAGATATCTCTGTTTCAGGCCCGTGCAGCTCACGTCAGTACCACAAAGAGAAGAGGACCCTCTTTCAGCCAGGGAGATGCAGCTGTGCCATCCAAAGCACATACTAAGCTCCTGGGTGCTCTATTAACATGCTAATGGCACAAAAAGCCTTGATAAAAATATGCTTTATTCTTCCTTTGATCAGCTCTATTTAAGCTGGATGCACCAGGTTTACTGAGAGCAGTAACCTGTCAAGATGGCCGAATGGTGACCGTTTAATTTTCCTAAACTTAATGGAGAGAGTGCCCGTAATTACACATGGCCTTCTGTAACTTCTCAGCTTTCGTGATGAAGTAGGAGACAGCATTATGGCACTTACAGCTATTGATTATTTAAACTAATGGACTGAGACTGATTGAATCTATTCCACAGCCAGGGGATTCTGCTTGTGTTTCTTTTATCAACTCAATAGAAAACATCTCTCAAACTGCAGGGTGGAGAGGTGGGTGGACCATGAGCACCCAGGTCCAGGCTGCTCCAGCCACAGTACTGAGGTGCCAGGATTGGGTTCTTCAGCTCCAAATCTCTTGAGCCCAGGTCGCTATGTTAATCTTTGTCCCACTGGTATACTCATCTGTCGTCTCATGTAGGCTTTTGCCAATTTTATGGATCTTTGTGCATTCTTGACCAAACAAAACTTCAATGACCACCAAGCAGAAACACAAAATTTCTGCGTTAAAACCCCCAAATTACTCATATTTCAAAGCTCTTATAGAAAGAACACATCCAAAAAGCAAAAGGCTCCATTGCTTACCTACCAAATTTTAATTCAACGCATAAAGCTATTTTTTAGGACTGGAAGTGTGAACAAACCATGTGATGCAGGAGTGCACCAAGGGACATATTTAGGGAGACGCAGATTTACTGCCACCTCTCCCCCACAGTGCAGACCAGGGCTTGTCCACCCAACAGCTCTGCCCCAAGCAGGACTTGTGCCCTTCTCCCCAGGCAAGACCAGTTCCCCTCCGTAACTGACTCCCCGTGCAGGCAATGCCCTTCCCCACAGGTGACCCAGAGCTGTTCCTCGCGTACCTGCTGCCCTCCACCCCATCCTGTGGAGAGTTTCAAGGCCTTAAAAAGTTCCACTGAGGGTCTGCTCTTATCTCTGTTTCTTCTTGTAGTCCCACCATATGTCAAAAGTATCTCTATAAAGAACAAACAATTATTTCATGGACTAACTAGACTGTCAAATGGGTTGCTTAGAAGTGTCCATCTGCAATGACATGGGTCAGTCACATGCTTATAATATCTCTTAGCCATTTAACAAGATGTAAACCTGTCAAGCAAAAAACACTGATACAAACAGGACTGGGCCCCAATGTGGCCAAGACCTCCAGCCTCCATCACCTGCCCTTGTCTGGGGATGTTAGCAGTGCGGGGGTATCAGCCTCTCTGCTGTTGCTACTCTAGATGGACACAGGTGTCCCATGTGTCTCATGGCAGCACACTGAGGACCTCTCAGCTGTCCTCTGGGCAACTTGAACAACCTATGACATGTGCAAGGCCACCTCGCAGCCTCCCTTGCCACCTCCATTGCCAAGTGCAGCTGGTGGCTTGGTCACTTGCCCCTCAAGGAGCTGCTGTACCTCGAAGGCATGAATCACGTTTCATCACAATAAAAGAACAACATCTAACAAAAAGCATCTCTGCGATGTTTTGCTGGTCCCTGCAGGTGGGACGTGCAGTTGCCCATCAGCAGGGCAATGCTGACCTCTGCTGCCTGAAACCAAAATTATGAAAAACCACCTGCAACAGCACCAGCTCTTGACAGAGCAGCTGTAACACCACCCAGGTGTAACATCATTTCCATATCACCTCACCCAGGTGAGCACAGGTTTGTAGAGTGGCAAGCCAGATCCTGAGGAGATGGTACAGAAGCCAACCTGGTTACGAGTCAGGGCCAAACCCTTTCCCAATAGAGATGCTGGGAGCTTGGTTGCCTCCCACGGCAGGAAGGGCCAGGGCTGGTGTCCCCATGCCTGGAAGCTGATGCCAACATGCCCACCCCATCCAGCAAGGTGGGTTCTATGAGAGCCCCAGTGAGCAGGCACACAGCTCAGCCGCTTCCACCAACTTCAAGTTTTCAGTCCTCACCTTGGAGGAGGAGAGAGGCAAAAAGGTTCAGGGGAGGTAAAACTGGAGAAACTGCATTACAAACCAACTGCGATCCCGCCGAGCTCTTCTGTGTCTGCCACACTCTGATCACAGCTGCAATGAGGGCTTTTTGCTAGAAAAACTCTTTGCATTCACACAGAAAACTTTCACATTGCTGCCTGCTGGTGTGCAGGTGACACAGAAGAAGACCATGGCACACATTGTTCCTGAGCAGGCAGCATGTAAAGGGAAAGCTGAAGTGCAAACACAACACCCTTGTGGAGGTTTTTGCTACCAGCTGTGTCTCTTGGTATCTGCATAAGGTGCTTTATTACTGCTGTTAATCTGCAGATGGGCAAACAGAGACACAGAGGAGTCAAGTGACCGACTCACAGAGGGAAAAGAAACAGTCAGGGTCAGCAAGTGTTTGACAACCCCACGGCATATGAACAAACCAAACAGCACTGCACCCCGAGCGAGTTCTGGCTGGAGGATCCACCACACAACCTTCTGCTGCTCCTAATCAGAGGGAGAATTATGTCTGTTTGTGGTCAAGGTGGTCTATCCTGGGACGTGTATTTCTTAGTCATTGTCACAACTGCTAATTTATCTCTGGTAATTAGTTTCTGTGCCTTGGAGCAGTGAAGCGCAAATAAGCATTTAACATTGATCTATTGCAGCACTTCCCTGGGTAAATAGATGGCTTTGGTGTTGGCTGATGCTGATGCATCAGTGTCTTTTATGATCAGTGGAATTACTCAGGCATCAGCTCAGCGAAAGCCAAAAAGCATGTCTAAGTTTTTAAAACCAAGCTTGGGAAACATGTCTTCTCTGACCTGCTCATGCTCTGGAGGACAACAGTAGCACCTCCCTCCTCCTGCTCCCGGGCACAAGCCCAAAGCGCTCCTGAGGGAAGATCGTATCAACCACAGAGAAGCTTGAAGACCAGGGCAGCAGAAATGTCCTCTGCTCTCTCAAACCTCATGATTCCTTAGTTACAGGTTTTACAGGCACTACACAACTTGCATGGCCAGCTCAGAGCCGTAGTCTGCCCTAATTAAAGAGTTTTAAAGCAATTATACATTATTATATTTGTTTACTTTTTAGATGCAAGAATGTGACATCACAGGTCTAAGAGGAAGGATCTGTAATGAACCTGTCAAGTCATTGAAGAGGCAGAAATGGAGAACAGGGTGTGATACACCATGGGGTCCTCGGGCACAGCACAGGTCATGTCAGATGAGCTCTTCTTTGGGAAGATTATTTACTTACTTAGGCTGGAAAAATGCCACTGTTCCAATCTCTCCTGTCTTTAAATAAAGTGCCACATGAGGCATAGTTATGTCAACAGGAGAGCCATCCGGAGATGACAAAGTGGGTGAGGAAATGGCTAAAAGCACGACACTGCGTGGTGTTTTAAAAGGTAACTGTGAGACCAGAGAAGATCTACTGCAGAATGTCCATGGACTAAACACAGATAGTAATTCCATTATAAGTCTTAGCAAATACAACAAAAACATGACGTTTTTTTATGAGAAAAAGCTCCAGCTATACCGTACCAACATCGATAGGGATGCCGTAAAAAAAGAAAAACCCAAACAGCTGATTTTGAAGACTTTGGTAACAGGATCCACCAACAATTCATTGCAGCAGCAGCAATGGAGCACCCGCTCTCACCCAAGCTCAATGGGGCTGTCAGGAAAATCAATGCAGGTGTGCTGTTCTACCCCAGCATACAGAACAGGTGCAGACATACAATGTCTGGCAAAAATTAGCAAGGAAAAGTGTTTTTATTGGAAGGAAACTATATTAAAATGTTCATCGAAAAGAATGTATGTAACAGTTGCTAACCTACACAGGACAGAGCAGAAATGCCAATCAAAAAAGCATAATCAAACATTAAGTAGGATGGACTATAAAATACCAATTAATCTAGAAATAAATTACAGACACTAAAATCTGTCACAGCATGTATAGTTTTCTGCTTATAATAATAATTGTGTTATTATTGTTTGGTAGGGAAGTGTTTCATTCTGTAGATACCAAATTATTTATTTGAAAGAGTTGCACGTTCATCTTTATAACTGTGAAATTAAAAACAGGTCATAAGGTCTTGCTTTGATTGAAAGACTCTTCCAGAACATGGAAAGAAGTATCAGTTCAGTGCCCATCACCTGGATACACTGGCCCTTCTGCAACCGTATTTAACGAAGTGCAATTTAAAAACTCTTCCTTCAGGGGCTGAGAAGCATTAGCTGCTTGCAGCGCTCAAAAACGATCCCAGTTCTTCATGTGAGGTATGAAACGAGGCTGCACAAATTCAAAGTGGCTAATTTTATCATGACCCCAAAAATGTGTAGCAGTTGGAAAGTAATTTCTCCCCAGCTATTAGCTCCATTGTCCTCATTAAATATCTTTTCTTCTTCTAGTTAGACTGGAGATGGAGAATACCTATTCATGATCTGAATCACTTTATAGCAGTGGACAAGTTGCAGTGGACAACATTTAAAATTCGGGTATTTCAGTTTATCAAGTTAAGTCCTAATTTTTCCGGCATGTTTTCTTTTTCCAAGGCTGTAAAAATGCTCACCGGCATCTGTGAAAACCGTATCACTAGTATGAGTTCCTAAAATAGAGATAGGAATTAGGAAGCTGATTTTGAGTACTCTCATTTGGAGATGGTCTCACACTTTTGGCAGCCTAGAACCAGTTCTAATTAAAGTTCAACAGCAGCTCCCAGTTTCATATAAAGAACTAACACAATATGAATATATGATTAAAACAAAAAATGCTTCTCATCAGTCCTTTTGACCTTTTTTCTCCTCCTGGGTTTGTTTCAGTCTGTCAACTTCTGCTTTGAGTATTTCGGACAATTTTTTTCCTCTGACACTTTCTTTCTTGGGATCTCCAAAGCACAGGAAAAAGCATTAAAAACCTGTTGCGGTTGGACTTCCAAGCCTGTGTTGTATAAAGAAAGTCACAATTAGACAAAACCAATTGAGGGCCTGGTGATTTGATGAATAAAACATGCTTCGATAAAGGAATCCGCCTAAGTGCGAAGTATCATTATAACATCGCTTGGGTGGAAAAAGGCCTCTTTTCTCAGCCAAAGTTTCTCAGAGCCAGAAGAGGATTTTGAGACTACTGTTACTGAAACAACCATCAAGGTATTCAGGAAAGTAGTTATCCACCTTAAAAATGCAGGTTATCAAATAAAACTCTGTTTCCAAGTATTTCAAACATGGAATTTTCTCAGCTGCAAATTCAAAGGGAAGCTGATGCCTGGGAGCTTTATTATCTTTCGAGGAGTTATTAAAGAATAGGAAACATCAAGAGAGCATGCTAGCGGATCGGGTTGAAAAGTACAAATCACATTTTTTATTCCTGAAAAGTCAAATATCAAAACAAATTCACTTCAGGCACATTCACGTCCATTTTCATCAGCTTTCTTGCATGACTTTTATTGGCACAAATGATCACAGGAAGCAAACTTCACACTGAAAGTGCTCTACCCACCTCCAAAGGGTAAGTTCATTAGGAAGGATTAATTGGGTGAAGGGATTATCTCATTTGTGAGATCTTTTTCATGTTAGCACTTAATAATGTTCACTCTATTCAAGCTAACTCAGGAGTGCAACTTTCCACTGTCATTCTGAATAGGCACAACACTACTGTCTCGTGTCAACTATTTTTATTTCCATTGTAATGAAACAAACGCCCTTTACTCAACGATCAAAAGAAGATAGATGCCACAGTAGAGGACAGAAAATGAGGTACCAGAGGTTCAAAGGACACATTATATCTGCAGATGTGACCTGCTTTTGCTCAGTGAACTTATCTAAGAGCATCTTGACTGAGACATGGAGGGTGGGCTCCAGCCTTGTGCAATGCTTTGTGCTGGAGCTCTGCAGCAGCTGAGACCAACTTCTGCCTTTAACAAAGAGCTTTATTCACTTTTTTGGGCATTGTGAAGGCCCTCCGCACATTCATCACTGAATAATAGCCTGCAGGAGAGATGCATTAAAACACATTTTTAATGAGCATCTAAAAGCATTGCCTCCCGTTGAAGTCATCTGGTACCATCTCTACTTAGGACTGAGAAGATTTAGAGCACTTGCGTTTGTTGTTAAAGGAACACAAGAAAATAAAGTTTCCAACTCTTTAGAAAAGGAAGGGTTGGAGGCTGGTGCTGTGTTCCTGCTTGTTGTACAACCAGTCCTATAAAATCAGAACTTGCTGAGGGTTGGGTCTTACCGTTTTTAAGAGGAAAGACCTTGCAAAGGGCTTGTTTTGTATTTGTATAAGCACTTCAAGCACAATGGTTATCCTGTCCACAATGGCACCACCAGCTTACATTTTGTAGATGTTGCAGTGTCCTTCTCTTTCAGGTAAGATTTAACTGACACACAAAATATTGCAGGAAGAACAGATCATAGTTTTAACAAACTCCAGAATTTCTATTGCTATTTAGCAGGCTGCGTTTTGTAAGTCTTTTAAGTTACGTGATTACAACAACAGAAACATATCCCTTTTAGGGTATTCTGGCTGTTCCTATTCTAAATCTTGGCTTTCTGTGTTTAAGAGCTTTCCCCAAATTCTCATTTCTCAAGCTTGGTTTCATTCTGACAGCAAAGTCTCTGGAATGCATGAAAACAAAAAGCATAAGACTGTCTTTACACTTCATCTTTTACCAGAAAAAAGACCCCACACAAATACTCCCAGAACTTTTAATCACATGGCAAAAAAAGCACAAGAAATAATGGTTGTCACTGAGGAAAAGAGCTTTTCCTTGTTGTCAGAGGCACCCCAAAAAATCAATTTGGGCAAGCCATAATCTCCAAACAGACTTTATTCTGACCAGAACTGTTTAGTGGAGAACCAACTAGAAATGGGGTTTATTCATAATTATTCAGCACTCCAACAACATTATAAAACACAGGTTTGGATACCACTTAGGAGCTAATTACTACACAGCAGATTCAGACTCAAGGGATCCCAACACTCTAGAGTCACGATTCAAAATGTGAATCTTCCCACTCATAACAAGTGAAGACTCCCAAGGGCACCCAGATGGCTTACCAGCTTGGTGAAGTGTTTCAGTCCCTGCGGAACATTCCAATCTAAGCAGGAAGGACACCCCACTGCACACCCACTGCACCACACACACCAGCTCAAAGGAGCTGCCAGCATCTGTATTTATACCCTCATTGAACCTGAGCTGTGGCCATTAATGGGGGTGGTCCAGAAACTTCTCTCAACTAAGGCTTTTCATTGGCAAAGAGCCCTGTCTGTCAACCAAGGGGCAGGTACATAACCATAGTGGTCCATCAGCTAGTGCTTTTTTGGGGGGAAGAGGGATGGGGGGAAGAGCAACTGCTGCACTTGTTCTGCAGGAGACTGATGTTAAGTGGTGTGGTTATAGGAACCTTTGCAGATGAAACAAAGGCAAAATGGTTGGGGCAAGTGGTAGTATTTTCACCCTGGCTGAGGAAGACAATTTCCTTTGCAAGGTGCCACCAGAAGACCACAATGTGTGGAAAAAGAAGCCTGAGGTCTGGTAAGTGGCTCTGAGGGCCCAGCTGGAGAGGAGGGATGGTGCAGGAGCTTCTTAGGAGAAGAGATAATGGTAAGCTGGTCCGTGGGACATTTGAGGACAATTTGTGTCCCTTGTACAAAGTAAGAGAATGTGTGCCCTGATCCTGCAGGGTTTGCTTTTGGAGATTTTAGAATCATAGAATAATTTCAGTTGGAAGAGACCCTCAGGATCATCGAGTCCAACCATAACCTAACTCTGGCACTAAACCATGTCCCTAAGAACCTTGTCTAAACACCTTTTAAACCCCTCCAGGAATGGTGACTCCACTGCTTCCCTGGGCAGCCTGTTCTGATGTCTGACAACCCTTTCCAGGAATAATTTTTTCCTAATATCCAATCTTCTTCTTCTAATATCGTATCTTCTTTCCATGCAGCATTTCAATATTTAAAGTGTTTCTCCTCAGGTACATGTTAGCTAGAGGGCACATTTCCATCAGCAGACAGGGCTGAGAGAGGCACAGGAACCTCGTGGTCAGAGGGATGACACTTGCAGCATGTAGAGGCAGCAGGTGAGGGCAAACCAAAGGTGCTTTGGGGCAACCTCAGGGCTTCAGTGCTGAAGTCCCAGGGTGCTGTTATGGGCAGGTTATTTCAGAAGGGCTACTGGGGGGATTGATGCAGAAAGCCCCATGTGTCCGCATCCCCTTGGCTCGTGGGAAGCCTTTCATTTCACTGACCCACAGCCAAAGGGGGCTGAAAGAAATGTTGTTGAAAAATAGGAAGCTATGCTGAAAGCAAACACGTAGAAAAGCTTTTGGGACAAAGAAAGACTTGCCCTGCCTCTTGGAGGGGTTCTCCTCCACCTTTGCACCCCCGTAGGGTCATGTGAGCCCCGATGGGAGTGCTGGGGACTTGCACAGGTGAGAGGTTTCTCGCTGGGTCAATGCACTGAGGACATTTCAGCTGAAGAAAGGCCGTTCCTTTCTGAAGTGCAAGCATGTGAGCAAAAGGAAAACCTTCAGTCTGTTCTGCATTCAGTATCAGTCCACACACACTGCAAGTGCTTGAAATGCAATTAATAATGTCAGACCCTTTTACACTTTTAGAGAAGTTATTTATTATTACTTTTGTATTGTCATGACACTTATCACCTCAATAATAAAGTGTCTCACTTACTGTAATGGATCTAGCCTCAATGACCTGCCTGCAAGGAAAGGAAGATTTTAAAGATGGAAAATCAGGGCGCAGCAAGATGAAGTGATTATGGTCACACTGGGGAGGCCTGTGGCAGAGCCCTGTGCAAACCTCAGCTCTCCTAGGAACAGGGACAGCCCTTAATTACAAAAATGAACTTCCTTTTGCATGTTTGAATTAAATGTTTCTCTGTTGAATATCCAAGTGAGAAGATTTTAACAGCAGGTACTCTCTGATATGATTTCCAGGCTGATTTTGGAAGCAGAAGATGACAGACGGTTTTGCAGTCAGGGTGCACACAAATGTTAAAGGCAGGTCCAGGAGCAGAGTGACACGGCAGGAGGCACAGCAGCCTGACAAACCCACAGTGAGGGGTTTTGGAGGCAGGGATCACTGGGGAAAAGGGAAAAGTCCTACCCAAACCCAGCCCACCAAAAAGCAGCATCCCGCACCACAATGCTGGTGCTCTGCCTGCAGAGCAACTTCCATCTAATCATAAAATTACGATACCTGCTGGAAAACCATCATTAGCAGCCACTGACAGCTGATGGACAACCCCCAGGTTCTGCTTTGCCAACTGTTACCTGTCAGCTGGAAACATGCTCCATGTCACCATGATGAGCTCATGTTTTTCTCCCCAGAGGACTGAAAGGTGGGATGGAAAAACTTTTCCTCCATCTCTTCCCCTTGCAATGTTAAGGAGCATCTCCTAGTGCCAGGCTCTCGTCCCCTGGGCTGTCAGCGCTGGGGCTGGTAAGGGCTGGTTCTCCTTCTTGCTGGTTCCTTTCCCTGCACTTACCACCTCATGACACCAAGGAGGTGGTGACTCTATGGAGAAGCCAGTGCCATCCAGTCCGTAGCAGCCCTGAAATGAAAAGCTGAGCTGTCATATTTGCAGGGGCCAGATGGTCCTCATGTTAGAGGAAATAAATAAATAAATAAAATTTAAAAACATAATTTTAAAAAAGAGATGTCTTACAACCAAGATTAAAAGCAACTTCGAAGAGGCGCTTGAAATGGATTTATTTGTTGCCATTATTTGCAAAATGTCTGGAAAGAAATTAAGCAAATGAATGGGGAAAGGCAAGGAGGAGATAGGATTAGCTGGATGCAGCCTTTGGTGCAGGAGGCCCCTGACCAACAGGTGACCAAAAGGCAGGAGAAGATGGGGGAAGGAAAACTGAAGTGTCACAGAAGAAAGTCTATTTTCTCTATTCCCTACTTCTTTCCCTCCCTCCCTAGGCAGGTCATGATTCTCGTCAAAGTGGAGTTTTTGTCTGAGCCTGAGTGAAATTTCATATATTCTCACGTTTTCCAGGGACCGTTGTGACACATAAATAAACAAGACTCCAGTACCAGTATAAATGCTAATTACGTTCAAAAGCAATTTGTTGCTGAGTGATAGAATTGGAAAATTTATTTAAATTCCCACCAGAACCAGAATGAATTTGGGGACCATAGTTGCTGGGAGTGCTGCTCCTCTACACACATAGGGACCCTAAACAGAGTTCACCCATACAGAGGAGAAAGCAAGATGTTTACCCTCCCATTTATACCTTTACCTGGCTTTGTATTATAGGTTATATTAATGTCATTAGTTTAAAATCTAAAAAGCATCAGAAATATTAATAAACATTAAGCAGTGGCTCAGGAATAATTTATACGAAGTGCAATGGAAGAACGCTCTGGCAGCGCTGGTTGTTTTATGGCATTTGTAATCGGGTGAGACGCTCCCAGTAAAACACCCAGACGAGTGCAGGTCATTTGTTTCGTGTCACCTTAGGCTCTGAAGCAAAAAATCTGCATTAATGTTTGGCAGAAATTGCGAGTGAGTCACAATTGAGGTTGGTCATGACCCCACGTCCCCCAGATTTTCCTTAATTTGGCTGCTTTGAGATAAGGTGATGGGGGGCTGCTCTGCTGGAGAAGGGAGCTGGGAAGGGTGAGAGCTTGCAGGCAAGATGTAAAAATTAAGCAGGCACAGGAAGGCCATCTAGGCTGAAATTTGTATTTCCTATCATTGTTATTTTGAAGCTCATAGAAAAACAAGTCCCAGCATGAGTGGGTAAGGTTGGGTGAATAATTTTTAGACTGAAGGTTATTCACAGTTGGATTGTTTGATTCTCCGGTGTTAATTACTTCTGCTTTGAGTCACAGGGATTTCTTTGCATCCCAAAATGGATAAAAAATATCTGAAACTGAAGAATAACCTGTAGTTTATAGTAAATAATGGAGAAGGTCTATAAGTTAAATGTATTAAATCTGTAGAACTTTTATCTTTATTTCCTCAAATACCATCCCGTTTTCCTAAATAACAAGTGACACGATCTGCACAAGCACGACAAATCAAAGTCAACATTTATCTATGTGAAAACATCTACAAATCAAGATCTCTTGGACTGTTTGTTCAATGCTGGAAGTATATTAGCTCTTCTTGCAGAGATAATAAAATCAAAACATTTACTCTCTGAATAATCATGTACGTACCTTATAAAGTAAAACCACTCTGAGTCAGGAAAGCATTGTAAAGCATTCACAAAAGCAAGGGGCTTGGTCTTGTCAATGGCACCACAGAGTTAAAACCTAAAGAAAACAGCCACTGAAGCAATGAGCTGTAATCTTCCTTAATCCATAATATCAGCTGTTGACAGATACATACAGAGTGATTAATAGGATGCTAAAAAATGTTAACAAAGCAATAGGGACTTAGAGACTGCTCCGAAAATTTCTAAATTCACCAGAGGTACCATCATTACAGCGTACGACAAAATGTATGTTTTCTCTAGAAACTTGCTGGCAGGCCTAATCAAAAGTGCCTTCAGACTATCGGGGAGGGACTGGTGGAAATGAAGCTCCTGTTCTGCTCTTCCCTGTTCCTTCTCAGCAATGAGAAGAAAAGCCCGGCTGGGATCCAGCCATCTCACGTGTTCTACAAAGGATCCTCTTCAGACCCGAGATCTTTCCAGCTGCAGCTTGTACCCTTCAAACATTTATCTCGGAGAGATTTATTTTTTAACAAGAAATTGAAGGAGAATGGAGGATGGACAACACATTTCCTGCATTTCGTAGCCCCAGCTCCCATGCCCGGCTGATCACATGAATATATTTGTATTAGAGGTATAAGCTGTCAGGTCAGTTTATTTACTTTCCTGGTTTAGAACTGATTGCAAGGAACATTTGCATCGATAAGGGTGCTCTTAGAGACAGCAAAGGACTTAGAACTGGTGGCAGAAAGAGTTCTTTATTTGCTTTGTGATTTCTGAAGGGCTGTGCATCTACCGTTCAGCATTTCCAGCAGAGCTGGGCTGGCTGATCAAGGGAGCAGAGGCGGGGGGATCTGTGTTATTAGGGGTGTCTTTCTGGACCCCAAGGCACTTATCCCCCAGCCCGAAGTTCGTGTGACTGTCCCTGGGTGAGAAGAAGCCCAGAGGCCCCAAGGTGACTGTCTGTCCCCAACCAGCCTGGAGCTACTCTGCTGGGACAAGACAAGGGCATTCATGGCCCTGCCAGCGTGTTTACTACTACAACCCCCCTGTGTCCATACCAAAATAAGGATATTTCCAGGTTCTTGCTGTCTGGTGTCACAGAAGCTTGGCACATGGCAGAGTGACCATGCACTGGGCCATCGATGCCTTTGGAAACCCAACCACAACTCTCACCATCTAGTAAGATTTAAGTTTCTGTTGATACTTAAGCACTGGAGTTGAGCAAATCCTAGGAACGATAGTTAATAACTAAGATTTTTTCAACTTTTTTTTAGATTTTTGTTCTCAGTCTGGAGGATCTGACCTTCAAAAATATATCGTACTTTCAAAGACATGGTGAAAAACACCTTCTTAGAGTTATGACCTGAGCCAGAAGGTTAATAATCCTATGTAGGTATTCTTAAGCTCCAGGAAGGTTAAGGTGATCCTACCACAAGTACACGGTGATACAACCAGCAACTGGAGGGAGATTTGCCTGGCCTTTGCTGCCTTCTCTGCTGGTTACAGAGATGGTTCATGTTTTGGGTCAGCAGGACTTACTCCATGAAAAGGCTCTGCATGTTGAACTCACAGCTACTCCTGTCCTTCCCATCGTAAAGGCATTTAGAAAGGTCATTCCCTCAAGAAACTTCAATTATGTGCCTAGCAAGGACCCTGACAATATTTCTGAGGAAGTAACTCTAAACCATGCATGGTTTCAGGGCAGCTGGAGGTCTGTTTTCTGGGCAGAAGCATGCCCTGGGTTTTCCTGGGATTTCCAAAGTACAGCCTTGTGGGAACTGCTCTGCTCGTGACCGTCAAAGATCTCACCACGCCTTTATTGGATGTATTTACTTATGAAGAATGCACGGGGTACCCAAAGATTTTCTACATCCCTGATAGAAGCCTCAATGGATTTCTAGGGGCAAATATTGAAGGGGAGAAAAAAAATTCAGCATCTGTCTTATTATGTTTTGCTCCCTGATTGAGGTTAGTTTTAATCTTCTCAATATACACTCCAGTATTTTAGTGAGCTTGTCTTTTAATGGGATTATTCAGAAATAAGCTATTAGATTTTCCAGTTCCTAGGCTACCTTCTTTCTCCTGGTTATGTTCATGGATGGAGAAGCCTTGACATTGTTTACGAAGGCAAATCATTCAGCCCCTGAAAGCAGGCCCAGTAAAAAGCAAATTATCCTTCCTTGATATGATACAGACCTGCTTTCTGTAACTCCTTTTGAGGAGGCTGTGATACACGATCAGAGCAATGCCACGCCGTGAAAACGGACATATTGCTAACTTGAAATCAGGATAAAACCTGCAGCTGCTTCATTTAAAAATAATGCAGTTTGGGGTTTCTAGGCTTTACTTCTGCTCCAGAATACAAGCAGCAGCTTCCTACATGGTTATCCATGTATCCACAGTGTTCACTTTGGGCTGGAACACAAGCTGTGGCCGTGCCGGAGCACACAGATCCCTCGGGAGCCGGGGATCTGCCATGGAGCAATTTGCTGAGCCGGGCTCATCCTGGACTGAGATCAGCAAGGTTAATTCAGCTGAAAGCTAAAGCAGAAGCAACCTCAGGCTCCTGACATCCCCTTCCTTATGTTTTTCTCCCCGAGTCGGCGGCTGTGGCTGGTTAATTGTCTGTAGACCTGTGCTTGGGAGATAACTAAGCTGCAGCACTTCAGCCAGTGAGTGGGGGGAAAATAAAATAAACAACCCAAGAGCAGATTTTCTGCAGCTCTTGTTGTCGCCCATGCTGTGCAATCCCGGCACCAGGAACGTGACTCTGGGGTAAGGAAAAACGTCCCCAAGAGCTGATATTGGCAAAAAAAAAGTGGAGCAGAGCTGGTGCATCATTCACCCGCTCTGCTGCTTGCCTCTGTTTCCGCAGCTCAGCATCTCAAGTGTTTTGGGAGGCAGATTTGATCCGCTGGCTGCTGCAGCCCTCTCGTGGCCACACAGACACAGATTCTGTGTGGAAGGAGAGTGTATTTTGAAAAGCACAACAAATAGTTATTAAATAGCATATTCATCCAAGAATAAAGATATAAATAAACAGAACAGACACTTAGGATAGTATTTGTTCCAGGTGTGCAAGCAGAGTCATTGTTAAATGACTTGCTTTTCAAGAATCAAAAGAAAAATTACAGATAAAGCATTAAGCTGTCACGTTTTTAATGGGGTGCTGTGTTTCATCTCCCTTGGCTGTCACTAAACCGTCTGCTTTGAAGTGCTCCTTTCTTTTGAGCATTTGCACATTGATTTACAATGATGTGGGTAAATTTTGTGCTCACAGGTTTGCTGAGTATCTGCTTACTGGAAACTTGTCTGTCTGCTCAGGAACTCCAAGGAGGGGTGGAAGCCGAAGTGCTGCTTGTGTTGAGGAAGATCTGGTGGAACCCATGTTGTTCCAAATTTCTATAAAGGTTCTTTGGAGCTTCCAACGCAAGTCTGGCTCTTGGTATATTTTGGTTTTCATTTTTATCTGTGAGAGCGAGACAGAGACATCACTAGCATGTAGAAATAAATCACAGCAATTACTAGTGGAAGGACAATGTTGATGGGAGCAGGGCTGAGAGCCTGTCCTACAGCCCAGCTGCACACTCCCTGCCCAGTGCTGTCAGCAACCACTAAAGGAACCACTTGCAGAATAAAAACAGAAAATGGATCAAAGAGAAAAGCTTGTGCACAGGTATGGAGTGCTCTGCAGGAGGCTGTCCAGTTTTGATTGATGTTTCTGAGACTGACAGCGATAGTACTTACAGACCAGAGTGCCAGCATCCTGCCAGAGGGATGATGTTACGCTATCGTTTTCCCATTGCTTTCCTCTTTTTTCCATTACAGTCGTTTCAGAGGAATCATCTGCAGGAGAAATGTCTGTATTTCAAAAAGTTATTTAAAAAACCCAAACCAAAGTAAATAATAATAATTAAAAAATAGTACACAAAAACTCCAAACAAACAAACGGGAACGACAACAACAAAGCACAAAGTGGAGCTGCCAAGGCTCCCTGAGCTGACATTCCCCTTTCAGACGGGAGCGCTGCTGCCTCTGGCAGTAGCCACATCCAGGCAGAAAATAGATGGTGATTGAGGTGGGGTAGGTTTGGTGGGATCAGCAGGACTCTGGGTGACAATGACATCTAATATTTTGCAAGCCAGTGTGCCAACCTGTGTGTTCATGATGCTGCAACAAGCCTTTTGATCAAGCCACCAAAGGCAGTGGCATCTGCGGCCCCTTCATGTGCATGGGGGCACAGGCTTTCCAGCTTAAGCATGGAAAAATCAGCTTGTAGAGATAGTCTCTGCCTCTGCAGGTATTTTCCATCTGAGCCAGTGCTTTCTGCCCTGAGAGCTGTTTGCAATGAGGCTGCTGGGACTGCAGAGCCCTCTGCCCCCATGTGCCCAGCCTGAGGTCTGCACAGCACCATGGTCCTCAATGCAGCACAAAATCCCACCGGTCTCCATCCAGGATCTGCCTTTGGAGGGCAACAGCCCTCTGAACGACTCAGGATCCTGTAGAAATAGTCTTAACTTACCTATATTAACATCTTAACCACACACAATATATTTAAGCAGCATAGGTGCTGTGGTGATGCTGCAGCACGAGGACGAGCTGCAGGTCACTCCCAGCTCTGCCACAGCCTCCGGTTCATCTTTCTCACTTACAAGAAACCTTTAATGCTTCCATGAAACAGAGAAAAAACTCTTTGTTCTTCATTTTCTGTAAGCCCACACATACAGAACAAGATGTGACTTTTTTTGGCTTAAAGTTGCTTTTATTTTATATGGAGAAAAAACAGTAGTAAGAAAGTAACAAAATTAATATCTGCCTGAAAGAGCATAGGGCAAGTATCATTCTGGTATCCAAAAAATTCTCCAAGCGAAAAGGCTGACTGACTTTTAAGATGTCTATATTGTGAGATGCTGAGACACTTGGGGCAGTAAATACCTACACTGACAAAACCACGTGAAATAGCCAAGCACAGAGCCACTTGCTCAGGTCTGGGTGCGGTGAGCCCATTACTTGGGTGCAAAGCAGTAGGGACACCTTGCTGGTTTTGTCCTGCTGCAGCTGGAAGTGTCGGGTCTGTACGCAGCCAGCAGGGGGGCTGCAGCCTCCTCCTGGCTCTAAAGCAGCATCTGGTCATATAGACACGTCTAAACATGAGGAGAAACTTCTTTACTTTGAGGTGCCGGAGCCTGGAACAGGCTGCCCAGAGAGGCTGTGGAGTCTCCTTCCCCGGAGACATTCAAACCCACCTGGACACCTTCCTGTGTGATCTGCTCTGCTGAACCTGCTTTAGCAGGTGGGTTGGACTGGATGGTCTTCAGAGGTCCCTTCCAACCCCAACCATTCTGTGATTCAGTATGTAAACATGCTGGTTCTATAGAAAAGTGGGAATCCTAGCGTCAAAAGCACAGACAGGATGTTAAAAAAGCAAGTCCATTTAGGCTTTTAGTGAGATGGAGCTCTTTAATTTCTGGAAAACGTTCTTCTAGGGTTGGACTAAACAGCCAAGGTGAAATCTTGGCCCTGATGACCTCAGTGAGACAAAGAGCTCATCCCAGGTGCCTCAGGCAGCTCCACCACCCCTGGCTGGGAATGGGAGGCTGCAGCCGAACCCCACTTTCTTGCTTTCATACCTGCAAATTGCCTCTTTCTACCCTACACCCTTCTGCGACCACATCGCCCCTAACTCAACTTCTACAGTTGGTCTGGGCTCTAGGATTCAACCACAATCATACTCAAGTTGTTGCTGAAGATGATCCTCCCATCCTTTCTGCTGCTGCACTCGGGCTGGCACAGAGCCTCGTGCAGCCGCCGCCGCAGAGCCGGGGGGGCCGTGCCCAGAAAGTCTTTTGTCCCCGTCAGGAAATCCATCATGAGGCCTCCAACCGGGTCACCCTCGATAAAGCACTCGGTGATATCCCAGCCCGACGGGAACTCATGAACGCGGTACACAACACCCAGTCTCTTCAGAACATCCGTGATGCCGTTGGAGGTGACGTAGTGGCCGCTGTCGGTGGGAGGCAAGCAGTGTCTGTACTTCTTCCATAAGCTGGCCCATCCGCTGCTGTCTGCCAGAGCAGGAGGGAAGGTTATTTTTGCAAAGCCAAGGCAGCCAAACACCAGGTAATGCAACTTATAAATGGCTGTGAAATGCTTCTTTACTGCTGGCCCAGACTTTGCCAGGAGCGATAGAAAAGCTTTCCCCTTACTTGAGACCACTTACAAATGTCTGCGCCTGGAGAGGGGTAAAACTGTCATGTTCCTCAGGTCTCCTTACAAAACTCTGCTGTTTAAAGAACACTCCAAGAAGATAGTGTCTGGCACTGGATTTGCTCAAAATGAAGAGCACACGCAGACCTATCAGTGCCCTGAGCCTGCACATGCATGCTACCTGTCAACCATCCATTTGACAGAATAAGTGCAGATATTTTTACACATTGAACCTCAATTTCAAGCACACAACATAGAACATATCCCTGTAAAATCCAGTCCCAGCGAAGGAGGGTAACAGCCTACCAGCAATGCTGAATATGATGAAGTGCACTTTATCCAATGCACCACAAGCTAGAGAAGTTCACATGGTGAACATGGAGAAGTGCACTTTACCCAATGCACCACGAGCTAGAGACTGATGAATGGGGAACAGTCCTGAAGATGAGTCCTCCCAGAGATGAGCATGTACAGTGCTGATTTCACCATGAGGGACTGATCCTTATTCATGTGCAGCCACACTTCTCTCTAGGCAGTAATTTCACATCAGGAGGTCTCTTTGAGGTATGAAGCAATTAATCTACTTCATAAACAGGGAAGCAAAAGCATGAAGGCTACAGCTGAATGGTCCCATCAGACACGGTGGTCCAAGAGGCCAAGTCCAAGACTTCATGCTCCCTATGAAATGCAGTTTTTGTTTGATTTAATCACTATAGAATAAATGCTGCTGTAATACTGAGATTAATATTTGTGGCTTGCATGCCTCAAAGCTCTTCAAAACACCAGCAATGAAGCAAGAAAAATAAAAGATCCCTCTTACCTGATAAAATTATTATCAGGAGTTTACCATGATGGTTGAGGCAGCTGTGGAAAAACTTGATAGTATTGTGAATATCTTCCACACGGTATAGCATCTAGAAGTGACCGAGTTAAACACAGTCATTATTCCTCCTCCACAGTGCAATGGCCCATCAAAGGCTTAAAGCCTTTATCTATGGAGTTGTTGTTTTAAATAACTTCCTAGGTGTTTCCCAGTCTGTCCTGGCTCATCACACACATTTTGGGATGCCCCACAGGACCAAGCATCACCAGCTCTCCCCAGCACCAACAGCCTGGGGTCACTAGGGCAAAGCAGGGCTCGTTTAAAAGGCTGCCCTTGGAACTCATAACTTAGTGCTTGACGGGCCACCAAACCCCTGGAACACTTTCCAGTTGTGAAATAAGCTCTTAGGAAACGAAAGCAAAATGAAATAAAAGAAAAAAATAAATAAAAGCCATCAAAGCAAGAGAATAATACATTTTTTTACAAAATATAATTGGCACATACAACATCAGTGTCACCAGGATCAGAGACACAGCAGCATAATTTCTGACCCAAAACCTGACTTAAGTGCTCATGCACTAACCTTTCCCTTCAGTATCATTTAAACTACTCTGATTAAGCCAAAAAATTAAAGTTGTTTTTTTTTTGCTGAAGCAAAGCAAAATTGTCAGTCTCTGAATGATGTGTGATGGTCTGAGACTCATCCTGTTTTATTACCCACCATACATAGTAAAACTAGTGAAAAACAGAGACCAAAACCAGGGTGGATAGGGAATGAGGTTTGGTGTTTGTGGACCTACCGCAGAAGTTATTGCTCATGGGAGAACTGTGCTCAGCTCTGGTCCCCCTGACTTCACACATACAACAGAACTGAAGGGAGTAGCTAATACTCCTATATTAAAACCATACTTCATTACCTGGATCATATGGATGAAGTCAAATTTCTTATGCGTGCCTTTCTCTTTAACCTGTTGTTCATACTCAGAGGAAGTGAGCTGGTGCCAAATAAAGGAGACATTCTGCAGGTCTGGAGCTTGGTTCACCAACTCTGTTTTAGACAGTGGAAGAAAAACGTTAATTTCACAGACCAGCAGACAAACTCATCACTCAAATCATGAGTACTCAGTCTGCCCCAGGCAGGTGGAGATGGCCTGGGCACCTCACCTTTGTAAGCTGCCACGTGCTGTGGGTTGGGCTCTATGATTTCGTTGTCAATAAGGACCCCCGGGTGTGCAGCCTGCAGTATCCTGATCATTTTCAAATCCTGTTCACCTGTTCAATAAACACAAATTCATTACCTTAAAAAGTGTGTAAAATGGGATTAAAATCCCCCAAGTAGCAGTGAGGCACTTTTTGCCTTGTGGCACCTAATCCGGTGACAGTCTTACCACCATATCTTGCTGCTCAAGCTAACATATATTTACAGATGAGAGTAAGAACATGGAAGAGATAATCAGTGGCACAGAAACCCACTGATGGCGATACTCTAGGTCACAATAATCAAAGTTCAATATTTGAAAAAACAGGAAGCATTAGTTTTTAACAAAAAGGCGAAGTTTCCATGGGGAGATGGAAGGAGCCAGCAGAGTTGTGCAACTTCAGCGTGGCACAGGGTGATCCTTGCCTCTGGCACTGCCCTGGGGAGGTGGTGGCTGCTCTGCTGCTGGTGGGACACAGCTCAGACACCCCAGGAGCTGCATGGCAAGAGGAAAGGCCCATTGATGTGCAGTACCCTGGGTCTTTGCTCTTTGGGGACCGGCCACACGGTCACAGCTCTGGGTATCTACTAACTAGTTGTTATCTTGGAGTTGCAAATAGATACTCATATTGGTGTGCAGGTGCCCTTCAGACTTAGCTATTTGTGCTCCTCTGTTGTTGTCTGAGCTCTGGAGAAGCAAGTGGCAGTCTGTCCTTCTGTCCAAGAAAATTCCTAGCCTCTTTCAAGGTGGTGTAGGCCCCCCTTGTTTTCTCTCAGAAAGTCCACAAGTGTACAAAGTCCATCTGGTTCATCTGGGACTATGGAAATAAACAGCAGAGGTGTCCACCTCGAGTAGACCTTTGCAAGAATCCTGTCTGTAGCTTATGGTGTGACCTAAAAATAGTCTTGTCCTTACAAATGTCACACACGGAGGGCTTGATACGAGATACTGCATCATCCCCCAGCCTTTCAGCTGATGTACCAGCTGTGAGAAAAGTCGTCATCTTTGGCAGGTGCTGCAGTAAATAGAATTCAAGGAGGGAAATATCAGCCATGCCAGCACTACAGGGATATCCAAGGAAGGACGGATCTTTTGAAATTGGAGAAAAATACCCAAGACCCCTGAGGAATGCAGTGGCAGCAGCGCAGGGTTGGCCAGAGGCGGAAGGAAAGAGGCTGCAGCTTCATCTGTTGAAAGGCGGGTGCATGGGTCAGTGTTGTTGACACTGGCATTTCAAGGAAGATCCCTATAGGAAGAAGCTGAATCACTTTAGGCAGCCTGGATGCCAGTTCGTATTTGCCTGGTGTGAGGAGCACCAGCAATCAGGTGCTGACGTGGGCAGAGCATCACTACCCCATGCCCTGGAGCCACTGGCAGCGGCAAATGGGTAAATCAACGTCAAATGGGAATTTTAAAAGGTGTGGGGTTTTTATTTTTTAAAATTAATTTGTTTGTGGGTTTTTTTGTTTGTTTTGGTTTGGAGTTTATTTTGGTTGGTTGGTTCATTTGGTTTGGATTTTTGTTGTTGCTTTGGGTTTATCTGTTTGGTTTTTAATTCCACCACTGTAAAATGCTGTAGTGCAGTCTCTGCAAGAGCAGGTAATAACGTTCTCAACCAGGGTGTCTGCAAAAGCCCAGTAAAACACAGGATCTTCTCTGTTCCACCTTGAAACCCCTCTGCAAATAGCATCCACTCTGGCACTAACTGGGAGGTTACAGCTGAGATAGTTAAACCAGCCACAGGATGTTTACACGGGATGGAGGTGAATGAGAAAATGTGATCTGGACCAGCCAGCAGTCTTTTAGGATGTGGAGTAGGTCACTAATCCCCATTAATATTTTTGTCAACTAAACTAATTCTGGGGGCTCTGTGAAATCAGAGTCCAAGCCTGCAAAGGTCAGGGATCAGATATAACCTTTTGCTCAGTGCCATCCCAGCTCACTCCCTGCCCGGACACAGCTCTTACAGCCCTGGGCAAGCTGAGGGGGTACGAGCCTGCAAGGGGCAGAAACCCAGGAAACACAGGAAATTTTAAGGTTTTTATTTTTCCATTAAAATATCTTCTGAAGAAGAAATGAGGAAAAATGAGAACAGTGCAAAAAGTTCATTTTTCCCTTGTGTTTTCCTGGAGACAGAATTTTGGTTTTATACTACTTGATGAAAAGGGAGTGTAATTGAGAACTGAATCATTTCCTCCTCCTTGCTTTCTCATGTGCTCCAACATATTCCCAGTTGGGGAAAGTAATACAAGACTATTTTTCTCTTACTCAGGAAAACAAGGAAAAAAAAGACAACTTTAATTTGAAAGTATTAACACTTAAAATTCAGCTGAAAATACTTTAAAAGCAAAAGCAAACTCTGACAAATCAAACTGCCTCTTCTTTACCTTTTATTTTCTCCCAGCTTCCCTAGGAGCAAAGTTGGATGTTTCACCTTTTTTTTTTTTTCTTTTAACACAAATGCATTTAGAACACGTTTAAAGTTATTATTTCTGAAAGATTGTTTCTCTTTCGGGGGAAATAACATTTGCATTTGTACCTTACTTATCTCTGGGTAAAAACAGTGGTAACAAAGAAACACGTCTTGAAAAAGCTGAGAAGGCCCCATTGTGCCCAGTTGGTTTTGCACCACCTCGAGCAAAGCATTGCCCAGCTTTGGCCTCTGGGATCCCAAAAAGCAAAGCAAAAAGAGAAATCTCTTCAGATGGGACATTGTAAGACAGGACTTCGGGTTGAACCAACCTCTCGGATGTCTCTCATTCTCTCCAATGAGGCTTGAAGATGCTCTCGTACCTAACTCAGAGCAGGACACCTTGCTTTGAGACATCTAAAGTCAGGTGGGAGTCATCAAGAGGCAGACGGCTGAGTAGTTATCCCCATTGCCCAAAATTTCAGTTTCGCTTTCTGTTCCCCATAGGGACCCCCAGCCCCCAGCACCCTCACCTGTGCCGCTTCCAACTCCCAGAACATTTATGGTTGATTTTCCATTGCCGAGACTGAAAAGATAAGTACAGGTCACTTAACCACACTACACAACTTCATGTTTTAATTCTAATATCTTAGATGCCACATTGGCCTGGAAATTTAACTGAGTTTGGACACATGAATTGGGATAGAAATTCGAGCATCCCTTTGGAGCCCAGCTAAAACCAGCTGCATGGTGGTAGCCAGCCCCATATTAGCAAGCTCATGTTTCAAAGTACAGTAGGCATCAGGGTATAGTGTTTCTCATCCTTTGCCAGAGAGTTTTCTTCAAGCTGTAGCTGGCACCGTGCAAAAAGAGCTTGGGGAACCCCAGGGTGAAGGATTCCCTTTGGGGGTCGCAGGGCTGTGTCTGAATGGGATGGGAACCGCTCCCCAGCCATGGATGCAGGGACAAGGTGAACAGGGAGAAAACTCTGCACCCTCAGGGACAAGTTTGGGTTTCCAATAATGGGTATAAGTGCCCAGCAAAATTAAAACCTCAGGCTAACCAGATGACTGGAAATCATCTCCAACATTCATCTTGGTTTGAAATTGGAAGGAAAGGTCAAAACCTTCAATAATTTTTACCTTAGAAAAATTACTTCTGAAAAGATTAGAAAAACCCCAGCCCAACCTTGTGGTTCCTAGCAGAATATTTAATAACAGCCTGGCTCAAAGATGAGGAGCCCGGGCTCAAGGCACCTCACTGTTCTGATGTGCTTTATGGCCTTATTTTGCTGTGGGGCATGGACTGTGCAGAGGGATTGAGTTTCCCATGCAAAACCTCAGGAGACACTGCAGCAATGATTCAACAAGAGGGGAGCAAGTAGTAAATCCTGAACAGCATGAGCTAGTCAAGGAGCCCTAGTCCTAATGAGGGTCAAGACCCTTAGACAGACCCACAAACAACCAATATTTTACACTGTTTAAAATCCAAGTAAGTAAATTTTTTATTTAGAATTTCCCAATACAAATTACGTTTAATTATTATTTCTATTGCTTATATATAAATATATGGTCTGAAGTTGCCTGCCTAAATTTTTTTCTCAGTGGATAATACAGTGTCTGTAACATACAAAAATTGCCCAAACTTGAAAGATCTTGTGGTTTGGATCTAGGTTGCTCTAAAACTTCTCTACAGTCACCCAGGCTTATTACAGCAATGCTTCCCAAAACTGATTATCATTTGGTACTTAAGCAATGCAAATCAACTTAGGATAGAAATAAGGAGGTCTTAGGGGATTGAGAAAACCAAGAATTAGTCACTGGGAGAGAATTAGAGATGTGTTTCTGTTTGGGCTGATGCGTCATGAAGTTCCAATAGCAGGGAGAGAGCACGAGAAAGCATTTGAAACAAAACCAGCCAAACAACAAGAAATACATTAATCCTCAGAAAATCAGCTAATGAAAAGAGATGGAAGTGAAAATCAGGTCTTGATTCTTTCCTTAACATAAGCTGCGAGGCAGCACAGTGTATTAATTGAAAGAGCATGTATTCTGGAGTCATTGAACAGGATATACTAAAGACCACCATTAAGGGACTTAAAATAGAAAAGCATTAAAAGTTCATTCATGCCCCAGAATATCCTTAAACGTGTTTGCTGACCCTCATGCACAGGTTGCCCTCCCAAGATAACAGATGGCTTTCCCACCTTGGTGGCAGTGGTCCTTACCTAGCCATGATTTTGGGCATTTCTTCCTTGTTGAACTGGTCCATGCACTGGTGCTCTGTTGAATGATCCAAAAATGACTTGAAGGCCTCTACATACTCCTCAGCTGTGAGACTTCTCATGGAAGGGATCACATATAGCTCTTGAGAAACAAATACAAGTTGTGTGTTAGCAGCCTCAAGGCAAATGAAGGATCAAAACACCTACCTCGTGGAAGAAACCCAACCCAACAGAAGCCAGAGATTCAGGAAGATGGTACAGAGGATGCATGGCCCAGGAGCCATCCATGGAAGTGGTCTCATGTGAACACTTTCCAACCAGTTCACACTCAGCGTTTGAAAATTATTCTTAGATGATCTTTGACACCAGCGTATTTGTTAAATGCCTTGTTACTGCAGGTCATTCTGAGGAAAATGTCTCCAAAATGCTTAGCCACATACAGGGTACTCAGTTTGCAGAAAGGGAGGTAAGTGGAGCGTTTTTCTGGAAGACTCAAGGCAAGAAGGAGAAGGGTTTCCCACAGCAGGTCCAAAGCTGGAGGGGTCATCACTCTCGCACACGTTGGATAGTGTAACTGCAATCCCCAGCTCTTGGCACACTTGCTATTGGGGCTGACGCAACACAAAAACTGCTACCTGCACCTGAAGCAAAAATAGTCAACCTTGTGCACCTCATTCCCAACTCTCGCCGGTGTGGGACGATGGTGTTCTGTTGAGGAGGTGAATTCCCCACCAGAAACTGCAGTTTTTGGCCAGGATGGCAGCTGTTAACAAAAGAGTCTCATCTGAACGGGCTCATGCTCGAATGTGGGTGTCTGAGACCAGGATTTCTTGCTCTGAACCAATGCCCTGGGCTACTCAAGGGGCTGGAAACAATTATTGCAAAAACTCACTCTCCTGCTGTCTAATGACAGTGCTCTGGCCAGGGCATAAGCTTGGGTCAGCTGCCCAGGTCTGAGGAGCAGCTTAAGAGTAAGACTTGAGGCTCATGAGAAGATGCCATTCAGCCGAGTACTGGCTCTGTTGGTCTATCTCAGGCAGAGAGCTGCAGTGCCAGCCCCAGTGTGTGAGATCAGCATTAGAAAGGGGGTATTCCATAGAAAAAAATTGCCTTTTCCTCCTTAAAGAAATGAGGGTGAAGGACAGAACTCAGCAGAACACCTTTATCCTCATTTTTGCCTTTTGAGGAGCTGCTTATTTATCATCTGCTTGTAGTTCCCACTAATAAGAAAATGTATGTGTCTCATACAGGACTGTGCAATCTTAAACTGGATGTCTGTACTGTTTCCAAAACCACATGTCATCGGCAGATGTGTTTCTACTACGTATGTATGGAGACCCTATGTCCATCCTGTTGGAGGTAAAGTTGTCAACATCTCTCCTCAACACTTTGAACTAGACCCTAACATAAACCTGAAATCACCTGAATTGCAGTCAGTTTAGCATCCTCTTTCTTTCTTTTCTTTTTTAAAAATAATCCCTAACTTCAAAAGAATTAAACCATGTTTGCAATAATAGCAAACTGAGTGGGCATTTGATTTTAATTGCCTTTTTAAAGAAAAATGTTCTCCCAAATACCTGAATTATCGTGTGGAGCTGTCAGAATCTCTGCTTCAAAGTTCATGCTGGGGAACCTATTCCTGTAAGGAAAGTATAGCACTTCAGTTATTTGAAGAACCTGTATGCTTTTTTTGAAGCTGCATTGAAAATGCAGAACAAGAGGAAGATGCTCCAGGACAAATTTTCCTCACCTGGTAAGGAATACTGTCTGTTCTCTTTACTAGAATAAAGAAAGTCAAAACTTCTTGGTTAGCTGATCACCCACAAGCATCAGCAGGGGACTGACCGCCTGCACCCATGCTTGACTGAGGTGCATTGTAGAAGCTTTTCCTCCCTCTGAAGAATCGTTAACCAGTCAATACAGCAGAAGCTATTAGACTAACTGATATTACACACTTTGTGAAAGCTTTCATCATTAATGGAGTTGAAGAAATAGCAGTGAAATTAGGAAAAGTCTATGGTGAGCTTCAGCATCTGAAGTGATCTCTTAGATCTACTTGGCCTAATGTTTCCGGGACCTTTTTGCCTTCCTTTTATTTTTTTTAACTTCAGTTCTTCCCAGCTGCAAATATAACATAGGGTAACTTGTAGAAGGCACAGGACTCAAAGAGCAAAAGTCAAAGAGGTGATTTGACCATAAATGTTTTCATTCAGTCCTAAGTTTTAATTCTTAGTTTAGGGGGTTTTGTGAAGAATTCCAGCAATGAAGTCGCATCTTCATTTTCCTTTGACAATGTGTCTCATCTATAAAATAGGGGTGAGGTTCCACTAGCAAAAGGAAGGTGTGAAATTAAGCTGGAGCAAGGACCTCACTTCTGCAAAGTGTTGGGATAAGGCTATCTGTGCAAGGGGAATAGTCATTTTCTGGGTAACCACGTTTCAGTATCGAGATGCTCAGCAAGACTCGGGGTGCTATTCCTGTATAATCTGGGCTTAGACATGCTACTGCTCCCAAAGCTTTGCCATTAGAAAATGCTTCATGACAAGCAGCCTGCAATAGCAGTAAGCAGCCCCTGAGCCCCCTCTGCCAGGGAGAAAACTCCTGCACAAATAAGAAATGAGCCAGAAGATGTAAAAGAAAAATGGGAGTCTTGTAGTAGCACTTTGAGATACAAACAGGTGATGACTGTGCTGACAGGTAGCAAGGAAGTGGCTACAAGTGCAAATAGCACACAGCTTTGGTTGATGAAGGCACGACAAGACTAAGGTGAGCCAGAAGTCTCAGAGATGCTGGGGCACTGCCAGAGTCCTGCAAGACCAGTTGATTCCACCTGAGTTCACAGCCAAAGTCATGTACCTGGCTCCCACAAGGTACATCAAACGTCTTGGTTCCACCGCCTTAACTTCAGCCCCCTACCAGAAAAGACCTCACAGAAATCCAGCTTGAACTCAGCCCACCTCCACAAGCTCCAGCTTGGCTACAGGCCAGTCCCTCCAATTTCCACTCAACCCTTTGACCTCTCCCATCTCTGCCTGTCAAACCAGAGGACTATTTTGTCCTCTCAGCTGGCTGAACTGAGCTAAATAGTTTTCAGGATAAATCTCCCACCAAAATTCCAAGGGGTAGCATGGCTTTCCCTGCACAGAGAGGAACATCTCTCAGGGTCCAGGGACATGAACTCCATTTCTGACCGGTCAAACGTTTCTAGCCATCCCTGGAGACTTGCCAGGTGACCTGGACAGACTGCAGCACAAGTATTCACCAGGATGGACGACGCCAAGTTAACTTTTCCACCAAGACGCTTGCCATTTCTCCCTAGGCAGGGTTTCTAATATTGATTAATGCTGTTGCTGGGATGGTGAATCTCTGGGAGCGAACGGACTGCCTCTAAAATCTCACCTAAAATCTAGCCTAGATCTAAAAATTGAGTGCAGTACTTTGGGCTGATGCTGCCCATCCCAAGACCCAATGCCCAACAGCAGGAGTGAAGCAGTGGGATGCAGGGAGTAGGATGCTCATGGGCACAGCTCATTCTGCTGCGGCTCCTGGTTAAGCCGGAGCTTGCCCTTAGCAAGGTTAAACCTTTCCCCTCCATGAGCTGAGCAGGTTGCGTTACAGACTGAAGGCTCAGAGCATGGAGAGAATTCACAGCATCACTCTAAGTGATGCAGCATCTTTAAGTTGAGAAAGTCACTAAATTCAAGATGTCTTTAGCAGCATAAATTGCAGAACAGCTTTATACCTCATAATTTCATTACACCTAAACTTAGGCTGCTGAGGGCCTAAAGGTCTCCTCACAAAGGCTGGTTTAGCCCCCATCCCTCCCAGGACATGGACACATCTGCTCTTTTGCCCACCTCACACACGTCCACCTGTGACACAGGGACAGCAGGGGCTGGCTCTGCCACCCAGCCAGTCAGTGGGGAAACACACACCCCCACTCCCTTCCAAAAATCCACATACCTCTTCATCTCTGGGGCCGGGTCCATGGTCAGGGTGGGTGCCGTGTCGGGGCACGGTGGCTGGGCAAGGGATTCGGGGTTCACCGGGCTCCTGGCCCCTATGTTAGCATGTCCACCGCGGCGCTGGCGGTGACCCGGCGTGCGGCTCTGCAGCTCTGCGGCACCTGTCGGGACAGGCAGCGTCACTGGGGTGAGGAGGGGAAACCCGAGACCTGCGGGGAAGGAGCGAGGGGTGCGAGGCCTGACGTCTGCGGGGCTGTCCTCATCGCACCAGAGCTGCGCTGTTTGCAGGGGGACAAAAGAGAAAAAGGGACAGATTGAGACTTCAAAAATCTTTAAAACCTAAGTGGAAGTGGCAGGGAGGTGTCAGCCAGCACCCGGCAGACCTGGGGCCATTTCCATCCGCTTTTTAATTTGCTTTGAATGCTGCCTCTCCTACGTGTTTGCTGCCCTGGGTGGTAGGAGATGCTTTCCCACATCCTTGCCATCATCCTCACTTTGTCCAGAGAGGAGGGACTCGCTGGCTGCCCAGAGACCCATAAAAGTGATTTTTCCATCTCTGATTCAGGGGGAAACGGGGCATAAGAGCAACACATGCCAGCGGGCACTGCAGACCTGTGGGCAGCCTGACACATCCCTGCCCCATAAAGGTGACAGGGGGTCGGGCAGCCGGAGTAGGGAGGCAGCGAGCCCAGCTTGCTCTTGCTCTGCTTGCCAAACCACAGCAAAGAAACCTTTTTGGGGGAGAGCTGGAGGTGGCTGAAAGTCACCCAGGGTGGGATGGCAAGGCTGGAGGTGCAGTGATCACCATGACAAATACAAAAAATCCTGGGGGCTCCCTGCACCTGGATTCAGCCTTTTCTCCTACTAACACCGACAAGACCGTGCTCCTTTTGACTAAAATCTAATATCATAATGGTAAAAAGGAAACGTTTTAGAGACTATATATTTCCAAGTGAGGTCTGGTGGTGGGAAGTACAGCATTAGAATCCTCTCCACTCACTTTCACTGAAGGCAATGGGCAGAACAGATTTAGCAGATGACAAATAAAACCTCCTCCCTTGCTGAGATCACCCCCCCAAAACATGACCTGCCTCACGTGGCTCTCAAGGCCAGGGATCACACTCCCAGGTGGGGATGCTTCACCATCAAGTGCCCTGTCTTTGTTTATATCAGACGTAGTTTCCAAATGGATTTAAGTTGTCCCCAATGCAAGGCAGGTCCGCAGCAGCATGTTAAGCTAGAAATGGTCACATCACTGCTCTTCACCAAAATATTCAAATCAAAGGTGAGGAAAGACCAGAATCTCTTTGCCAGCTCTAAAATGCAGATTTGGCTCCCAATGCTGCTTGACTACCCAGGCAGTGATTTTTACACCAGCCATTTCATTCCCTAAGTATTTCCATCAGAGGTGTCAGCCCCCAGACACCATCCGTGCAGGGGTGGATGGCAGCTGGCGCTCCTCAGCCAAGCCCCACATGCTGCAGCCACATCTCATGTCCCCCAGCCACATCCACCTCGTCCCAGCTAAGCCACACAGCCTGCTCTGCCCCAGGCACCCTCCACCCCCTGCCTGCCACTATCAGGGACGGACACCCCGTGAGTCCCAGCAGAAAATCCTACCTCCCCGGAGCAACGTGAGCTGTAGAGAAACCTCCAGCATCCAGGAGCTGCACAGCCCTTGGAGACCTTGTACATGCACTGGGGACTGACAGCCCTCCCCGGCCTCCCCCGTGTCCTCCCCCTGGCTCCCACAGCCCACGTAGGCACATGCCACAGCTGAGCCCTGGCATTAGCCTACAACAACAGCCTTTGTTCCCCCGGCGCGGGACACAACAGCACATTGTGGGCAGCTGCCTGTGCCCACAGGACTTGGCGGCATGGCGGCTTTGGAGGATGTACCCTCTGCACGCCGCGCTCTTGGGCGTCCGGGCAAGCTCGTGATTCAATCCACTCTAAACTGTGGGGTTTTTTGTGCAAACTGGGGTGTTTTGATCTCCGAGGTGAGATGCTGGATAAAGCTACAGCTCGGCAGCAGTGCGAGAAAAACAAAGTGACAGTGTTTTACCCACGTGCTGTGGTGATCGGTTTGGGGCTGATCCTGCAGAAATAGGTCATTTGCTTTCCCCAGGGTGAGTCTGTTGGAACTGGTATCACCCATGACACTGAACCCCTCCATACTCCATCTCCATCAGCCCACCAAGGCAAGCCTTGGATAGTCTGGCTACCTGGAAATCAAATTTCAATGACTTTTTCTTCTAAATAGTGGGCAGCTTTTAGACAGATTAATGTCAAGAAGGCCCTTGGCATTTTTACAGATTTCTGTATTATTTCTATATTATTATTCTATATTCTATATTATTTCTATATTATTATTCTATATAGATTTCTATATTATTTCATGGCATTACTAGTTCATTTTTGAGACCTTCCCAGTTTCACTTAGAACACCTGATTAAGGTCCATGTAACATAACTGTGATTTTATTGTGAGCAGAGCTCTTCTGCAGCAGTGTTTCCTTCTTAATGAAAGTGTTCTCATCAGGTTTTTCAGCTTCCTGGATAAATCTTCTAAGGTACAAACAGCAGCTTCTGTACTCTCCAAAGTGAAATAATTGGTGCAATCATGTTTTTTTGCATTGGGCAGGTTCTGGTAGACAGGAAAATAAACAGCAATTTTGTATGACCCATTTTCCTTATAGTTAAAGACAAGATTTCTCATTAAAGAAAGCAATTTTGGTTTGCATTAATCCTATTAAATATTTAACAGCTCCTGGGCAGCAGTAGATCTTGGGGTTTAAGCAACAGTATTTGGTTTTATATGTGTGTACAGATTTTTTTTTTTCTCTAGGAAAAAAGATTGTGACTTCTGACAAGTACTGAAAAAGACAACATTGGAGAAGCAGAACCCATCCCTCCATCCCTCCCTGGAGGCAACAGCACTCACTGCTGCTGGGCCCGGCCGTTCTGGCAATGTTTTGATTCAATCTCTCCAAAAAATGAAGCATCTGGGTCTGGAGATCGATCTATCTATCTATATCTATCTATCTATCTATATATACATATATGTATTTTTTTTTAACACAGCCCTTCCTGCCTTTTCATTAGAGCCTGGCTGCTGGTGCAGTTCTTCCAGACCTTTTCAAACCACCCTTTTCAAACTATTTGACTAGAGGTCATATCTCATGTAGCTGTAATTATAGAGCTAAGGCAAGGCAGAGGCCAACACGACCGCCTTCAGAAAAGGCTCTTTGATTCAAGGTGAAGACCAGATTTTGCTCTACAGACCACGCAGGCTTCAAAAAAAATATACCTCTGAGAGCAAAGACAGGTATGGTAAAGTGTGCCTTTCACCCATCAAGAGCTCACAGGTCTTCAGCTGGGAAAATAAACTCAGAATTTAAATGTATCCAGCTGTACCCATGCTGCTGAAGATGGTGTGTGCATGATGACACACATCCCACAGGTACAGTGGGCCAAAACCAGGCCACTTGCAAACACCACCACACCAAAATGTGGAGAATTGCCAACAAAAGGGTTTTTTATCCCTAGCTCAAAGTCAGCAATGCAAATGAAAAGGCTGTGAAGAAGTTTTTCTGGTTCAAGAGCACTGATAAAGGGGGCGCAGGAGTTTTCAGTCAAGAAACAAGGTGGCAAAAAGGGTCCCTCACAGGGCTGGGGTGGCTGAGGCGGGGGCACATCCAGAGGAGGTTGGTACTGTGGGAGCTTTGCTTTATGTTGAGGTCTCTCAGCAGTGCTGGTGTGCTAAATTGATGCTGGTGTGCTAAACTGATGCTCCCGTGCTTCAGTGGAGCTCACCAACCAGTGTGGAACTGGGGGCAAGTACGTCTGTGGGTGCAGGAGCTGAAGCTGCGCGGTTTGGATTAACCACATTGCAAAGGGATGCAAACTGCTGCCAGACCCCGACACCCATGGGTGCTGAGCTGCCATAGGGGCCATAAAGAGTTCAGAGAGCAGGTAACACAAAAGTAGCATTGAATTATTAATATTAAATTATGACATTTCAATTGCACCTGGAACAAAGGATAAGATTGAAATTCTGTTTGCTTACCTCCTCTTAAAGCAAGGCTGAGCTCAGCTGTCACGGCACCTGTGGACCTGCACCAACTCCGAAGGGAAGAGACCTGAACACCCCAAGCACCCAAAGTACCCCAAGAGAAGCCACTCTGCCAGGCAAAAATCTGTTAAAAAAACTGTAATATTCATTTTTATTCCATTGATGGAAATAAGATGACAAATTGCCCTTTTCTGGATAAACAGAATGAGCAAAGAGTAGGAAAGCGGGTACGAGTCCAAAGGAGGATGCTCACCTTTCACAGAAGCTTTGGCTGATCTTCTGTGAATCTTTCTGGTTTGTCATGCTCTTAAAAAGAATTGCTATGAAAGTTGGGTTAATATTTCTTTCCCATTTGCGGTAAGTTCTGCCATCTCTTAAACCTGGTATTAGTCCCAGGCAGCAAACATGCCCATCAGTCCCCTGGAGAGTGGCACTGTGTGCTGCAGGGACTTCAGCTACAAAGTGAGCATAGGAAGAAAACCGCTTTGAAAGCCTGTAAAATTATTAAGGAATATTTCTTAAAAATTTCTAAAAAATTGAATCTGAATAAATACATCCAATCAGGAGGTTTAACTCAGCCCAGCATTTCTGATGCAAGTTTAGCAATGTTCTTCTCTATCATTCAGTAGATTGCACTAACAGGTAGAGGAGAAAATGTCCAAACTACAGATTTATTTTACCCAAAGCCACTAGGTGGGGATGCAAGGACACTTTTCTGCTCTTTCTCTTACACTTGGATCCCCACTTAGCACACTTTATCTGGCCTTTCCTGCTAACATAGGCCGTTGTCTTTGCTTTTTCTTTTTGGGAGCTGACAGAGGTCATTTGAACACTTATCACTCGCTGACTTTCCATCCCGTACGAATCAGGCCTTAGGCGGCGGTTACGATGTGATTACTGCTTGCCGAATATTATTCTCTGCATCAAGACTCAGCACAGGGAAGAGTGAAGGACTTGGCTTTCAGTTTGCGGATTAGTCTTCTTTCATAGGCTGTGGAAAGGAAAAGTACTTTATATTGAACACAGTGGGGAAAAAAATGCATTCAGCAAACTGGTAATCTCTGAAAATGGCCATATTTTGGAATGGTTATTGTGGGAAAAACGCCAGGAGATTCTCCTCAGGCTCAGTAGTCAAATCTCTGGGCAATTTTTTTTCTTCTCCATTGAAATCCATATAAGAGAGATAAAATCAGAAAGGTTGGTTCGGAAAAGCTGTAGGCAGGATCAACCCTGCTCTCTAGGGCAGAACCACTCCATAGATGTATATCATGAGCACATATGGGCTGCAGGAATCTATGCAATGCATAAGCGATGCTGTGCGGGGTATGGAGTGAGGAGGGCTCCAGCTGTACAGTGATTTTTCAGCTCTGACCTGCATTCACCTTGGGCTTCTGCATTGAGCACCCACTCTCACTATTTATCTTAAATGTCAGGATATTTGTTGCTTTTATTAATTCTCAGCTCCTGGAATCAGGTGAATGTGAAAAAAAAAAGCTCCTAGCAAACTTCCAACAGTAAAATTCCAGCTTCTGCGATATGGTGGGGTACCTGAGATGCACTCCAGGGTTCAAAACACAGAAGATGCTTTGAAAGAGGTCCAAAAATGGGTTCAGTGAAAAGCAATTTCATGAAAGCTGTCAGCAGTTGGGTGGTAGGGGGGTGAGGGAGTCAGGGTGTCTGGGAGAAAAGATTTTGGTAAATACCCTGAAAGCAAAATAATCTTATATTGTAGCAACAAATTCAGAAAACTGGGAGAACCATTCAAATATTTCAGTGCTGAAATGCCTTTCATCATGGTTAACATATGGAGCTAATGCTATCAGATCACAGCAAACCATGTTTTCAGGATTGAGGGACAAAAGCCAGGGTGTGGTTTTGTGTCTTAAGTTACACCTCTATGAATTGCTAAATATAAATTGTTATGTTTCGTTTCAAATAAACAGAAGGGCCATTGCTTTTCCTGGGCCAGAGGGCAGAAGGGTTGCAGGGCTGGAGGGGCATTGGGACAGCTTTGGTGGCTGTTGCCCCACTCGCTCAGGCTGTGGACACCACCGGCCCCTGCTTTGGGCCTTCAGCTGCTGCCCTTGCTCCTGCCGAGGTGTTTCCAGCAGCTCAAGCACGTCCTGCAGACTCCTTCTGTTTTTCCTCTGTATTATTTTCCCCCCACTGCTTAGTAGTCTCCTCATGGTGACAACGAAATGTCTGTTTTCCAGGAAACCATTTGAGCTTTATGGATTAGCCACGGTAGGCACTCGCAGACCTCCATAAAGCACGTTGACACGCTCTCCGGTGTATTACTAACTCGACTGAAAAATTGATCAAAACTGATAAGAGTTACAGGGCCCTGAGTCCCTTTACAATCTGCTGTTGTGCTGCTCGGCTCTTACAGAGGCAGCAGAGTCAAACCCGGTGAAAACTCTTGCCTGGAAAATACCCCTTCATCCTGCCCTTGGCTTTGCCCAAAGCAGATGATGTGCAGGACGTGCCCCTCCGTCTGTTCCTCCAGGGACCAAGCTCGCCCTGGTATCTGCAGGAATCCCCAAAACACAGCAGGGAGTGTCTGCAGGGCCCTGCCTTCCCATGGGGCTGTGACACCGGTGGTGACACCCTCAGGGCTGGAACATCCTCGCTCCGATGTGGCCATGGCCTCGGGTGCCTCCTGCACCCTCACTGCAGCCGTGCGTTCCCCATCCCACCTCCTCCAGCAGCAGTTCTTAAGAAGGAATGCTTAAATTACAGGAAATTCGAACAAGCTCATTAAATGTGGACATGAGTTTGCTGGAGAAGATGGGACATCATGCAGCAGAGGAGCTGCTGGTCTACCGCAAGACCTCAGCAGAGTCTTTTTTCCTTCTCTGCCTCCCAAAAGCTCTTGCTTTTGCTCACAGACAGTCTCTTGGAGCAGCATCTGTGCTTTATTTCATCCCAAAACCTCCTAGTCCTTGGGAAGGCAACCAGGTGTCGAGCGTGTAGTCTCTCCCCAAGCATCCTCTAGTGTCCCAGCTCTACAGAAACACCTCCTGCTTCCGTTTATTATTTACAGCTTAATTTTTGCTGGAATCCCAAATGAGGACTGAATAGCAAAGCCAATACCTGATTCAAAGAGTTTCCAAGTGAGAGGTCAGGATATGAAGGATACTAAAATAATCAACAAGGCATCAGCAATGGATGAGATAATGAAAGAGATAAGACACTTGCTTCCAGTCCTAAACACACAACCAGAGCCAAAATGCTCTTTGCCACACATTAAGCTGTGCCCATTCTTGTATGAGAGTGCTTGCTGTCAAATCCAGTTCAATAAAGCTGATCAATAAACATCCACAGATGAATGCAGTGACATGATACGCACACAGGGGAAGAAGCGCTGCCATGGAAAGGCATCGCTCGCACAAGTCCCTTTGTGCTGCCTTCAAGTCACGCACCACCAGTGGAAAAAGGACAGTGATGGAGATGCTCGGCTTCTCAGCTCTTTGGAGTCATGATAAATCTTATAGCCTCCAACAGCATTATTTCAACATGGCTTTGAAATTATGTCAAAATATTATCATATGATTTAATTAGACAAAAAAAACCCAAACATACAAGAATGACTAGTTTCAGCACAGCAAGCAAAGAGAGTTAATTTTAAAATTTTATATGTGCATGTGGATAGATATACAGGATATTCAAGGAAAAAATTATTTTACTGCAAACATCAAGCACAGACAATCTTCTATTGCCTTGCAAAATGCTGGAAGTTTTCCAGTTTGTAAGCTGTATGCCATTGTAACACCTCAATGGTTTATTTTTACCTGAATATATACAAAACCAAAAGGATGTTCTAGGAGCTCTTTGCACCCCTGCTGTTCCCTGCCATTGCCATTGCCAGCTCTGAACAATTTCTGCTGGGCTCCTCACCGAGTCCTGTACCCCAGCCAGATCTAGCTGGGATCGACACCCCATAATGCAGCACAGAGCAGAGCCACCCCTGCAAACCCCGTGCCGCCCTTGTGGGGTGACCCTGGCCAAGAGAGGGGTGCAGGATCCAGCCCAGCACCCCTTGGAGGCAGCCTGAGGTGCCTGCATAGGTAAAAATGTGCAGCATGAACTCGGAGCAACACTAGGTACTTATATCTTTCCAGACAATGATGCTATTTAAGTCATCCTTACAGCAGCTCTAACTATTATTCTAGCTAAGTCCTACCTGGCCACCAAGGTGATGACAGGCCCTGATGGCCGTGGCTCCCTCCCTCTGTCCTTGCTCTCCCATGTGGCCACAAAAATCTCATTTCCTTCCCCTCCCATCAGATTTAACTACTTACCTCAGAAAGGGTCCTATTGCTGAGCTGGGAGGTGACCCACAGCTCCAGGTAGACGTGAGGAGTCACCAAAGGACCAGCACCAAACGTCTCGGTAAACTCAATGCAGCAAGACCATAACTTCTTCAAAGATCCCAGGGAAGAAAAGCAAACGAAGCAGCTCCAGCATAACTTGTACATTTCTTCTTGGTCTGGGGATGGTGCCATTGGGCTTGTCTTTGTATAGCCCATGTCCATGGGGCAGATCTTCTGTGTTCCCAGGTATAGTGGCCAGGTGTTTTAAAATGAAAGCCCTTGATCACTTTTACTCATGTATTGCCTAAGGAGTGTATTCTAAAAATAAATAACATTGCAGGGGCTGCTGAAGGTACCTCCTGCAGTTTAATGCTTTTCGAAGAGCACTGGAGGGAAGCGGTTCGGTCAGCTCTGGCACATTCCCATCTGCAGATTTAATGTAATTCCCGAGCTGTTAGCACACCTAACCCAGAGCCATGGTTTTCATCTTTTTTTCCTTCCTCTGCTTAAATAATATATATGTGAGTGAGCTTTTCTAAAGCAGTGAAGTTTTGATCCCAATTACTAGTATCAGCTGGAGTGAGAAAATTGAAATTCAGGATTTGTTACCAACACTTTAATTATTCAGTGTTATCAAGTTGTCACAAGGCCTTTAATTATTTTTCAGTTTATACCTAATTTCCCACACTATGATTGCTTTAGTGATGTTAAGGTAGATCTGCAACTGTAATAGAACACGTCCAAGTCCTTTATGATGCTGGGGACTGGAAATGACAATGTTAATAAAATTCCCTCATCTCCTGTGCCACCAGCCATCATCAAGATAGTGTTCATTTGCAGTTGGCATGCTATTTAACTATGCTCTTCTGGTACTTTTGGTACCAATAAACACTTAATAATATGTTCAAAATGAGTAAACAGGGTGTAACAGTGTCTGTGCCTCTGCATCTATTCAAAGACTGGGCACAAGACCACAAAATCTCAGTGCCAAATCCTCCCAGTGGTGGACTCTGCATTTCAGCAAATGGCATGACACTGGCAAAGTTATTTATATACAAGGTACCTCCAACCAAAACATCGGTAGTATTCCGGAGATGCACAGAGGTTTCTCAGGTGATTAACACCAATTATGCAGCTAGTTACCTTTGTTTACAGAGAACGTTTGTTTTCACACACCAGGCGATTTCAGCTCAGCATGCAAAGAATGAAACCCTGGTTACAATGATGGAGCTGGTGCAGAAATGCTCACAAACCTCACCAGAGGCAGCAAAGAGGCAATTTGCCAAGTTTCTTGCCAAATCCAGGGCAGGAAAAGGGTGGGATTATATTACCTGCAGGGTGTGATTATCATACCTGCTGCTGATCCCCATCACTGGAGGAGTGTGCACTCAATAACCCTGCATATTTGAGGGCAGATACACAAAAGCTATTATCTCCTTTCTTCCCCTAGAAGGCTGTTACCAGCCAGGAGGTACTTTGTCTCTGACCCACAGGTGATGTCTGATGGACAGACTGATGGCCAAATGTCACTTCGCACCCATCCCCACCTGCCCTTCACCCCAGCCAGGCCCACAGCTCTAGCTGATGCACCTGCCCAAGAGGACCATGGGCATCCCTGGGCTGTACACACAGGTCCCACCAACGTCATGCAAGTCAAACAGTTAATTGGTGCAATGATGTGGGCGAGCAAACAGGACCACAAGATGCACACACAGCAGGCCCTGCCACTCTTCCAGGTATCACCCAGGAGCAAAACCAGCCAGCAGCAGCTCACCAGGACACTGGGGTGAGGGTCACCATTTTCTTTATACACAATCTTAAACTCCTTTGGCATATCTCATTACTTTCTGTCTTGGAAGGTTACTTTGAATTATTTGGAAGACCCCCCAAGCCCTAAAGCCCTTCCCAGCTGCTCTGCAGACCCCTCTCCTGCCACCCCAGCCTCGCTGCTTCCAGCTATTAGAACCTGGAAATTTCATCCCACTTATTTCTTTGCAACAGGGAAAACAGGCAAAGCCCCCTCAGTAACCTATAGAAACCCGGTCCCATAAACATGAACAGCAAAATAAAGAACTTGTATGTGACCCTACCCTGTTTCAACAGCGTTTGAGCGCATTGCAAGAAGAGCCTTGAGCAGGTGAGCATCTCCAGACTGGGGTCTCCCAGTCACCACTGTAATTTGCTCTTTCAGCTGGTGTGTAGGTGTGTAAGGCTCACAGGTGCCTGTGCCGGCCACTGCTCAAACACAACCATTTGGCACCATTTTCTTTCAGACTAGCTCGTGACACTTCTTGCCCAGAATTAATTAGCAGACGTACGAAATAACCTTTCTAACCAGCACCTCCATTTCTAGCTTGCAGCACCTTTTGCAAACAAATTTTACATGTTTTCAGATTTCAATTCGCGTTAAATCATTAGTGCTGATCTTCCAGAGACGAGGAAGCAAAGGTTGCTAACACAGTACCCAAGTGCACAAGATCGTTGCGTATTTTATACTGTTCCTCTCTCTGCTAATTAACTTAATGCCACACACAGCTGGGAGTGTATTTGCATCCCCGAAAGGACCGTGGCACTCTGAAGATGTGCTTTTTCACGTGCCAATATGACAGCTTGACTCACAACTGGCTCCCCCCACAAAAAATACCCATGACACGCAGATGTGGATGATTAGTGCCTGAACCAGAACTAACTTCTCAGAAAATTGTACTTATTGCAGGACAAATTGAGTCTGCTATGGCAGAAGCCAGAATAATTGCTCAGGGGAGCACGGGGCTTATCCAGCAGTTAATTCATTATTTGTACCTGCTCGGAGCCAGGATAGAAACAGCAGGCAAGGTGGCAGCAAACAAGGTACAAACTCCAGTATCTCAGGATCAATTTGTTCAGATAAAGGCTTATTGCCATCACAGCAAGGTTGCAAAACACTTCTTCGAGTGCTTATGGGTGGGAAAATAAGAGGAGGGAGCTGTTTAACTACTGTCCTTAAGTTTCGTGATAAGCTGTACAGATGCAAACAAAATTAATGCTGCTTTTTGGACTTTTCCATGTACCCCAAAGCCAGAGTTCAGAGGTGAAACACATCTCGAGTTGAGAGGGCAGATGCCATCTTTTCAACAGCGCCAGGATAAGGCAACCAGCACCTACCAGAAGCAGCTGGCATTTTTTAATACCAAATATACACAATTTTTAAAAATATCAAATATACACTATTTTGGCTAATGTTCATATAGATCATAATACTCACATTAGCTCAATCTGATATATTATTGCTTAATACTTTTACAGAGTTCAGGTGTTCACTAATACGGAATAGTAAGACTACTGCCAATTCTCTCTTTCCCATGAAACGACATGCGGAACCGCTACGGTGGTGGCTGGGGAGCTTTCCTGCCTGATATAGGCACGACATCGTTTTTTGTTTCAATTGAAAGAATGTGTTAGTTAAAATAATCTCAGGTAGATTTATGCTATTTGTTCTGTGCCATTACACAGCCATTTTTGCTAAAGCAAGCGATAGTTAATCTGGTTGTCCCCCTTATATTTATAGATAGTGCAAATATAGTCATTTTTCTATTCCCTAAAAATAAATACTTCCCATGTGGAAAAGCAGTTACCATAATTTAAGCGTGCTTGACTCAGTAAGGGTACTTGGATTGCAACCTATTAGCCCAGCCATCTTTCCATCAGTTCCCAAATGGAACAGAAGCCAATGCAGTATGAATTCATGCAATACACTGGTTGTAGAAATACCCAGAGAGAAAAGAATAATAAATCCAGTCTGCACCACACTGCTCAAGTAACCCCATCACCTTCATTACCAGCTGCAGCACAGAAAGGCCACTACAGACTCCTGCCACTCCCTTGAAATGACACCATCATCTTCAGTCATTTAATAATTGTACCACCGCTTGGACTGGACCTGCATTTGTCTTTGGAAAAAGCGTAACCCAGGGAAGGAAAAGCAACTGGAGGGAGTTAGTACGTCTGGGAGGCGAGCAGCAAAATCTATCCATGAGCTAAATGAGGAAGCAAAGAGCTGAAAAACGAGTTGCATTTCCCTTCTGAGCCTGCAAACACTTCAAAAAATGTTCACAGTTACACACGCAAAATCTCCACGCTAATTATTGACTAGCAAAGTGTTGGAGGAAAAAAAGAGTTAGAGAAACCTGCCAGTGAAGACCCATATACGATCTCAGCCCATGCACAGCAGGCCCTGCAGAGACTGGGGAGACATGGCCAGACATGAAATGGGCATCAATAAGTGATGCCAATACCTGTGCTGAACTGACACCAGTTCTGCACTGCAGGCATGGATTAGCGCCTGGTTTTCAGTCCATGCCGTGCTGCTGAGCCTCCAGATGAATTTATTTTGCTCCACTGTAACCTTGAAGACAAAACTGTTGTGTTAAAAATGTTAAAAAAAAAAGAAGTAAGTTGTTGGTAGACCTTGTGAATGTGAACACCAGCACTCCAGCCAGCACTAATGTGATGTGCTGCCTCGTGAGCAAGACGGGTTCCTGTCCTTCACCCCCGGCATGGTGGGGAGCCGAACACACCCACGAGGAATGGGAAAGTCCTTTGTCTCAGTGGCGGCTCTGGGTGGGAAGAGTGATTGAACACATTACAGGTTAGGGAAGGCAACACTTCCAGGACCGTCCTCCAAACACAGGAATGAGAAAGGAATTGATTTTACCTTGCCCTAATACTCCTTTATAGTAAGAAGGTGCCTGTTTGTCATCTTGGTAGCAGAAGAAACAATCCCAGCCAGCCCCTTTGCTTTCTGTAAGTGCTAATTGATGGGGGGACGCGGGCAGCAGGACAGCTGAGCTCTCCTGCAGCGGGGGAACAGCGCAGGTGACAGTCTCCAGCTCTGCTGCGGCCACCTCACCACCCACCTCCCTCCAGCACCCACAGCCCACCCTGCTCGGATCCCCACAGAAAGGGCTGAAGTTTCCAGCACAGCCCTGCAAAGAACCCACCGGTTCCTCCTCAGCTCATCTGCAGCTTTCTCCTTCGCCAGTAAGGGCTGGTGGGCACCGGCATCACTGTGCATCGGCCTCTGGATCTCTCCGAGGTATTTCATGCTCCAGGGCAGCTCTCTTTACTGATGCTCAGACCTTATCATAGAATCACAGAACAGTTTGGGTTGAAGGGCCCTTCCCAGCTCCCCCAGTGCCCCCCCTGCCATGAGCAGGGACATCTTCACCAGCTCAGGCTGCTCAGAGCCCCGTCCAGCCTGGCCTGGGATGTCTCCAGGGACGGTTCATCCACCACCTCTCTGGCCAACCTGGGCCAGGCTCTCACCACCCTCAGTGTAAAAAATGTCTTGCTCATGCCCAGCCCAGGCTGTGTGCTTTGGGGAGCTGCTGGCACAGTAAGGCTCTGATCCTTGTTCCCCGCTGAGATCAAAACAGCAAAACTGCCAGTCGCAGTAAAAGCAGCACATCATCCTTATAAATTAACCCACATTTTTTCACCTTACGCCTGCTGGAAGAGCCGCCCTGCGCCAGCACCGCGCTGTTCATGGGGTGGCAGAGGAGCAGAAATTTTGCAGCTAAGATCAGCTTTCAGCTGGGGAGCAAATGAACTCCATAGGAAAGCAGGATGTGCTCTCTCCGCAGAAGAGATTTCACACCAGCGTCCAGGTCCATTCACAGAAATTGGTCGTTTGATGAAGTAATTTGGGAGCTGGGCCCCGCACCCACGGCCGGACAACGCTGACATTTCGGTTCTCTCCCGGCTGCGCTGCAATAAATGGAGCTGTCAGGTCAGAGTGCACCGTTTCATTTTCATTCAAGCACCTATTTAATATTCATTATGCTATAGGGGGACGTTTTTATGTCAGGAAAAACACAAGTGCTCTCCCGAAATGACTCAAGGGCAATAAAGAATAAATTGTCTTTAAACCTGTATAAGAATGCTGAACTCACAAACAAGGCATAAAATAACATGGAGCTGGAAAGTGCTTTTTCTTTATTAGGTTTATCAAAGTAAAGCTAGGCTGGCAAGCTTGTTCTATCAAGCAAATGGATGTGGTAAAAAAAGGAAATGAAAATTCTGATCCATATTCATTGTTTCAGTGTCACCAAGGGGAAAAAAAAAAAAAAAAAGCTTATTTTTTTTTCTTCAGAAAGCTAATTTGAAGTTTTACCAAAAAACAAAGTAAGCCAAGCTAATAAGGAAGCAAAAGAAAATCAAAGATAATTAATAGAAACAAAGCAAGCAGCAGAAGAGCCCAGACAAAGTGTCTAATATTAAACAAAATGCAGAACATGCTTGAGTGCACCAAGCAGCAGCTCCAGGCACCGACAGCATCTTAAGAGGGAGATTTCATTCCCAGAGCTCCCAGCACTGGCCCTGGCCCGCGGCCACCGGCCCCTCATCGGCAACGGGGCCGGTCTCCAAACACACAACAGATTTTTCTTTGCTGTTTGAATTAGGTTTTAACACAGTCCTGGCGGCAGTTCCTGAACAGTTGCGCCCATGGACCTGTCATGCTCGCAAAACAAAGCCAGACTATTTCCCAGGTTAAAAGGAGGCTCATGCAGAAGTCTAAGGGACTAAATGGGGGTGGGTGTCTCAATGCGCGTATGTGCACCTGTATATTTTGCATTCCTACAGCCTTGATAAATAAACATGATTTTCTCTGTAAGACAACAGGGCAAACAAGTTTCCAGCAAGTCCCGTATCCCATGGCAAGACCTGGGGAGGAGCTGTTGTTAGTTGTATGGGTTTTTTTCCTGGTCAAAGATGATCCATGTGGCATGTACAGGAGTGACAAAGGAACATGAGTTGGATCCCTTCGGCCTTTCTACAGCCCGCTGAGACGCACAGATTCACACTCCTTTCCCTTACATCTGCATTTGGTCCCATGGGCTCACCAGTACAGATATTTGTGGAAAAAGCTTGATGAGATTGGGAAATTATGCCAGCCCCTGCTCCTCTATTAATAGAAAACACAGAATTACTGAGAGCAGTTTATGTAAATATGCTCTTTCCTCAGAGGAGGACAGTGGCTTTATTGACAAATTGAGTGACATCTCACCTGGCATGAAGCAAATAAAATAGTAAATATTTCAAGTTACCGGTTTGCAGTAATAGAGACTGCATTTCAAAATAATTGCTGTGGATCAGCCATATCATACAAAGGAATAGAGTGGCAATGCAACCGCCATGTGACACATCTATATTACAGCTTTTCATCTCAATTTAGCCCCTAACAGGCTGCACCAGCTGATTGCATTAAATATATTAAGGGATATTTTCCACCAGTCTGTCCTGGAGAAGCAGCAATCTCAAGGTGGTTCCCATCAACAAGAAACCTGCCTGAATGTCATTGTTGCCACCACAGAGTGCAGCAGTTGGTCACTGGGCACAGCTGGTACAGATGTTTGTCTCTGATGCTCCTCTACCCATCAGACAGATGCCATGGCAATAGAAACCAGAGCTAGGACTAGGGCTGAGATAAAAACCCCCATTTTCTCTGCATCAGAACTGTCAGACACTGGAAGATGAAGTGGTTTGCCCAGTTTAAAAAGTGGTATAGGGCTGTTATATAAAACAAGAGATCGCTGTAAATTGCTCTGGCATGACCTGTCTCTGCTGTGACTTTTCCTGGCTGTCCCTCAGCCCGTCTGTCACTGGGAGAGGTGGCTCAGACACACTCTCTGGGGTTCAGAGAACATGGTTCTTATACCTCTCGAGACAACCAGTTCACCCATAGCAGCTGCAACAGTCACTGGCACTTCAGCGGGGCTACAACCTCCACAAGTTCCACGTAGTGTTATGTTGGAAGAAAAAAACCCCTCTGCCATAGAGAAACCTCTTCTCAAAAGTCCTGCTTCCCATTGCTTATCTGAGGACAAGGCTTTTGTTTCATCAGGGAAGACTTAAAAAATTCACTACAAATAGCTAAAACACTGATGCTGACTGCCGCTGTAGCCTTTCTGTATGTTTTTTTTCTCAAAGCATGGGAGATAATAGATTAAATCTCTGTTGCATTCTGTCATTGAAACCATCCTGTAAGACCATCCTCAGGTCTACCCCAGCTCCTCCACTTAAATAAATCTGGACACACTGGGTCTACCCAACGCACACAAGCCAAGAAGCTCAACTCTTCTGCTGCAGAAAAGCAGCCCCAGAGCATGTTTCTCATGGTACACTTGGATATTTCACGGCTCTGACCCATCAGCTCATGGGATGCTCTTCTCTGATCCAGCCACTGAGCTAAGTGACTAACAGTGTAGAAGACAAAACCAAAATGTGCAATTAAATCACTTAATTTGCCACATGAGGTGTTTCAGGATCGACAACTTGACAACTTTGTATTTGTGAAGGGCGCTGAAGGTGGAAAACTCTAAAGAAGCAACAGATAATAACCTAAAAATAGTCTGATAATCTCTAAGTGAAGTCAACAGGCAACACTTACTGACCCTGGATCAGATCCATCTCTCCAAACGCGGTTTTGCCTGGTGCCACCCCAGTGTCCGAGGACTGCCACGACCCACATGTTAATTCCTACCAAACATGAGTTTCAGAAGGCAGCTACCAAAGGCCAGTTGCAACGGAGAGGAAACATCACACCGTCCCTTGGCCTGATCCTGCTGCTGTGCAGTGCTGTGATTACCAGGCACCGGCAGCAGCCTGGAAACACCATTTCTGGGCTTCATCCATCTGCTCAGACACTTCTGCAGCAAAGCTACTCAAAGCTCACTCACACAGGGGCAGGAGCCAGCTTGCACCCCCTCCAAAAAGAAAAATTACAACTGCCATCTTCCTTATCTGCAAAATTAATGCCTGGCGCTCCACTTCATCTGCACACCATTGAAAGATTCTTCACTGTTATTATGTTTGAAGAGGTTTTTTTTTTCCAAGTGTCATATTGGCATGTAACAACCACAATATTCATAACACTCAGGTGAACTTTCATAAAGCATGGGAGAAAATTAACGTTCTTCCCTATCAGAGGAAATGGAATCTGGTTTTTCATTCCATCAAAACAACTCTTCACAGACAGGATAAATCCCATAAATTGCTTTAACCCATGTATCCATCTAGAGCCCATTCTCTACAGTATTGTAAAAAAACATGTAATCAAAGTAAATGAGCATAATTACCAACGAGTGCAAATATGGGGTTTCTGGATTCTTTTTCTCAGACATTTCATATGTGACCATTTTACCATATGTTTACACAGAAAAATAAGAAAAAGCTGTACTAGATTGGAAGATAAAAGGATATGCATTAAAATTCATGCAGAAAGCCTCCTGTAGCCACGATTACAACTATTCACTCAAATCTGGTCTTTTCTCCCCAAATGTAAATGTAACCAAACCACAAATAATAACCCATTTCAAGGGGCAGTGGGGTCCTGTGCTATCAGACTTCACTGCGAGAATCTCCAGATTTATCTCTGCCAGGTATGAACAAGAAACGACTGCGCACAATTCCATTTACTGAATGGCAGTTCAGGTGAATTCCTTGTTTTCCACACTTGTGTTTCTATAGTCCTCGCTATCCCGAGGGGTCAGACCAACATCTTTAAGGCACTGTATAGATTTCTCAACTGGTTAGAAGCCCTTCACACATCACCTCCCCATCCGCACAGCTGCGCGGGGCAGGGGGGAGATGCCATTCCCTGCAGAAACACCCAGACCAGGTGGAATTACAGGCGACTTACTTCATCTTCCACGTCTGACAGGAGCAGGAGGCATGACCCATCATAAGCCTTACGAGTTGGGTCATGTCACATCACAGCGGCTTAATGGCACGGCCGGCGGCACAAGTCATGTCAGCAGTTAATTGACAGGAACAGAGTCACCTGTCGGGTCGTGGCTCCGGGAATCGAGTAAAACATGCATATTGATGGCAAGTAATAGTCTGCGCATAGATACATCTTCATAAAGATAATATAAATCAAGCTCCTGTCCAGGACAGGCGCATGTCACAGCTGTAAGATGTGGAAGTTAATTCATTTAAATTACGTTTTGAACCAGACAGAACTGTAATCTGTCCCGAGGCACATTAATACATCAAGTATCCTGATCCATCTTTCAAAAGGTCCTGAGTTAGATGATTTTTTTTCCACATTACTACCGCCCAATTGAAAACAAATCTTGAAATGATATTTAAACTACATCTCTCCTTCCATTCATAAGTGCAAATTAAGTTGCATATTTAGAAAAAATAAGTCTTTCAAGAAACCAGCTATGCCACGTTAGCAGCAAATGACCTATCTCTAATGATAACTTCATACTTATCAGGACTAATCCAAACTGGAAATGCTCAACTGATTTCTTCCCAAGATATTTTCTTCATTTCCTGATGAAACTGGCCATGAATGTAAGCGCACTTAAGCAAAGAAAACTACGCAATTAGGCTTTTCTTCAACACATATGAATACAAGCACAAGCTAATTTACAAGTCTTCAGCTATGTAGTCTTGTAGGAATTTTTACACTACTCTGCTTCAAGAGCCAGGAAAACAAGTATTTGCTCTTGACTGCAGCACCCAAAGTTTGAGTGTTCAGTGATACCTGAGGGGAATTCAGCTGGGATCTAGCCCCACCAGCGTGGAAGCTCCACAAGACTTGAGGATATTTCTGCGGGAAAGATGTAGTTTCATTTTACATGCAAAAGCCCACATGTTCAAAGTGATATGATATCCACAGATGTGGTACCTGTGAATGAAGACATCCCATTTCTGAGCACAAAGAAAATGACTGTAGGAATGATGGATTTCTCAGTAACAGGTTTTTGTGGAGTCTCCCGGCAGTTGCTGCTATTTTGTTTGACTGTTTTGCGTTGGAGGGTGTTTGAATGGAGGAGAGAAAATACCACAGAAGACAGATCTCAGGAAAAAAAACAATTTGCACATTTTACATCTGTAATACCAAAGTAGGAAACACCTGGCAGTGGACACTCAAATCAATAGCGTTGAAACAAAAGACCACAGAACACAGACTCATCTGGTTCCCGTAATAACTACCAAGACAGATTACCAGGACACTTGGCGAACTCTCCACCCCCAGATGCTTTTCCTCACAATCACATACGTGTCTCAATGGGATGAGGGTATGGGAATCACCTTCCTGACCTGGACCGAGACCTCTTGCCTGTCTTTGGCAGGGGTCAGCTCCAGCTACTTCACCATTCAGTTTAGAAACCTCAAATAGGCAAGAACTGGGAGTAACCCCTCTTCCGTGTCATGACTCCCAGTCAATTTCACAGCTTAATTCGATCCGAAATTATCAAATGCATGCAATTACATCGTGACATCTGAATCACCGCACTGTCTGAGCTGGACCACGGGTGGACAGGGGTTTCACGTGCGTGCCAGCAGCCATGGCACGTGGCTGGCAGTGCTGTCTCCCACAGCAGCCCATGAGCCTTCCCCTCTGTTTTATTTCACAAGTTGCTGTAGCGTGAGTGGGGACATGGGCTGCATGAAGGCCACCAAACAGGAGCACAACCCCAGATCCTGAAGCTCCTCACCCCCTGGAATGATGTCCCGCATCTCCCGTGCTGGACATCACAGTTTGGACTGTAATTTCCCCTGATGTTGAAGGCAATGACCGCATTTGTTATTATTCCACCAACTTTCCCACTCCAATGCCTTTTTTGAACAGCGTGCTTGAGTTTATTCTTTCCTTATTCAGAGTGTACCATTCTCCTCATATTGTATCTTGCAGACAAAATATATTAAGACCTGGTAGTTTAATTTCTGATCGTTTATCCCCATGTAACCTTCGCTCTATACATGTGTAACCCTTACTCTATACGTGTTACTCAAAGGTTCAGTTAAAACAAGATTTAAGCCCGCAATGTTACTGCTTTTTATACCATAAACAGGTATGGCTCTAAGGCAGAAAGTGGGACCAGCCGAACATCTTCAGGGCCAGCAAGTAAGTGAGACAATTTCCCCTGACAAATCCACCAGCCTTTTCTTTTAATGCAAGAAGATGAAAGCGCATTTCTGACCTTGCTTTGATGACACGAAATTGTCTCAATTTGATGCTGTGGGAGAAATGCTGCATGGGTGGGATCCTGACCTGGGGAAGGAAACCCACCTGCAACACCATCGTCTTTGCAACGAAACCGTAACATTCAAATCACTTCATGAAGCTGTGAATAGCAACCCAGCAAGGCGAGCGCTGCCTCCTGCCCCAGTTCCACCCTCCTCTTGTGATGATCCGCACTGAAGCAAACGTGGATCGAGAAGGACTGCACAGGTGCTGGGCTGGTAACAATTCCTTATTTTCCTCTTCTTTCTAATAATTGGAATAAGCAGCACCACTGAGCTAAAAATAAAACTAAGCGTTCTCCAGGTCTGCAATTATTCTCTCAACTTGTACTTGTCTACAACATTTCTTTTGCTAATCACTACTGCACAAAACATGCCAGAATTGTTTGAAATCTGAGCCCCATCTCAGACACAGAAAAGACTAATAACGAATGTTGTTTACACACATTTAATTCAACACACCAGAAGCAATTTTTCTCTCTCTTTAGCATTTTGCTTATAAATACAAGTCAATACCACAAGATGGCACTTTCTTACTTGCGACACACACTATTATAAACACCCTCTTCCAATGTTCCCAGATGTTTACGACATGTAACTTTTCAGTGGTTCTGAAACATTAAAAAAAGCAAGACCTTCTACAAACTGCATTTGTGTTTGATGTATATTAAATGAGGTCAGGTAATTAAATTCAAAAAAAGAATTTATAAATATTTCAGATAAGAAAATTGAAATACAAAAGCAGAGTTTGTATTAATTAAACTGAATAACAATTTAAACTGGTCATAATGTATCTACATGGTTTAATTTAATTTAAAATACTTTTAAAACAATCAAATCCTCCAGCCACTCATCAAAACACCTATCTACTCAACTCTTTAAAAAATATTCTCAGTTAAGAAACCACCTATGCTTTTTCAAAACAATCCTTCTGTCCTGTAGGTGGAAATGAAGGAAAATCATATTCCAGACTAGAAAACAGGATAAGAAGGAAGAAACTTTAAAAAACCTGGTAACTTCAGACACTTAACTCATTCTTCCTTGCATTTCTCAAAATACATGATCCAGTTTTAAAGTCTTTGAACGAAACGTAAACACTAGAAAACTCATTGCTGAAATATGTGAAGAATAAAGAACGCTGCACTAATATAGTGCATAATGATGCTGTGTCAAATTTGTCATTTACAATAAATGTCACATTTTCCTCGGGATTGTCATGCCTTTTTTTCCTCTAATTCCTTTTGACGTTTGCAGATTCTTTTGTTGTTTTTTTTAATTCCCATTGCTCAACAGGAAGAGATGAACCTCCTGGTCTCTTCAGGAAAATTTCATAAGATCCAAGTCTTTAATCCCTTTTTTTTTTTGTTTAATAAAGAGGTGGCAAAATGTTAAGCTTGCAATACTTCTGCCTGGTATATAACACATCAGGAGATTCCTCAAAAAACTGAGAAGTCTGAGAGTTCCAAAAAATAAAGCAGTTAAGGCAGTCGATGTCTACATTTGGATTTCTTTTTTATGTTACATATCAATGTCTCCATCGTAGGCTAAGGTTAGAGGCTTCTGCTGTGGAGGAGTGCTTTGATGCTGCTTTGTTTTTTTGCTGCAAGAAAAAGAAAGATATTTCAGGGGACAGAATTATAAGCTGTAATAAGCTCAAAAACATCATCAAAAAAACCCAACGTCAACCAAAAAATCAGTTTGCAACCAGGTGACACTGCAGTACGGCAACTGATTCCAAGAGAAACCAGCCGGACCTGCTGGAGCGCTATGGCGTGTGTGGCAGGGACACACAGCCTGCCGGAACAGGCGGCCAACTGTGCCCTTCATCTGGAGAGGAAATAAAGCATATTTGTCTCCCGTGTCTTCTCACAGCTGACAATACAAGGAATTCACAGAAAAAATGAAATATGAACTGTCTAGGAGTGGGATATTCTCATTTTTTCTTTGGCATGGTATTGAAGCAACAATAATTATTATTGAGAAATACACTTCCTCAGCAGCCTTTGAGTGATGGAGAACTGTATGATGTTTAAAAAATCCTCCGTATGCTCCCCTGTGAAGCCACACAGAAACAGTCGCTACATGGTATGGAAAATAAGGAAGCTGAAACTCCTCAGCAGAATCCAAAGGCTGTTATTTAAGCTTTTAATTGGGGGACTGAGAGAGAATAAAGTGACTTTGGATGAAAGAGGGCAAAGATGCTGCCAGGCCACGGCTGTGGCTGTCTGACCCAACAGGGCTCGGGCAGCTGCAGCGCTAGCGGTGGGAAGGCCAGGCCAGCTCTGTGGTCCGCAGGGACAGCCTGGGCGTTGCAGGACACACAGACACCGGTCACTGCTCCCTTCGGATCCTCCCAGACGCATCGATGGCAGCGCTTTTCCAGGTAATCAAACCAGAGAGTGCGACACGAGCTCTGTCACACCAGCTCTACCATCCCACCTGCTCCGGAGGAGAGCAGACATCTCCCCACCAGTGACACTGGTGTAGACCGGGGCTCCGGTACACCCAGCACCCTGTTTTTAACAGTGGTAACAGCAGCTTTAGACACAGGACGTGTTTTCACTCGATGTATCAACTGCAAAAACCTATTTAGGGATTTCCTGAGCTGGAGCACATATCCAGAAAACCACAATTAACACCAAGAGACCCAATCTCCCATGAACTGTTACACCATCTCTGAATCCATTTATCTTCCTGGCATGCATAGTTCTCACCAGTGGAAACCTCACAAGGTAATAATGCACTGTGTGAAAAATAAAATCTTTTGTTTATTTTAAGCGATCATTTCATCAGATGCCTCCTACCACTTATATTGTGGGAAATAAAAATTCCCTAGTGCCCTTTTCTACTCCATTCATGATTTCATAGATATCTATTTTATTCCCATGTGAAACACAATTTTCCAACTGAACGCCCCTATTCTATTTATTCCCTCCTTGAGCAGAAGCCAGTTCTTCGATCCAATCATCCTCCTTGCCTTTTTTCAGCTTTTTTTTTTAAAGAATACAATAAAAAGCCCTTTCTAATCTCAGCAGTCTGAATAAATATAAGGGCCTATTGATAATAAAGAATAATTCTTTCCCTGCATGGCCACCACACTTCTTCATGATTATGCTGGATAGCATTTACAATCTGGAGAGTTTTAAACTACTCTGAGGTTGTGGCCAAATGAAGGCAGCTAAGTAAACCAAGCTCCATCCTTTCCTAAAGCCTTGAGGATTAAATCTCTGAAACACAGTGTTGTGATATATTTCACATTGTTTAAATAAAAGAAAGTAGCTTTTATTTAAGGACAAAGTACTTGCTATACTCACCACATCAGGTAGGATGTAAAAATCAGGCAAACTATGATGAGGAACCCGCCAGCTGATACTCCATATACCCACACCTTCAGTTTACCATCTGTTGGAAGACAAAGTAAAAATGGCAGAGTTAGAAAAGGAAAGAATAAAAATCTTCATTTTAAAATACACAAATACTTAAGAGATTAAGTAAGGAGAAAAAACACAAGCAAAATTATTAACAGTAGCATCATTGATGGGAAACAAAGCAAAGACTGGCTGGCAGTAAACCATATACCCCACATTTTTGATAGCAAAAGAAAAAAAAAAGATTTCTGTAAAATCAATCACTTTAAAGACAAAATCTTAACTTTGGTAAGAGTGTAGATTTTCCTCAATGAAAACTGAAAATGAACTCTTTGCTTTGGTTTTCCAAAGCACCGCTATTTCATAACCTCCCCCCGGCTCAGCTCCCACGGTTCATTACGGGCAGCTCAGGATTTTGGTGCAGCACAAGAAACAACAACCTGGGCTGGGGAAAGGGCCTGGGGAAAGGAGCAGGGGCAGGAGATAATTGCAGCACAGTTGCTCAGGAGCCCCCGTGCCTGCTCTGGCAAAGGCAGTTCAATGCGGAGCCAGCCAGAAAGGCACGTAACACCTGATGTGTTTAGCCCAGAGAAAAGAGGACTGAGGAGGGATGGGATTGTTCTCCGTAAATACTTGGGGTCAATTGAGGTAAACACCGGGAAGCAGGAGTGAACAAGCTACTTAGAGCTAAAAAATGCTTGAGCAACAAATGGGAATAAATTCGGCTTAGAATAAAACCAAGAATGTGCTTTGTAACAGTAAGAGGGATAAAGTTGTGCAAGAGCTTTTGAGCTGTGCCCCGGGAGCAGGAGAGTTTAGGACACAGCAAAGCTCTAGACAGGGCTGTTTGGGTGGCAATGCCAGGGGCTCACCCTGTCACCCTCGCAGGAACCCCTCTGTGCACACGTGAGCTTCAGAGTGTTGAAACATTTCCATCTGACAGAAAGCGACAAAACATGGAATTTGGATGTCTTTAAGTTTTGCATTAAAAATAATAATTTAAAAAATATCAATATTTCCGTTTCTTGCTCTGTTCTGGCTGTACAGCTTTCCTCGTGAGGAGCAGCAATAGTATATTTTCCATGTAGCAGTGGTCTGAGCTGATTCACATCACCAGAGCTGTTAATACCTGCTGGAGGCAGGCACACGAGCCCACGCCGTGCCCACAGACACGGTTTGACAGAAGCCATTTCAAGCTCAGTCATGCGAGTGGGGAGTTACTTCACGGGACAATCACCGAGCCTATTTTACATTCATGTTTGAATGACGATTTCTTTTCAAAGGGAGACATTTAATCAGATCCCATTCTTTCTATCTCTCATGTGAGAACAGCTCTGTTTGTCAGATTTGTGACTGTTTTTGTGACTCTCAACTGGAGATGGCTACGAAACATTTAGCAGTCCAGCAAAGGGACTGTCATAGCCACAGAAAGGCATCCCGCCTTGTCTGCTATGAAGGCAGCTAAGCTTTCCATCCCCAACATAAAGGCATTGGACCATGTCATCCTGCAATTTAAAGAACACTATTTAAATTGCCTCTCAACTTGAAAAAAGTTTCTGTATGTGAACTCTGGCCTCCCAAAGTGTGGTAAAGAAAGGAGAAACACAGCCTGATTCAAAATCACTTCTGTTCACTCCTGCAGAGCATTTGAAAGAATAAAACCCATCAGTCTCATTAAACTGTAATAAAATTTGTGTTCCAAACTGTAACCGGGAAGGGAAACCACAAATTACCTGGAGAAAGGCACATATACTTTTACTGACATATGTAAGTCCTTAGACATATACAAATGTCAAGGACTGTGGTATTGAAGGGTGGTAAATGTTGTCCATACACGCAGCCTTCACCACAGACCTGCTATCAAGAGCGTAACTAGTAGGTAACTGCAGTTTTCTGGCTCAGCAAGCAGTAATTATTGCAAACCCCCAGACTAGTAAGCCTGGGAGCCTGTTCTAGGGGAGTAATTACATATTTTGTCAAGAAGTCAGACAAAGGGGAGTGATTTGAAGAGCACCAGCTCGAGCTGGGGCCTGAAGGTCACGTTCAGACTGAAGAGTTACCTGCAGGATGCCATGGGGTTGGTGACACACTTAGCACACACAGGAACACGTTTATTCCTTTCCCATATATTGTTTCCATAACATTCCTGCCCTAAAATTAAATAACGTTATGTTCTGTAAAAGCTCCTTAGTCCCTGTTTCTGTCTCGGAGTCCCTGGGGGAGAACTGGCTCACAGATGCTGCACTGAGGTCAAGCCCACCAGAAGCTTGCAGGGCTGCAGCCTCGAAAACTGATTTAAAAAGAGAGGATTGCAGCATCCACCTACACCTCTCTCCCTTTTTCTAACCCTGTAAAGGTGCCAGCTGAAGAGATGACACCTAAGTAAGACAGTCTACAGAGGGCCATGGATGCTAACAAAAAGGCAATTAACCCCAAACCTGTGGCTCAAACTGCTGGTGAACTGCGTGGGCTTCTGGATGATGGGTTTGATCAAAAACCAGCCAAATTTCAAAGGCTTCGGGCCAAGCTCTATTAGCTTGGAGACTGTCAACGCAAAGGTTAACTACTGTATGCAAATCAAATATGGAAATGTAACATTCAAAGTGTGATCACATATATCAGACAGAATTATGGCTCCCTGAATCCCGTAACAGAACCTTTTGTTATATGTTTTCTAAAGTCTCGTGTTCATTACAAACTAATAGAAAACAAATGCAACGTTTAGGTAAGAGAAGAGGGGGAAGACTGCACTGCCATGATTTTAAAATATGGGGAGAACTACTGCATTTCAGTAAAACTTGATGTGCCTGACACCTTTGCCTTCCATTTTAAAGTCCTATTTGCATTTCAGAAATTTATTTGGAATAAATTAATCTTGCAAAATAACAGTCAAAACAGTCATCAGCTACCACAGCTACAGCACCAGTCCTGTGGACCAGTCTGGACTCATCCACTATGCTGTTCCAACTGGGAAGCACTTATGGTGTGGAAGTCAAAGATCCACTTGCGATGCTCTGCATGGGCACAGCAGCTTGCCTGCTTTTTGTGGTTTGGGGTTTTTTTTAAATGTCTTAACTACAACAGTTTAAACTCTACACTTTCTACCCTGTTGGGTTTTTCTTTTCATATACTTTTGAAATCTGGCCAGAAACAACCAATGTTTTCTGTAATGAAATCTTAAGTACTTTCTGCTCCGAATCTTCTGAAGCGCTAGTGATCAATATCTTTCCCGGCCCAAATATATTACTTCTAGAAACATCATCAGATAATAGTTCTGAGCACCACCTCCCCCCCAAATCACACATGAGTATACTTTTGCAAAATAATATTGCTTTGTTCCGCCTTTGCTATCTCTCAACATAAGAGCTTGTGATTAGTCTGCATAGGCACAATGGAATGAAAGACGGCACACGAGTTAGAAACTGGAAGGCTGCTCTGCAGCTCCCAGGCACAATCTCTGGTGTTATGATCTACAAAGCTTGTACCTTTCTTCTACAGAAACGTTGTAAAGACAATTTATTCCATTCATATTTAAGTTTTTCACCTGGATTAAAAGGTTGAATAGACCATCCTTTGAAAATGTCATGCATTTTTGAGTTGACAGGTTTATTTTTTCCAGCAATGGTCTTAACATCAGCTTTCTTATCTTCTAAACCTGGTACCTTCATGCAGTAATCCAGGAAACCATTTGATCTCATTATTTCTGTATATCCTCGCTCACAACCGCAGACTCCTCTCTAGGTGATAAAAGGGAATTCGGTATTAAATCAAACAGTATGCTCTCGCAGAACAGTGCAAAATGTAGGCAAACCATGAAAAAACTGCAAGGTATATCCTGCACATGTAAGTTCACCACCAAACCAAACAAACTAGGGACTGGTGCCTGCAAACCCATTTCAGCTCAAAAAGCCAACATATATTTGGGGAACTGGGTGAAAAAAAGAGTCAGTAATGACAGAGAAGCCCAACATGGCAACATTTTCATCTTAACAGGCATCTGTGGCTTGATCCAAACTCCTCTTGTCAATAACAGTTTTCCCACTGACCCTGTAGGGCATTGGAAGAGACGAACACGGAACAATCCCGCTTCAGACCCAAACCCTCCCCTCCTGCTTCCACTCCGGTATTGCATAGGGCTCTCTGAAATGAAGCTTTCTCTCTCACAACCAAACATCCACTGTCCTGGATCAGTTTAAGCAGTTTCTTCAGGTTTCTTAGAAGTCTGTGGTTTCCTAAACAGATACTTCATTTTCTGGATTTCTACTTTAAAACAGCTTTTTTAGATTGCTTTTTGTTGCTAATCATAATTACAATGCCTGTTTGAGGGTCTGATACCCTCAGTTACCATCCAAACAGGCAACTGATTTACAATCTCTGCGATAAGAATTTGACTTTTGACATTGATTTTGTTGCTACGACATCCCCCACTTGTTGACAGTGATCCTGAGCTTTTTTTGACAAAAGGTGAAGTCTTGAGAGTTTTTATAGCTAATAAATTCATGATTACCAATCATTTTTATGTTCCTGTAGGCTCTGAGCACTCTCACAACTGTCCTTTCATCCACACTCAGCTGCCCATGAGCTAATTTACAATGGTAATTCCTCAGCGGAAGCTGAGAGCTGTAGAGGCTATTTTCAAAGTATAAATATCTAAACCCCATCTGCTCCAGGCTGCTTTAAGCATTGTGGTTTCATACTCTATCACAGTACTGACATGGATAAGGCATTTTGGGAAGCTCTAGCTCTGGAGTTGGGTACTGCAGGAAGGGATATTTGTAACCTCTGGGTTCAGGTCTGCTCAGAGGCAAAGAAGTGGCAGTGGCTCCAGGATTCAGCATGTGTTGCAGATGCTCAACATGTCAGCAAAACAGCTCAGTTCCAGGTTTTGCTTCAGAAGGCAGTATGGGGATGGTGGGATCATGTGCTACAGCTTCCCCATGCTCACAGGGGCTTCCTGTGCCCATGGAGGAGGAGAAGACATACTCTTTTATCTCCGCTTTTACGGAAGTTTTAAACAGTCCATTTTCTAAGGACAGTACAATAGCACTCAATAAAAAGTAACCCAAGAGGTTCCCAAACCCCTCCACAGAACAAACCCAAACCTGTAACACCACATAAACACTCCGCCACTCGTTCATGCAGGTTTATGGTTTCCTTTCAGAGCGAAATTCCCACAACGTCCTCAAGGTGGTACCATGGACACACTAAACTGTTTTCTGGGTCCTGGAATTCGTTTAAGGCACGGAAGCTAATTGAACACATTTTGCAGTGTTAATCTCTCAACCATATTCTGCAGCGACCAGCTACCTGTGTGCAGTAGGAGAACGGTTTGCTGCACGGCGGGCTGCAGTGCCGAACTTGTGCGGGTTTCGTCCGAAGAGCACACCCTCCTGTAAGAGAAAATACTTGGTGCCTTCAAGGGCATGTTTTAAAATATTTTTTACTTGCATCGCCATAGTGTAAGAAACGCTTGCTTGCTTATTTTATATAGTTAAATACTAGTCTATTGAGCACATTAGCATAATATCTGTAGGCATTGCATTAATTAATTTAACTTAACAAGGCAGGGAATTATTATGATAGCCATCTTGTTAATGGAGAACAGAGATATACAGATTTAAGCAATTTGCCACAGGCCACATAGAAAGCTGGGGACAGAATCGGGAATTAGATGCAGATCTTCTGTGTCCTCATTAATGTCTTATCTACATAAGAAGACATAATCCACATAACGCCTTTGCCCATTCTCACTTGGGGAAGCTTGTGCTTCTATAGGAATAAAAACATGTTAACGAGTTCTTAACTACTCAGTAACCTTTGCACATACAACTTTTGTTATTATCTTATCTAGTCATTATAAATAGAACTAGATAAGGACATCTGCATTTTCATTTCTACTCTCTCCTCATTCGCCCTGTGCCTATTGAGAGAGATGCTATGAATGTGCAAGCCCTACTGCCTTTGCTTCAAAGTGCTGACCATGAATTTCCCTTTTCATCCTGTGCAGGCAGAATTTGTAGGTCACGGCAGCAGCAGGAACCTCACAGTTGGAGTGATTTGAGATTCCTGTGTGTTGTACAGAAGAAAAGGTACAGAAGCTGGGCTCTCTACCACACGTGTGATGTTCTCTTCTGTTCTCCACGGTCACAGGAAGGTTGCACTAACAGCTGTGCAAGCCAGCCCAGGAGGCCTTTTTAGTGCATGTACACTCATTTCTTCCCATGACGAACCCAACAGTAGGGGTAACTCGCCCCAATAGTCACACGTAATACATGTGTGATGCTGACCTGACAGCAAGGCTGGGGAGCTCCCATCTGTCTTTCCTACACACAAATCTGAACTGAAATCCTGGAAGAGCTAGGAAGGATTTCCACCTTCCCTCTGAGCAACTGATGCAGAAGAAGAAAAACCCAGATGAGACTTTTCATTCATAATCATGCATGGCAATTTGTGGACATACCTGTGACATTTATTCCATCCGAGCGCTGACACCACACAGTGCGTATGTTGTCTCGCCAAAGGCTTGTTTTCCACAGGTAGTCATAACACTTCCCTCCTGCAATATCAATACTCATTAGTCTTCACCTTGCAACAAAGCCAGAATAAACTCTTGAGTGGGAGGAAGCAGAGCTCTGGCCACACTACCTGAGCAAGGCCGTGTTTGCATCGCTTGTCCAGAGCAGCTCTCCTGGTTCTCGGGAGACTGAACGATAAAGACCCTGGATCGGGACTGATGCCCCGTTGTCTCGAAGCTCCTGCCATTGATGCAGGTGAGCTCGCAGGAGCTCCACTCTGACCACTCTGTCAGGTGGCAGTCACCTGCACGTTGAAAGAATAAATCACAGGCTTTTGAAAGGAATCAGCCCTAAAGGATGACAATCTAAGCATACAGCAGCTTTAATAGTGCAATATCCTCAGTTTACCACCAGTGGTATGTACCATTCAGACTTTCTGCTTTGTGGGGAATCTCGTTTTCTCAAAAAGCAGACAAAGTCTTTTTCAGGTGATCTACAAACAGCAGACTGAGCTTTTTCCCGATCTGCTGAAGTACAAATTCTTACTACAACGGCTGACAGTGCTGAGAGCTACAGATGCATCTCCATCCCAGACACCTATCACAAGCAGAAACGCACCGTGACTTTCCAAAGACATTACCTGGGCAAGGCACAGAGCACGGTAACTGCAGCACACTCTCTTTCAATGGCAGCTCACCACATAACGCATTTTCTACTGGTTTGGATGTAGCAGAAACAGATGCATCATGTACTACACACGTGAGGCTGCGGACTTGCAATCCTTCTCCACACTGTCCACCCTACAAAATAATAGAAAGGAAGAGAGACACACATTGCTGATGTTAGCAGATGACAGAACACAGTCGATTCCAGCTAAAAATACTTGAAAGATATAAATTCATCCTTTGGACTGCAATACTATCCACAGTTACGGGAACACAGGAGATCTTCTCTGTAAACATCTCACAAGCTCACAGGCAGGGGCAGAGCCACACACAAAAGCGTACTGTAACCAAATCTGTAGAAGAGTTGGGTACCATTTGGGTCAGTCCTTCATGTCTTTTACTAGAACCAGTGAATTTACTGATTCCTCATTAGTTCCCAGTTACATGAATACAGAAATGTTTGGTTTCTCTAAAGAAGCCAAGGGTAGAGCCCGTCCCTAAGGAACAGACACTTCCACTCACCTCCTTTGAGGACACAGCCCAACAGGACCACTTCCATGGGTTAAACGCTGCAACAGCAAAAATCCTCCAGCACACTCAGTTGGGCTGCAAGGGTTATTGTGCACAAGGGTGCTTGTGCAGTTTCTTAAAGGGTTGTTCTGCAACCCTTTATTGGTTCTGCAGTGGACAGAGGTCACCAACTTGTGTCACATACTCTACCGAAACATCATCCCAAGTCAGGCACTGCCTGTTAGCACTGAATCCCATGTGAATAAACAACAAGAGGCATCACCTGAGCCACCCCATGCTTGTAAGCCCAGTTCTGAAACAGCCATACACCAAACTACTTGCTGAAGAAGACTTCCTTTACCAAAAAATCAATATTGTTTGGCTAAAGCAAGAATCGAGGGCTCAGAATGCTCTAAGAGTTGAAACACTGAGGCTATCGAGGCTATTGTTTCTTGGAGGCTGGAATTGTTTCATTCTCATCTGCAAAACAGAGCTGCAATGATGTCTGAGGTGCACACCTGAAACCTGCGTGATGCTTTACGAATGTGCGCTTGAAGCCTGGTGGAAATGGCACTTTACAAAATTCAGGAAATAAAACTCAAGAAGAAGGCTGAAACATTGCTTTCATATAACCAAGGGAAGTGCCCCTTCGGATCACTTGGCAGTGGATTCTCTTAAAACAATGGACTTCATCCGCAGAACAGAACAGCCCCTACCGGGTGCATCCATTCCACGATGTGTTTGCTGCAGGAACGGCTCCTGCACACACCCAGAAGCTTTTTCATTCCCTCCATCCCTTCTGTTGCAGATGCATGATGAAATGGAATTAAAAGCATAACTAGCTGGATTTAGACCAGTTGCTAACCAAAAGTGTCTGAGAGAAGTATTAGTGCAGATTTAATATATGCAGCCAGATTTCAAATTTTTAACAGGGTGTTTCGCTTTAGCCAGTATGAAACTTACTGTTCTAAATTACTGTTTCACCGCTGAAACCTCTATTGTGGTGTGAGATTAATGGTGTGTGAATAACTCATGTGGCTGTCAACTGGGTTAGAGCTCTTAGAGATGGCTGGTGGAAACAGAAGACGATGTGGAGAAAATTCTCAGAGGAAATGGGCACTAATCAGACTGCGGTGTATTTCCAGCTCAAAGCAGCTCAAGGAACCACTAAAGAATACTGAAAGGACAAAAAGTTGTTTTTAAAAATATACTTCTTCTTGCATAAATGTTAGTATTTATACCTATGTCACTAGAGAAATATTTATATGAATACAGAGACATAAATCATAGGTGAAAACACTACATTTTTTGGTACAGCAGTCACCACTATAAAAGTCCACACATTTCAAAGCAATTTCTTAATTCTCCTCTCATGTAATATTGGAAATACATTCATATTTTCCAGTGTTTAAAATGAAAAATAAACAGGAACTGTGGACTTTCAAACAATTGCAAAGATAAAGGTTCACTTTTTAACAGTGCCTTCCCTTCGCATGTTTTCTTTGAAGACCAGCAGTGTTTTTTTACAACCAATTGAACACATTTCATACATAAAATGTCATCCTGTCATTTACGGAGTGCAATAGTTTTTGGTATATTTGGCAAGGTCATAAGCAATGCAGGAGCACCGCATTAACTTCCTTATCATCTTAAAAATTATTCATATCCCCAAAATTATACATTTGAAGATGTAATTAATAGGTGCAGAATCAGTGGAAGTTCGCTGCAGGAATGGCACACTGAGGATGCAGGGAATAGCTGCTAATCAGAGGAGAACTGACAAGGAGATGATCACATATTCAAAGCTCAGGGGATCAAATCTGTATTGTAAATGCTCTTCCCTGGAAGATGTGATCATCTGAGGTTTGCCCAGGACCAGAATTTGCCTCTCGAGTCACGAGCTCCCGGCAGAAATCACGCAGGGATTTGACTTCCAGAGGGGATTCCCTCCATTTGGCTGCAAAAATCTCTACTCTGACCCTCTAGAGGATTCAGAACCCACCATGGGTGCCCTAAACAGAGCCTGGAGGTCCAGGCCCATCCAGGAGCACCAGCACAGAGCCTCTCACCCCAACCCACCACTTGTAAAATAAGCAGCAGGTTTACACCAGGACTTTGTTTTGCCAGCCAGGAATGCTTTGAATTGACCAACATGCCAACAGTATCTGCACAAACCTTCTCTCACGTCACCCTCTGATATTTTCCACATATAACACACTAACGATACAAAAGAAAACAGTCCTAATGAGATGCTTTGCCCAGACGTGCTTTCAAAAGTCTTCCCCTTTCAGCTTTTACTGGGGTTTATGTGTTTTCACAATGATTTTAGGTAAAGAGCTGATTGGGCAAAGCTTTCAGGAGCTGATGAGCACTTAATCAGGTAAAGTTTTCTTTAATGAGGAAGTGTTGTGTGATCACATTTAAGGGAGTTATTTTAAAACACTTTACTAAGGATGGGTCCTTAGTCTTCTTAAGAACGTTAGGCAGCTAGCACCTGATAATATCTAGCTTCTTCACTTATATTCCTTTAATGGAAAAATTATGAACAGTGTCAGCCACTGTTAATTTTTATTATTAATTTTTTTTCTAATCAGGGTAAAACACTTCAACTCCAGTAGGAAAATGATTAATGTAATGAAACCCTTTAAGATGAGGTGTATTGACCATTTTCCAAGTTCTGCATCCCCACGTCTGCCGGAGGTGTGCCTGTGACATGTGTAATTACCTGGAGAGCAACGCACAGATTTCTGTACCGTGAAAATCAGCAGCACAGAACACGTAGTGGGCTTTATTCCTAAACATGCAGACACTTCTAATTATTCACATGAAGTCAATTTAGCATAACATAGTCCTTCTACAATTAAGAAATTCAGCCTCAGTTATCTCATAATACAAGGCAAAATATTTCAGCCTTATAATTAATTGTCCTGTTTATATTAATACAGGAAGACACTTCCACAAAATGCATTTTGGTCACACCATAGCATGCATTTACCTTATTTCACAAAGCATCCTGTAAAACAGGACTTCTCCAAGCTTTCTTTAGAAAGTAAGCTTAAGCTTCTTTTCCAGTAAAGCACAGGAATAAATCATCCTGTATTTACAAACTACATTTAATTCCTAAGCACCTCATTAAAGAGAAGCAACCACAAATAAAATGGCTCCTCTCCAAAACAAAGCAAAGGGTAGAGAAAGTACATCACAGTAATTTACAGAGAGAAGCGGGCTCTATCTCACTGAAAGCACGGGATGATATCTGGGCTAGGGAAGGCATGATTACTTGCTCTGAGCTGAAATTTAGCTGGGTGCTGGATGCACACACTTTTAATCTGCACGATGTGTTATTTATCTGGAGTTTCCAGGACATTAATTCAGCTTCCCTACTAATTCTTTTATCAGCTCTGTTAGCTCCTACTGTTGAAGGTCTCTTCCCCAATGTTTAACAGAATCTGCTTATGTTAGCTCCACAAAATACCAGCTGATGTTATCGTTTTGTTATGTTTATCTTACACGTAAATAAATATTTAGCACAGTACATACAAGGACTATATTCCTCATTGCTGGGAGTCGTTGTTCATTATAGACAATTTTTTTATGTTTCTCTGATCTTGGACTGTCCAAAGACTATCACATTCCAGATTTCCTTTGTGAAAACCTGGGGAAATTCTGGGTATTTATCCTGCCACGTGCAGCATTCACTACACATCCATCTACCTCAGCTAGAAACCGAGTACGTATTCAAGGCATTTGCAGCGCGGTAGAGGGCAGAGCAGAAAACACAAGGGATGTGGCTTCACGCACATCATTGGCTTCAGTTTCCTAGATGGTACAATGTGCAGAAGCAGCCACAGATGTGAGCACAGGTCCTGTGCCCTGGGAGCACACAGGGCACGTTTCCACCCAGCCACACTTCTCCCACCTGTATCTCTGCAAATCCGGCCTTGAGCAGCACGAGTGGCCTCCACTCCGCCTGAGAAAGCTCAGTGTGAGAGTCACCTCTGCGTAAGCTGGGTTACCGACTAATACGTTTTAATATTGGAAATAGGATCTAACAGATAAGGGAAGAAGAAGTATAGGAGGGGAGAAAAAACAATCAATTGAAGCCTGCAAGTCACTGGCAGGGAGAAAATGACGGCTCCGGTGCCAGCAAGGCAGAGGTGCTGAATGTGGGTACAGCACAACACAACTGAATCCAGCCATTCTTAGATCATTAGAAAGATAACCGGGCTAAGGAGAAAGTAGAAACCAGCACTTCACGCAGCAACTCACACTATTGTACCAGAGACCTTGTGGGGAAAGACCTGTTATACAGCACTTTAAATTTAAAAAAAAAAAAAGGAAAAAAAAAAAAAGTACTCTTGAAATCTAGTATGTCTGTTTTCCTGTTATTTTATATAATTAAATTATAGGTCACAACGACTTTTCCTACTCAAGCACATTTACTCTGTAAATCTCCTTTAACACCTCTATACACTCATGGCGCTTGCACCCGTATCGTTATAAATCACTGCCCATGCCTGGAAGATGAGGTGCAGAGGTTTACCACTCCTGAACCAGCCCTGCGTTCTACAGATCGTACCAGCACCTGCCACTGAGACACCTGTGAGCCGCGAACAATCGATCCTGCCATAAAATACTGATTTGTTTTGTTGATGACCCGGCGGCAGGGACCCCCGGGGAGGGCAGGGGGACTGTACCTGGATTGTGCAGGGGCTCCATGGGCCCAGCAGCCAGCTGTAGCAGGGCTTCACCGGGCAGCTGCGGTGCTGGCTGAGCTGCTGCGGGCAGGCTCTGCCCTCGCCCGCTGCCTGCAGGACCACCGAGCGCACACGCACCATCTGGCCTAGGCAAGGAAGAAAGAAAAGCAAAGTTCCTGGTTTATCCTTATTCCTAGTTCACTTTCCACCACTAAAACCAGGAAAAAAAACCCAAACCAAACAATTAATTGGGAAGACTATTTGTATAATACAGATGCAATTATTAATTCTAAGGGATACTCTGATAGTTTTATACACTGTTTTTAAACACAGTTTCCCAAATAGACTATTTGTTTATGCAGCACATTTAAAAACTTGACTAAACCCTGATTATTAAATATGACAAGAAAATCATTCCTATGGCAGCATTGTTTCTAATGTTACACATTCAATATGCTTCCAGAGATTTTTAACAAATGAAACTTTCTTTTTATTACCAATTATGTGCATCTAATTTGAAAACCGCAAACATTCTAGTGGCTATTACCATCTATAACCGTTTCTGCCATTTCCATTAAAATCCTATTTATTATTGGTGAAAACTTCTTCAGCTTCTTCAGAATGGAAAAAGCAATTATGTTTCTACTTTTGAAATAATAAAACTGAATATATTCATTAAAGTTACAGCAATTCCATTTCTGTCTCCTTTGCTGCCCGTTTACATCCAGGAATGTTTTCACTCAAAATGTTTCAATTAGAGTCCTGGCTCCAATTAAAAAGAAAAGTGGAAGAAAAATAAAGCCCTTATGCAACGGGATGCAGAAGATTGTGCTGGGGATAAAACTTCTGCCTTGACTTCCGATAGGTGTGGATTTGAGAGGCAGTACAAAGAAAAACAGAAGGTGTGGGTAATGAGGGCACACACATGTAACAGAAGAGATGCAAGAGGTAATTGCAAAGTCACTGGAAAGCGATAACGAGTTGCGGTGGGATCTCCCGTTTGTATCACGGTTGTTCAGCTGCAATGGTGAGCAGAGGGGAGTTGGGAGGATTGAACACAAGGTGGGGAGCCCACGATATCCAGCCAGATCCGTCTCCCAGCTATTTCTGCACCCACTTTTGAATTAACGGTACTGCAGCTGGGTTTAAGGTACATTTTTAATAACTGCCACCCTGGCTGTCTACAGAGCAGGGGTTCCAAAAACATTTTAGCAAGTGAAAAATAAAAGCAGACACACCTGAAAAAGCCACTGAGAGATACCTTGGCAAGCTCTATTACCTTTACAATGCTATTCCATTGCTCTGACCCATTGAACTCCATTTATAAACCCATTTAAACCAATTTTAAAACTTCTTCCTTTTCCAATTCTAATCCCCTGGACCTGGGGAGTTTGTAACAGAAGTGATGATAAAAGCTCTTAGCCACATGACTGTGCATTCAGCCATCACGGAATCAGATTCATTAGAAGGTGGAAAAGAAATCCTACTGGCTGAGAGGAAAGGAAAGGCAAGAAACTCCTGCGGTTCACCAGGAGTCAGAGAAAGGGAGGAGAAACCCCCAACCCACCGCCAGCAAACCCCACCGCAAACCCAACAATCCCTCTTTCTTCCTCTTTGGCAGTGGACCAAATCTCCCAGATTCTTCTTAATTCCAGCTACGGAAAAGGAGATCTCCTGAGCTGAAAAGATCTGATTTCATTAGGAGGGGCTTGAAAGTCTGAAGCATTCATCACACTATTTTAATTAAAGAAATAATTTCCTTTCATACACCCTGTTTAACACTTTTCTAGCAAAATGTAAATGGGAAGATCATTGAACAGAAAACGCGATTTGCCTTTTAAGAGGAATTAACAACCATTCTGAATTTATTTACACTTTATTTTCCTACAGTTGGTTACCCAAACCATTTAAACTCACTACATTCAAAATGGTCAGCTGGTGCTTGCCTCATTTAGCCTATCACCTTCTTTTTATTCTGTGAATAAATCATTGAAGAAATAAATGTTGTTGAAATCTGTCTTTGCACAATCACTGCAGTGAGTTTCTTAAAGCTCTGATTTTTTTCTTTCCCCATAAACATTATGCAGGTGCTTGGTTACCACTCAAGCAGCAGAAGACCTCCCTGTCTTTACTTTTTAAATACCTTATCTTTTGCTGCCTACGGAGAATAGAATCTCACTGCATCTGAAATTAATTTTCTTCCAATACAAACTCTGGAAAAGTCAAAGGAATCCTAATTGTTTCTTTAATTTCCCAATCAATTTGCCACATCTGCTTCCTCTGCTCTGCAGTGTTGAATGTTATAAAAATTAAGGCAGAAAGTGTGCTGAAAATGTAAAATGAGTATTTGTTCATATCCTCAAATTTGTCACTAGTTTTGAAAGGGAGAAAAAAAGAGACCAGTCTTGTTAATGCTGGTCACTTAAAATCCTGTTCTGCACCAGCAGCGAAAATTTCATCTCAGAAACACAGGATCATATTTTCAAATCAGAAGAATAAGATCATTTTACCCCTAAAAAAATCTCACCGTTCCTTGCATTTAATCCTCACGCAGTGATGTGTCACGGCTGAGACCAAGATGATTAAAATTCCTGCTAGAGTTCATCCCAGTCAAAATTACGGACACGTTGTAATCTGTTTGATGAGGGTGAGCAGAGCATATAAAACAAAGCGCTGTCAAACAACCGCAAAACTAGAGCAGGGATGAAGTTCCTTAAATACAGGTCAGGCTGGATCAAGTCACATGCAAACGGGACTGGTGATAGATGGGGCTTTTAATCTACTTTGCAGTGCCAGTCCCACCAGCGGGCACTGGGGCGTCCACGGCTGCGGGAGAGGTTCTGGTGGCTCTTCTTCTACTTGGAGGAGCAAGCGCAGAAAAGTCACGAAAGCTTGTTCTTCAGGAGGCAAAAGCAAAATTGCCTTCCCAAATTGGTGAAGAAGCAGTAAAAAAGTAACTGCCAAGTTTTTCAGAGGTCTGCACATCCCTGTCCCACGGGTCAGGCTGGTGTGGGCTGCACTTCTCTGCAACCTGCTACAGGCTCTTCTGGGCTCCGAGGACACTGGGGAGCCCAGGTAAAGTCCCCTAATTTATCGGATAAAGTCAGCGTTAAAAGTGACAAAGCTTGGGTTTAGGTGTTTTTATACTATTTATCACTCCTTTTAGACAACTTGGGAGAAATCATACGGGATTAGAAGATGTTTACATAGAACAAATCAGCTTCCTCGTGTATTCATTTGCCTTAACAAAGGAAACACAATTAGCTGGGGATTATCCGTACCAAACAACTTTCCAGTAACTTTGATTCAGGCTGTGGGAGCATCATCATTAATGCAGTCCTATACATCTTTTCATAGCAGTACAGCAAATGATATGAGGAACCCTAATATATAACCAACATCAGCCTAAAGCCTGAACAGCTGCTGCCCAGAACTACGGCTGCAACAGGCAAATATCAGTTACACATCTCCGTAGGCTGGAAAGAGAGATCTACTTCACTCATCATCATTTATAAAAATCAATATATCCGCCTCTGGCTGCTGTGTACCAGAACCATATTAGCTGTCAGCGCCACATACACAGCAGCAGCACTTCATGTTTAAATGCATTGTTCCATAAAATAAAACCTGAGCAAGAGAAAGGTACTATCTATTAAAATGTATCATAGCAAATCAAGTTACTGGAAGAGATGGACAGAATAAAAATGTTAGCAACAATGCTTGTGTTAAGAAACACATAAAAACGTAAATCTAGCAACACTAAATTTTGATCTGAATTATATTTATATTATGTTTCTCTTTGAAGTCGTTTATGGTACTTCAGCAGGGCCTTAACACACTCTCCAAGAAAAGCCAGAAAATTATTGTGAGCAGAGCCAGTAACAGTGTGCACAACTCATTTTCTGTGAGTTATTACTCACTTATTACTACTTACTTAGCTTTATCAAATAGCAGGCAATTACTTATTTGGCAAAGGGAAGCTGAATCAGTGTTTACTACAGGTGATTCCTACAGCTTGTTTATTGTCATCCTTCACTTTTCCATGTCTAATTTGAGGCTTCACCTTATTTTCACAAATACCTGTAAGAAACTCGTGATGATTTCAAAGGTATTGCAGCCTATGAACCTCTGGGTAGGAAACCCTCACTATATTCATCTGTGAAGCGCTACCTGGAGCTGAGGACATAAGTAATGTCTTCTCTGTTAATACTATCATTAAGTAGTATTTATAACCAAGTGGAACTCAGTGAAGAAGCTGACATGATGGTGTTTCTGCTGTTGGGACCACACAAAGGCTGTGGCTGCAGGACTGGTGCTGAGGTCCCTCCATCACAGATGTTTGTTATCAGTGTAGCTCCACGCTCGACGGCTGCTGCAGCAGAACTCGGATCAGGACTGGGGCTGCAGTAAAATAAACCATGCGCTGGGAATAACTTGGAGGCAAAGTACTTGCTTCATTGATGCTCCTGCTTTGGGGTGGGATTCAGAAGGATCTTGGGTCCCTGGAAAGCTGTTCCAATGACTGAGAAGGACTGAGCAAAACTTGGCTTCCTTATGATACAATTTTTAGGAGAGCTTTCCCAGCTGCTTAGCTGCCATAGGTTCACAACACAGTATCTCCAGTGCCTATGTCCTGAGCTGTACGAGCCAGCTCCCTAGTTAGGAGTATAATGGAATTATGACCTTCAAGGACCAGAAGGTGACCCGTAGACTGAGCTGAGCTTGGGCTTGACTTTGCGGTTCAAGGACCCTTAGTGAGGTTTGGCATCTACATGCAGGATGCTCCTAGAAGAGCTGAGCTCTGCTTCAGCGGGGCATGGGTGTTTCCAGTTTTCCTCTGCAAGAGCCCAGCTCTGATTTAGGACATGAAGTAACCGTTTGCTCCTTGCATGCTCTGGGAACCACCAGCTCTTCAGGATTTGCATGAGCACTTCAGGATCAGGAGCAGAATACGAGACGTACCTTTACTCCAGTACATCTTCCAAACTATGCAATATAAGAGCTCAGGAGGAAAAAACCTTCACGCATTATATAGGGTGAGCAGCTCCTTTAGCATGCTAAAAGCTTCATAAAGGCGTTACATCCTGCTTTGGCACACAGAGCTTTGTTTATTTTAGTAAGTGACTGAACACTCAAAAAAAATATTAAGTCCATTCAGCAACATGAGCATTAACACTCCAAAATGGGTTTTGAAGAAAAAATAAAATTTGGAATTAATAGCATTCCTAGTGTGTTGTTGTTAAAACACTGTCCATGAATTATTCATTTCTGTTAAGAAAGCATTACTTCACAAAAGGGCTAAAAGCTCAGCAAAGAAAGAACACCACTAATCCAAATATTAAGCTTTTTCTGTAATATGCTTTGATCTCTGAAATCCATCTGAAGGAATCACTTTATGGAAGTTAAGAGTTTTTTTCTTTTTGACCTTAAGTGAATTTGATTCAAATATACATTATGGCTCTCGAATCTTAAAGACCATTAGCTGTACATCTAATGCATATCAGAAGCCTGGGAAATAATGTCACGAACTTATTTTGAATAAAAGCTTCAATGCATTTCCTCATCTTAACACTCTTAAGGGTGTTTTAAATCACATAAAGTTAAAAAATGTCCTAATCCTTTCACTTTTTGCATGCTGGTGAGCATTAGTGGCTATACAAAACCTCGTTGAAGTTATTGGAATCATACAATTATTAAGGGATACGTGTATACAAGATGAAGACAGAGGCATATACTAAATGATGAAAAATAGTCTTTTTTTTCTTCAGTGGGATGTAATTATGTTGCTACAAGTAACTTTACAAGAAGATATGTATTTAGTTACTTAATTCTTTCTTAAGAATCCTGTAACTCTCCCCAGCTCTTTGCTAGCCCTACGTACTCCCCCTGTCTCAGGGGTTAATGTTTCCTCTGACGGAATCTGAATTAATTAATTAAATAATCCTCCAGCCATCTGTCTATTTGCTTCTTAAGTTTCATTTTTCACTTTGGAGTAGTTTGAAAACCACCTGCTTTGTTCAAAAACCCCCAGCACCTCATGAACTTGAGAGTGCCCTAAAAAATCACCTGTGAAGTGTTCGCTGCAGCTCGGGGTGACCCCTGAGTTCTGCATCCCTGCTCGGGGGCTGCGTGAACCCCCGTGGGGCTGGGGGTCCCGTCCTAGGTCTCATCTCTGCTGCACTGCTGAGGTTTGGGGGGCAGGGGGCAGGAGGGGACTCACCGCCGGCACCACACGTCTGGGAGCACTGCGACCACGCCGACCACGGCGAGAGCCGGCAGTCCACCGCGCACCCCACCACGCACTGGCTGCTCGTCTCCAGGGGCTGCTCCAGGCGAAGCTGCAAGGTGACAAGGAAACACAAGCGTCAGCATCCCCAGGGCCCCCATCACCTCCTGCTGCGGCCGGGCACCGAGGCACGAAACCAAAAACTAGCAGCGACTCCAGTGTTGGCAGCGACTCCAGCCAATGTTGGTGCTTACAGGGAGTTTTCCCGAGTGTGCAATTGGTGAAAGCAACTTCAGCATTCACAGAATCACAGACCGGCTGGGGTTGGAAGGGACCTCTGGAGATCATCCAGTCCAACCCACCTGCTAAAGCAGGTTCACCAGAGCAGATCACACAAGAAGGTGTCCAGGTGGGTTTGAATGTCTCCAGAGAAGGAGACTCCACAGCCTCTCTGGGCAGCCTGGTCCAGGCTCTGGCACCTCACAGTGAAGAAGTTTCTCCTCATATTCAGACAGAACCTCCTGTGCTTCAGTCTGTGCCCATTGCCCCTCATCCTGTCATTGGGCACCACTGAAAAGAGTCTGGTGTTGAAGCATTTAATGTCTAAGAGGCCTTCAGTGTTTGGGTGCTATTTGGAGAGGACAGTCCCAAACTTCTAGCAGTGTATCATCTCCCTGTGGCCAGCTTTGTTGAAGCCATGGTGCAGGGTCTACAGCTGTGTCCCATGCGTGCGACTCCAACCCCCAAACCTCCCATATGAGTTGAGGAGTGATAGCACCCACTAACACCTCGGGGATGCTTTTATTCCCCAAAGCGCCCAACTGCTGCGCTCCCAGCACCAAACTTCTCCAAACTTCTCCACCATTTATTGCCGATGTCTTGGTGCGGTTCAGAAAATATTTGCTTTCTAGAAACAAAACGAAGCCCCGGCAGTTTCCCCGCCCGTGCCCACGCGTGTCCATCCTCACCCGCTGGCAGAGCTGTGTGCTCACGGTGGCCCCGTCACTGCGCTGGCAGCTGAGGAGCCGTCGCCGCTCTCCGTGCCCGCAGGTGGCATTGGCACCCAGCTGGCACCCGCTCCAGCCTGCGGACACAAAGTGAAGGACGCAGGGCTGCGGGTCATGGCTGTCACTCTGCTCTCACATATTTTTAACCCAACGTGTGGGTTCCCCTCCCCTAACGCAGCACATCCCAAACCCAACAACAACCCATATATAACAAATTTGCTCTTAAAACCAAGCAAGTCTGGGAGGACAAACTCCCGACTTTGCACTCAGACATCCCTTGAACGAAACCAGTACCTCAGGGTGCACAGAAAACTGTTAAACGCTGATAAAGTGTATCAGTTAAACCCAATTGGCGCATTTACAAGAGTGAATTGTCTGAAGTAAAATTTCACTTTGATAAAGTAGCTGGGGATGTTTCTGAAGGGTAACTCTTGTTTAACTTATTTCTCGTCTCAAGGCAAAGCTTTCCATTATTTAAAACTAAGCTCTAATGCTTGTGAAATAAAAACAGTATTTCTAATAGAAGAAAATTAATATCTTATTACTTGTCTGAATTTATGATGGTCAGTATACAACTAAACTAAAATAAACCTTAAAATACCATTTAAAATCTCTCGCCTTTCTCATTTATCAAGGCTAGTTAAAACAAAAGTAATTTTTCCTTTTTTGTTTGTTTGTTTGCAATGGATCTAATTGGTTCTAATGTCCTAAATAATGCATTTTGTTCTCAATATCCTATGCCCACCCATATAACCCATATTTGCCTCCAAACCAGACTTCTTTTGGTATTACTGGCTTCACTGCGGTCACAAAGATGATACTCTTCTAACTGGAATTTTGTAATTAATTGTGTTGATAACCCAGGGAAAAAAAGAGAACCCATTTAACATGTTTTATTTCCAAAGTACCTGCAATGACAAAGTAAAAATTGTGCATTTGTCCACTAACCTGTGGGCAAAAAAAATGCCAGCCTGTAATTAACTTCAGTTGAAACCAGTGCTGTCTATACACAACTCTTTTAATATCAAGGCTTCAACCAACACTACAAGCAAACGTAACTAAAACCACAACTGGATAAAGCCTTTAAGGAGCTGAATCTTTAAATGCAAGGGTATTTGGAAAAGCACAATGCCAAATTATAGATCATATTCCCTATGTTATATATTAATTATATATATTAATTATTATTATCTATTGTCTATTATCTATTATATATAGTATCTATTATATATATTATATATATATATATAGATAGATATATTAGCCTCCTCCTAAGAGTATATTGGAAAGCTTGACTTACCTGTTAGATTGTACTGGTATTGGAAGCAATTTTGGTTAAGAATACATGGCTTCATTTGTGACTCTTCAGGGCAGGGCTTTGTACTGACAGAAGACCTTAGCACTTGGCGAGTTCGGGTTTGCATAATATTCGGATCGCACACCTACATACAAAAGTGATGGACAGCACAGGAGACCCTGGTAAATCGTACACGCATCAACTGCCTGGGTTGTTTCATGCACATCCACGGCCGTACCAAGGTAAGAAATAATCACACTTCTGTTCTAAAGATACTTAAAAGCGTATGAAGGAAGATAAACGTGATTCAAAGGTAAGAATCCAATATGACTAAAAGTCATATTTTGTCCACCCTGATATGGCTATTTTAGGAATTCCTATATTACTTATTTCCATAACTTTTTTGAAGGATCCTTGGTGACACAGGGATAAAAACTGTGCCATTTTACTGCGCTCTGCTTTCCACCTCATTCCAAAATGCTTAGTAAAATGTCATTGTACTAAATAATGGGACAGGATTTCTGGCACAATTAATGCGTTTTTAAGTAAAAACTGATGCTACAGCAAAGCTTTCATTTCTGGGAAGGATGCTTGTAATTGCGTATCAGTTATGATGCTGACAAGAAGATGGGATGAATGTATGTGATACAAATACTGATGTACGATTGCCTATAAACCAGGATCTGCCTGTTTCCATTTTCACATAAATAGGTCAGTTTTCATTTGTGTTTGCACAAAAATAGTTTGTTTTTAGCAGCCCTCCCATTCTCACTTAGCACTGTGCCATGGGCCTGTTTTCCTTCCCGTTTTGCTGCAGACGTTGCAATAGTGACCGAACACTTTCAGCCTTGCAAGAAACGTCCCCTTTACGCAAAGTATTTGCTCGCCCCCATGAACCCCCTCCTGCAGCCTCTTGCGTAGCCCTCCGCTTGGGATGTCACCTGGAGGTGCCACCTGGCTCTGCCTACACATTTCTGAAGTTTTTTCCCTTGGTTTACCCAATTTGGGGCTGGGTCATGGAGTACACGGTGCCCCAACCCTGGCTGTCACATCCACCTCTCGTGCCAAGGGGAGAGGAAGGAGTCGCAGCACCAAAGATTACGCGCCTGTGACACCGGGCAAGGCTGATCGGTGCTGGAGAGCACTAAGGATTGCTGCTTTGTCTCATTAAACAAAATCACAAAAAAGTCTAATAAGCTTATTCTGAAGCCAGGGTGACTAGGGGAATATGTAATAGCCACTTTGGCTGCAAGGCTGGGATAGAAAAGCAGCCCCAAGGGTTGGGGTGCTGATCCGCTGAGACCCAGCAGAGTTTTACCGCAATCCAGTACAGCAAGAACGGGCGAGTTCAAGTGGTCTCAGCAAGCCTAATGGAAATAAATCCTTATTAAAGATATTTAGAGACATTTACTGAACAAGATGACCTATTTAATTCCTAACAATCTGTCATTAGGACCAAAGATTGCTCAGGAACAGCAAAGAAAACAAAAAAGAGCAATGCATGTAGAAATACATTTTTATAAACGCTTGGGCATTTAAAACGTTATTTTTCTATAGAGCACTTTAATTAAAAAAACCCACACCAACAGTTTTAAACCACCAGCTTATTATAATGCAACAAACTGCCTGCAAACACTGAACCCTGCACGGGTGAAAGTATGGATAATTTCTGTATTGTGAATATTAAAGAGCAATGTCATGGCACTGCAGCATAAATCTAGATCTCAGGCTGCTGTAAACTGGATTAGTTGCACAGATGACAGCATAACTAAACAGAATAAATATCAGGGGAAATTAAAAAAAAGGCTGGCCCAGTCTTAAAATACTATGTCAGGGCCTATTTTCCTTACGCTTACACTATGTGAAGTAAATTCTATTATTTTCTTATTGCTGACACACACCTCATCAAATCAGTTTAAATGGTAATCTTATTCGAATATCCATGGTCATCTAAAATAACCAATTGTTCTTAATTATCTGAAAATTAAACCTATGCTAAGTGTTTACCAATACTTTACTGACTTTTCCACAACTTGTTCATCCTCGCAACTAACAACAATAACTTAAATGATGTGCCAATAAAACGAAACAAATTGAAGAGATCAAAGTAGGTATCTCAACAGCTACTCCTAATTAATGTTTCTCTGCATTACGTTACCAAAGGGAAAACAAATCAATGAATGCTGTGAAAGAAGTTAAGCCTGTGCCATCTCAGAAATACCTGCTTTTGCTCCCTTCAAAATAAGAACCTGCAGCCAGAAAATACGCATCATTTTAGATAAGTGACTTTTTAAAAATAACAGCAGCAAAGCAGTTTAACAGACTAGTTGAACGGCCATAACTCAAACAGGTCAAAGTCTATCTTGTGTTTGGCAGGACCCAAATGAACGAGGGGTTTAGCGCAGCTCTGAGGCCGGTGTTCTCACCGCGCTGATGAGCCGTGTTGTTCAGGAGCCAGGGCTGATGCGATAAGCTCCCCACTTCCACTAGTTTTGAACAATAAAGAATCTCTGTAGGAAAAGCGTTCATTTAATCAAGCCGAGTACACAGGAAACATGCAAAAATTCAAAGTCGGCAAACTGTAACTAATATCCTGTAATGTTATTTGTTGGATTTCTCTTTACGTCAATTGAGAAGTCAATTTAGTTTTATAATTGATTTTCTGGCCTCACTCTTTCAAGTTAACTATGTAAAAAATTAAGTCAAATACATATGGAACTGAATAAGCGGCAGGAGGGAATGACTTGCAAAGAAAAAGATGAAAGCTGGGACTTTCAAAGGAGCGAGATGGAGCTGAGTATCCAGCTACCCTGGAATCTCAATGGGCTTGGGTGCACAACTCCAGCAGGACCGCTTCAAAATCCCAGGCTGGAAAAAATATTTACAAAGTGGTAAAGGTTGAGGCTTGGCAGACTCAAAGTCATTAGGGGATGTGAACCGTGAAAGTTAAAGCAGAAGGGTTGTTTCCAGTGGGGAGATGCTGAGGGTATTAATAGGCAATAACAAAGAGCGTGTCAGCTGCACAGCAGGAGGAAGATATTATGTCACCATTGTCACCACTGCCACCACCGATGGTATGTATCTAGTACTGAATTTGGATCTTAAAAAATACTGAAAGAAAACCACTCACCATCCATGGCAAACTACATTTTTAGCAGGTAGGAGAGAAACAGCAGAAACCAGAAGGCGCCCTATGTACCTTCCAGGTTAGGTGCCAACTCAACTTGGCTCTGAAGTTTTACAGACTACATCGTTTGTTGGATTTAGCCCAGATTCCTCCTTGCTGACTGTAAGTGACAGCATGTGTAATTCAGGCATGTGCTTCCTCCAGTATCAGTGACAGGAGCAGAATTAATTTCTGGATGGAAATACTAATAGGTACCTAAGTCAGGTCACACATTGATAGCCTACAGCAACACGACCTCATACACAGACACAGTAAGTTTCTTTATGTAACTATATACTGTCCCAGTCTACTTCGTTGTATTAAATCTCACCATTTCCATTATCCTTTTCTATGAAGTGTGAAAAAGTTGAGCTGGAGCCAAGGATCTATAGGCTAGATTACATAAACCACTAGAAAAAACAAAACACTCTGAAGCAACAAGAGCTACATAAAACGTTAAGGTAGGAATGAATCGGAGATTTTCCCAAAGGACCATTTAGAAATTATAAAAGCCGTCATCTTGATTCTATGGAGGAACTCTTGGCACTATTGCCTACTGCACCTTTTAATATTTCTTTCAGCCAACCACATTTTCAACCGTGACCACTTGTCGCTATTCTAAGCTAATGTAAAAAGTGAGTGACACAAACATTCGCAAAGGATGTACCCAGCCTTTGCTCCAGGCAATAACTGAACGGAGAAAGCACGGAAAGTTTGTTCTGGACGAGAAGGATATTACATAAAAAAACCTGCAAGGTTATGAATGCCAAGTTGCAGAGTAAGAGCTGTTAACATATCACACATTAATATACACTATTAGACCTTCTTTGTGATGGATTTTAAAAGCCATCCATTGATCTAGGCATCCACATGCATCGTAATTGTACAGCACAAAGGTTGTAACCCATTAGAGAGCCCTTTAAGCTGTTTAATTTATCAAACAGCTTGTATAATGCATATTACACTATAAATAGCCAGCCACGTTATATTTAACTGGCTATTCACAAGGAAATGTACAATCTCAAAGTGAGGTTAATGCCTCGGCAGCAACAGGGTTTGACTATTTTTAACAGTGCAAGAAACTGTTATATTGTTCATGCGGATGTGGACGTTTTGTAATAATTTAGTACGCCATTTACAATAACGTGAGCAGTCTTTTGAAATGAAAATGCATTTGCATGCATTTTCCTGAGATGCATCTACATTCTGAAACCTTATCTGCATCCATATATAACCACTACTTTTGTAAAAATGATTGTTAATAAAGATGAATAAAAATAAAACGATGATTCTAAAAAATACAGCGGTTACTAACTTTTTGATAAAGACATATAAAATAAATCAAGTCCCGGCTATGCATAAGGAGCAGTATGCGTTCTTCCAAAAAGCCTTGGACCAGTGTAATTCTCCTGCTTGACCTCAATAAATTATCTCTTGGGCTAGAAATACAACTCTGTGAGAGCTTCATGCTGCAGCTCAGCCTCCATCCTGCAGGTCCTCTGCCAAACCTGGGTCTGAAAGTACCGGCTGTGATGAAGACACGAGTCCACGATTTCTCTTTCCACTTGGCATTTCCAAACCCTAATGACTCTGGCTCTCACCCATGATGAAAGTCACTACGAAACCTGAGAGCTGGCTCTATGGCCTGGTGACACTTTGGTGACACTTTTAATATTGCAAAATGACACTCCCCCCCTGCAGACTCAAGAGAATAATGACTCAATTGTCACAAGTCCTGAGCGCTGCGCATCGCTATTGATCCATGCAGAAAATGCTCGCTGGAACAGAGACAGCTGTTCTCACTCGCGAGACATGTAACCTCCTATAATTAACCAACTTCAGGCCTCTCAGAATTAGCTGCTAGAAACGCCAACAGCTGAGGCAAACAAGGAGGCCACTCGGATGGGTTATGGGGGCTGCAACAGCTATCACACAGCAGCCGAGAGCTAACCAAATTAATTTGAGGTAATTATTTTAGGGACTTGTAGCACAACTCGCATATTAACTCTTTTCAAGAACACTTTGATGAATTCAACTGAAGTCAATTAATTACATTTCCAAGTCAGATGAATACAAAGTTGAGACACTGCAGGTAGCGCGTGTTATTCGACCGCTGAATATGTAACAGAGATGATAGGATTTCAGTTTCCAGATTGTTAAGCTGGTTCTTTGAGCAATCAAGTGATGATGTCTGACTGAACATGCTATTGTAGCTGGAACGAATACGAAATCTCTGAAGCAAAACGCAAGTCAATCTAATTTGCTCACGATTTTTTTCCTGACTAGCAAGCTTCAAACTGCTATTTTAAATGGCTTTAAAGCCTCGATATTTTAGTTACATGGATGTTACTTAGTGACAAAGACAAAACTTTATAAGCCAAAAAACAGTCTTCAGTCAGAGGGAAAACCACTTTGAATTTACTTCTCACAATAGACAATGTGAGAATAATAGGGAAGCTTTAAATCAGTAATTATGAGTTTCTCCAATCCAGTAAAAAGCCAAGTTGGAGATACTTGACAAAGTATCCTCCAAGTATTAAATCTCAGACAGTTGCATTTCTGGGTCATGGCAAAGTGCCATTAAAAGAAATATTAAAATTTAGCTTTGTGTAACAGTGTTAAGTAGCACTATAATCGAGATGCAGAAAATGCAATTCAGCTGGAAAATACATCTAAAAGAATTGTAGGGGCATTTGGAATTACAAAAGACCACCCTAGAAGCACAACTATTTAAAAGCAAAAGGGAAATGCAGCCAAAAAAAGTAGAACAAAGTAGAAAAACTTTTTAGCAGAAAGAAGTATTGAAGAAAATACGTCCTATTGGCAAAGCAGTTGCCACCTTTACGAGTCATTGATCTCAACATGATTCAAGATGATTTGCTAACCTGAAAGTGGTAAATTCACATGGGAAGAGTATTGCTACAAGATAAAACCAAGTAATACCCCAGAAAGTATCTAGAGTACAATGGCATATTGACAAAAGGTAAACTGGATAATCTAAAAGGCCTTTTTATATTCACCTGATAAGAGTTAGTTATTCTGCTATCAGGATGAATTTATTATCAACACTATAAAACATGAGTAGAACACCAAAGCGACTGTAAAAGAATTCTCACCTGACCAAAATCTTAGCTAAATATCTCAAATCAAAGAGCTACTTAGGAAAAGATGAGGCTGAAATTGTGGTTGTTCATTTCCTATGAGCTAGAATTTGTGAAGTTTCATAAATCCTCTTTATCTCCAGCAAGCCAAACATGACCAGAGTTGCAGGAAGATTTCCCAGAATGCTCTTTGGCAGCTGCATCACAAGGGTGTTAAGACTAAAAGAGTGCCAAGTATTTTTCTATGAAACATAAATGTGCTTGGAAAAGAGCAGCCAGGATGTACAGTTTTGCTTTTTCATTTCAGTATGATGTAATCCTTCAAATCTTTTTGATTCCTTAGGGAAGAGAAAGGAGCCATACTTAGAAAACGCATTTTCGGTGAATATTCAAAAAGCACTTTATATATCCTCGAAACACGGGCATTTACTTCCAGTTTGACATGAATCAGAAATGAAGCACGACTACACCAGCTACTGAGCAAAATTCCCTCAAACACAATTAAACAGAGCAAGAGGTTCTACAGAGGCCAACTTACTGATGTGTTTTTTGGGCTGTGTGGGAAGACGTTTGATGCAGGCTGGAGGCACAACAGGTCTGACCAAAAGACTAAATGTGAGATTCAGCTCCAGAAGCAGACTCATATATTTGGGTGTCTATATATGGGGTCTCCATGGGTCCAGACCCAAGCACTCACTTGCACCCAGTGGAGCTATTCAACTGACCACAGGAAGGTCTTCCCTTACAAATGAAACAGGATCCTCCGTAGACTCCCATTGTAACTCCATTGACCGTGTCCACCACCTTGTGGCCACCCTCAGTGACCACCTTTCCTAGTGGTGACTCAGGAGACAGAGGGTTGCATTAATCACCCTGCTGCTGGCAATGCCTCACTCCTGGCCACCACGTTTCCCTTAATCCCTGCCCCATCACACTGGTACCCCTACATATACTAAAGATGTACCACCATTATGTACAGCCATTCTGCACCTACAGCAAGCCCAGAGCTCGTCTTGGAGATGCTAAGCATGTGCAGACTGGGAGGAACTGTGCTGTGTGGTCCTCTCTCAAAACCAAACACAAATAACCAGAGTAGCTATAAAAGTGAGACAGCGCTGCTGTAAATTCTTCAAAGGGAGGGTTTTATCTGTCCATAAAACCTCAAGCTGTTTATTGCCTCGTATCTGGACAGAACTATTTAAACACATGCTCCATCCACACACAGCGATCTCAGTTTCACAACAAAGCGTTGCAGAACAGCTTGTGGAAACATATTGTTCAGTTAATTGCATTGGCATACAGATGCCCTCGCATTTATGAATTAACATCCACCATGGCAAAAGGGTGTACAAGGAGGCACAGGGACTGTGGCACTCGGCCCTGCGACTGCCAAGAGCTCCGCTGCCTGATGGAGCAGAGCCCACAAGCTCCGGGCATCCCATTCCTGCTTCAATGGACTACAGAGGCTTCACCGTTGCCAAAAAGGCAAAAAACCCAGAGTGTCTTAAGGATATGAGGGTGCTTAAAGCTTCAAGCATTCCTGGGTGACCAGGTGTTTGCCACCAAGGCACCTGAAAAATAGATTACTGCATGCTAAAATGAAGAAAAGCGCTCTCTGAAACAAAGAAAGTCAATGGCAAAGGAACAGCCCAACCACAGTGGGACTTTGAACCGTATCCAAGCATGTGTATTGGTTGCAAGAGTGTTATACTTCATCAAAGCTGTGCTGCTCAGGAGAAGGTGAATGCAGGAAATGAAACACAAGATTTTATTTGACATGTTCTTACCGAGTATATTGATATGCTACACAAAATATTATGGAAGGAAATTACCTGTGTCAGCAGTAGTATAAATGCCTGTCCAATAACCACTCAGAGTTTTGATAATGGCCCTGTTAACACAGGGGCAACGAATATATGTTTGTCACTTAAATACATCATGCAAGTCTATTACAAAACCCCCAAGATTAAACCTGGCACCTACTTCAACACTGATCAGGGGGACACAATGGGTTTGAAATGACATGTTTTGAGGCCAGAGAGTTTTTGCAAGACAGAATTTGCAGCTTCTTTCCATCTTGCACACTTAGGAAAACACAGAGGCTTGAATCCTGGCATAATTCACAAAGTTTTGAGTATTTTGTGACATGCCAAATTATTCAGGCATCTTGCTGCTATGCCTTCTGTAGCTGTTGCCTGAAATCTTCCCTTGAGGTTTTGAGGAGGACAGAAATAGTGTCTGTTGAGAAGAGAGAGCTGCCATTCCCTCACATCTAAGGCCTGTCCAGAGGTGCCACCACCCCGGTTTACCAGCAGGTTATTATGGCAGTTGTGCATCACTCACAGGGCCCTACCCTGCAAATATTTCCTTGGACAGCAATTCCTTACTGCAGCTAGAATTCTGGTCCCTTCACCTGCTGTATTAGTGTGGGTCCTCTCCCGCAGACCAAGTGTAAAGATGGGTTGAAGCAACTGTCACAGTAATATCTATGCGTTTTACTAAGTTTCTATAGCTCAGTCTTTATAGAAATATAAATATCTCCAGATTCAACCATTCTGGCAGGACCCATTAAGCCTCATTTCCCTCAGAAAATAATTTACTTCGCTAGAAAGCAACTATCTCATGAAATGTTTGAAGGACAGAGAAGATGGATGCATGAGGAACGGTGCCGCGGGAACACAAGCAGCAGAGCCTACCTGCGGACACTTGCTCCACTGTCCCCAGTCAGACACCGCGCACTCACTGGGACAGTACAGGCTACACTTCTGCATTGCATCCGGGATTTCAGCCTGGCTACACAGAGCGCTGGGCACCGTCTCCCCTCCGTGCTCCTCTGCAGCACTCACACACCTACACAGAAAACAGAAATCTTCATCAGAGGGTCATCAGAATAGCACACAAGCGACGGATATCAACAGGTCTGCTCGACCTAAATAGGACACTATATGTAACACAATAGCTATATGCTGGTCAAAATGGGGAATTAACAAGGTTAATACAAATCAAAACCAGCTACATGCACGACGTGCTTCTGTTAGTCAAAGATTTCAATAATACTTTAAATAAACATTTCAAACTTCATACAGAGGGATTTTAACTTTGATCGGCTGACAGATGAACCAAGAGAGAATAACAACCAGCAAGAACAAACCTTTATGTTCCTGCTAGAAACATCCAAACATTTGGAAATAACTCAGCATCTCCACATGCCAGGGGAATGAATACTTGCTAATAATGAACACCACTCTGGCGTGTGTAGTGCCATTACTTGGGGAATATGTTAGAAAATCAGAATATGGAGGCTTTGCACCTCAGGGGGCTTTATGCATACCTGGCATTTAGGTTGAAGAATTCTAATTTAAACATCATTCCTTCTTCCTGAAAGACATCTTGATCATAACACAAGGCTGCATCTCCGGGATAATTTTCCTGTAAACCACTGCACATAAATGCATGTTTCTTTTCAACTGACATACACTGGACTCAGCAATGTACTCACTGTCAGATGGCCAGATATTGCAGATTTATGCAGGTATGTATCAGCTCTTTTTAATGTGGAGTACCTGTGCTTTTGTCTTCACGCACCTGACTTTCCTCGTTTGTATTCCTTCTCCACAGTGGAGGGAGTTTCGTTCGCTGTTGATTTTGCACGGAGACCACGGTTCTACTACCCAAGAATACTGATGGCACTCGCTGTAGCATGGGACTGCCTCGTGCACCTGCCAGGAGAAAGAATCACAACTGTTCACTTGAAACACCCAGGTTAGCGTCTCTGCCAAAGCCAGGAAAGAGCACACTGAAAATTATCCTGGCTTACTCTCCTTCTGCTAACGGGGTTGTAATAGCTTTAAGTTCATTTATTCATTATTGACTTGCCAAGGGATTTTTAAGTATATAATAAAGAGTAGTATGCATGAAGCATCTTAGAAAACAGGATAAATAACAGCTATTTTCTGTAGCCAGAAGAGGAACTCCGTAAACATTTCATTTGCTCAGACTGCTCTCCCTATAATCTATCACGCATCATTTATCAAGACCGTATGTACTGAATCCTTTCACGTTTCAGAAGATACAAACTTAAAACCAGCACTCATTTACTTCTGCTTCTAGCATATCCTTGTAAGTCATTTACCATAAAAGAATGAAATTTCATGTGTTCTATAAATATTATTTTATACACAAAAACTAGAAATGCTTTTTTCCCCTGCAAGTGACTTATATCTAACACATCTCCTAATCAAACATGACTGTGTATTCACCTGTACTATGGTATCTCTGTAGAGAGAAAAAATATAGCCAAAAGCTTGATAAACATTTTGAAAAGATGCTGGATATTCAGGTTGTTAGAAGTAGCACATTAAGATACAGTACACTTCAGCAGAGTTTTAATTTTAAACAAATTAATGCATCAACAGTTCTATTACAGTAATAAATAAAAGATATTTATTTTGAATTCTGTTTGTCTGCAAAAGCCGATTTGAAGATACAGTGTCCTCTGTTGTTTTGTATGAAGCACAATGCGCTGCCCTGGAAAAACACAGTGTACCTAAAATGTCTTCTTCCACACACCAAAATCTTCTTCGCCTTGCTGCTGTGGAGCCATCCAGTTCTCACTATTAAAATAACTGTAAATCAATAGCCTTCATCCAACTCTCCCCCACCCCCAAAAAAACCCACAACAAAAACAAGTAATTCAGCCACAGGTTTAATTATTTATAGCTTCATTTTAAAATAGAACATTATGACTGTGCAAGTTGTGGCCACAACAATAAAGAAAACTTATTTGCAACATTTTGGAGATGGGGGCCAGGGAACCTGGCAAAACAAAACTGGTGCCCCATCAGAAAATTACCTTCACACCGAACGAAAGGAAGATAACTTGCCAAAGAAACCCCCCCAGGAACAGCAGATGTCAGACACTAATTTTAACTGTGGGTCTTTATAAAAGCAGTACATAGGTTTAGGAGAGAGGAGAGAGTAAGATAGGCTAAGAAGTGCAAAACAGATGAAGAAGAAGGAAGAGAGAACCATATAAGCTGGGACGGATGGGGGCAAACGGCATGAACTGGTAAGAGCATCACATTTCATGCAGGTGAAGGGGAAAGGAGGAGGACAATGGGGGCAAAGGCAGTAGTAAGATTAGTATGATTTTTCCCACGTATTATTAAGCACAAATCCTTTTTTGCAGTCTGTGCACAAATAACATGAGAGAATGTGCAAAATTTATTAGGACTACTACGGCAGGGCTCAAACACACAGAGCAGTAACGTTTGGTACAACAACCTCCTTGTACAAGCGAGTGGGGTGCAGGAGGTGTGAGACATTTCCAGCTTTTGCTGGGCCTGCGCGAAGGTCTGTGAAAGATCGCAGTGCACTGCAGTCACTTGATATGGGCTAGTGATTTATGCATGTGGTGATATTTGGCCTAACTATATGATACATGGGTATCTACGTATTGTATAAAGTGCATACAGAGGGTAGGTTTCCTAGGTTGAGCAAGTGCCACCATAGAATGCTTTGGTTTGGAAGAGATCCTCAAGTCAAGTGCAACCATTAGAATTGTTAGAAGTGGTCCTAATTAGCTGTGCAGCCATGGTCACTAACATAAACTGGTGTGCACAAGAGCAAAGAGAGAAAGTCCCCGCTGAGCAGGACCTGTGCTCAGCACCAGCACGGAGGGAACCCACAGGTGAGGGGGACACGGCACGAACAGACCCAGTGTGAAGTCACTGTTGTGCCCTGGCCAGCCTGTCACCCAGAGAGACTACTGGCTCCTGCAGCCGTTTACCAGGGAGAATAACAATCCTTCTTTTGGCACTGTGAAGCCTTCAAACTCCCCGAAGACAGGCAGGAGATGGATGTTGAGACAGAGAGTATTTATTAGCTTCCTTGCTCCATGGGGGGAAGGAAGAACTACACTCTGCCTATGTTGTCTGACAAAACATATTGCTGTCTGCAGGAGACGATCGGCTGAAGAGGGAAATGTGTGCTTTAGGCATGATCAGAGTTTCTCTTGTTGCAGACAGGAGGCAAAACCAAGAGAAGGCAAAGCGCAAACTTTCCAAGAACTGGCTGCCAGCGTGCAGGGAACATGCAGCCTGGGGAGATGTATCAATAGGCAATGTTAAGGGAGGTGAAACTTACTAATAAGTTTATTAAGAGCTGGGTGGGTGCCTGTTCCTGCTCTTCGGACTTTTGGAGGGGAAAATGAGGCTGGGAGAGCCCAGGAGGTGACAGAGCGGGTGCTGCCTGTGCCCCTCCACAAGCACAGGGCCCCAGCACAAGCTGTGGCTTTAAGGATTTAATATTTGTTTCCCTGCTCTAATTAATAGCAATTCCTCAGGGTTAGAGGGTACATCTGTGTATCCCGCAGGTCACGACGTGAGCGCTGCCAGCCCTTCAGCGCTCATCTCATGCCAGCAGGCCCTGCTCCTCATCTGCGTGACACCATGAGCTTGGGCATCCCGGGCCGGTGTCTCAGTGACCCTCATCGCTCCGCATTAAACTCTGTTAAACCTCAGACCTCTCTGAACCCGCAAAGCCTCTAGCAGTAGAGGCCTAACATCAGGAACTTACAACTGTGTTTCGGTGGTCAAAACCTCCTGCTGCGTTTACCTGGTGTGGTTTCTGTTTAAGAAAACCATCGGGTTTGGGCAGGGCTGGGATGCCACGTAAAATAAAATCTACCTGAGGAAACGTGTGAGGACAAAACAGAGATACCATACACAGTGACACAAATACGTGTGATGTGAAGTGATACTTCAAATGTGCTCTTTCAAGAGCAGGCACGACTGCAATAATGAAGCCATTAACAGAGCATTCGTATATGCTGCCTCATCGTGTCAGGCCGGTACGAAAACACATGAAGCCCGATCAGCTCTCTGACAGACAGACAAACAGACAGACATCCCCTCTATGCTGGAGGAGGGAAGGCACACAACACTGGCCATACCCTAATACTTGGGCAATCTGCTGCTGACCCATCTGGTACTTCCCATTCAGTCAGGATTCCAGGTGACACCTGTCACCGAAACTCAAAAATATAATTGTTACAAATAACCCATTTTTTTCAGTTATTGTGCTGGCACCAGTGCATGTCCCCTCTGTGAACAACCTCGCTGCTCTGCCCTGCATCCGTGCCAAGCAATTCCGTCTCCAGTAGCACCTCTGAGACACCGGGAAGGTGTAAATAACCATTGGGAGGGACAGATGTCTTCAGAGCAAGTCACAACATGTATCGGGTAGACTCTGTTATGCTTTTAAATAGGAGTCTCAATGAGATGCAAGATTTCCACGGGTGAAGCTCTGTGGGCTGGCATTTCAGAAGCTGTGAAGATAATTTGTGACTCTCTGCATTTAAAAAACCTCGATGACGTGGCATGTGTGCCTTTCCTCCAGAGGATTATGTTCTCGTCCTGTTTCTCTCTCCTGGCTTGCCATCATTGGCTTTCAATCACTACCAATTCCTCGTTTTTTGTAGTAAAAAAGAAAAAGTTTTAAAGCCTTTTGCTCCTATCTTTTGCTAACAGCTGTGGTACTTAACAAGGTCAAACAGATGATGCTCTTGATCTTGCATTTTCAAAGGATTTTGGCTAAGCCTTAGCTGTTCTTTGATCCTGCCAACCAGGGGACCTGGGAGCACTTCTGACCTCCTGTGCCCTGAACTGACGCTGGGATGGGATGCGGTGTCTTCACTCTTCACCCAACCCAGGGACCCAAAGTGAAGGGAGACGGCTGGGATGTGCCCCCATGTATTCCTGGCTGCAACACAGAGTAGTCCACGCTTCTCAGTATTCTGGCCCACGTCGCATCTGCTACTTCTGCTGTAGATACAGAAGTCTCTTGTCCAGCTACACCACTTCTCTTCCCAAAGAAAACAGTTCCTTTGAAAATAATCTGCTTAATGCTCACTCTTCCCCAAACTTACACAAACCCACTATGACAATGCATTTACAGAAAACTTCTGATGGAGCCACCCAACGCCCATATAGGTATGTGCTATCACAATCCGTCTCCTGAAGGACAGAAACTAACTGAAGTCCATGCAATGGCCACCGGGATCTGGTGTTCTGCTGGAAGCTACAGGCACCTGACCCATGCAGAGCTCAGCGCCCAAGGGACCAGCCTGGCTCCATCCCTTAGCACCTCGCCTTTAACCCTTCCAAGAAATAAACACAAAATACATTTGGCATTTTAGGAAATTAACTGCTTTCCTCAGTTTTTATTCATATTCACATGCTGGGTTTAGGGCTCAAATGAGCCAAGGGGTGAAATGATACCTCAAATAGGAGTTTTGCTGCTGACTTTCATTATTACTGTTTGTATCGCTCTTTGTAGCAATGATTAATCTGGAATACATGGTCACCTCAATCCTTAATCAAGGTGATAGGCACAATTCTAAATAAATTAAAGGGAAGAAGGGCAAAAGCTACTTTTTAAGAGATAAACCGCTATAGCTTTGCCCTAATAAAATAAGCCAGCTCCGACTCACTCCAGTGCAAACTCTGAGTCCTTGATAAAGTATCTTGAAGTCAACTGTTACTTCAACAAGATAAATAAATGTTAATACATTTATTTTGTCTTTCAAAAGCTGAAACTTGCATTTTAATGAGAAGTCCAAATATCTAACCATCAGAGAGATTTGGTGTGATTTATAATGTTCTGTAACTTATTTACTTACATGTAGGTCAGGAATAATACTGACCTTGGAAAGGACATACAGGGATGACTGTGCTTGCTCAACTGATATGATTCATTAACAGAAATTCATACCTATATTTCAGGTAGCTCTTCTGATGAGCACCTGCAGAGTAAACTAGAACGAGGTTCAACGCTTCTGAACATCATAGTGACTTCATATTTCAGTGAACATCAAGATTTATTGTCCCTCAAGGTAAATATTGACTCTGGTCTTGCCTCAGTCAATATTTTAGCTTTCATGACAGTAAATCTTGGTGTTCACCTCAACTAAAGTCAATATCTGCTTATTATATTAGAACAACCAAACTGATCACTGTAGCAGTTGCCTGAGACCCCGAGGACAACCTCTGTGCTATTCATTTCTAATAAAAATGGGCTAAATTCATTGCTAATGTAAGTTCATTTCACAACGCTACCCTTATATCAAGGTTACATTAGACCTAATACATTGAAAGAGCCAGAACTGAAGAAATAACAACCTACTTTTAAACTACTAAGAGCACCGTGAATAACATTAAAGCTAGAAATGACCTTATGTAGGAAGCAGAGTTGATTTGCTCCGGTTTGCAAAGACACTTGCTGGTAAGGAAATTCAAGCATAGATATTAAAACCACTCCTACTGAGACTGGCCAGCAATTTGCTCACTTTTAATACTTTTTGCGTATGCACGTTTCTGTTCCCTGCACATCCAGGCTGCAAGAGGCAGCAGTGGGACAACAGCCAGCGCTTCTCTTGCAACACACAGATCCAGAGAGCTGCAAAGACATTCACCCATTGCGATCACCTGCAAATCCGACTGCTACGTTGACTCCATCTAGTCCATCCAAATCTCTTTTCTGGCCGTAAGGTGTCCATACATTAACTGAATAATTATTGCAATGCTCTAATACTGCCTTCATGTTCCATTTAATCCAAACCAGATAATTTCTAATAATGAGTTTCTTCTATTTAATTCTTTGAAACTGAACTCAAAATGGAGTGCTTACTTTGTTAATTACTTAAGTGCATGTTTGATTTGGCAGATCTAAGCACGCATTTAAAAGCTTTACCAAATTAACTGTATATCTGAAGGACAAGTACTCACACATTAATAAGCACTACATCACAGAAATGACCTCATTAAAATTTCAGCATTAAATATTTCTCTTTAAAATAAAATTGATTTTATTTCATGCTAGTTTATGTATTGATCCCAATCGCCAGAAATATGCTAACCGCTCCCAGTATTAAAACTGATTGTACAATTAATTTTTAAGCATTTTGGATTTTGCAAAGCAGCTGTTTCAGCGATGAATACTTGTCTTTAGGTATGTGGATGCCACCAAAATTAAAAAACAGTGTTCAAGAATAACATACAGCACAAAAGTTTGAATAGATCAGCATGCGGTAAGACTTCTGAATTCACTGAATTTCCTGAATTTTTTATGCTTCTAGCAGATACCTGCACAAATCTTCACGAAGCAAATTCAGCACTTCTAGTTTTCATTTATATCCAAATCAAAGGCGTTAGTATCTTTTACTTCCTTTGTGGTGTGGAAAAAAGGAAATCAATTAGAACTTCTATAAAGTTACGAAAAGCCTTCACCGGCATTGAACCAAGTTTCTAGAGAACCTAGACCTGCCTAAAACTTCCCAGGTAGCAAAAGGATGGGGATCAATTTTATTCTAAGTACAAAATATGCATTGAGAGTCAGGGCAATGATTACTGTAACACAGACAGAAAGACGTCCCGATTTCCATCCTCTGCCCTGTGGACAGTGCGGAAGCTCCTACAGAAACAGACCCTTCACCACCACCCTAAGGGACTGGCCACGGCGATAGTCTTGTGAAACACTGCCGAAAAATGATGCTCACCAAGCAGGAAACAATTACCAATCCTCTGAAGTTTCCCCAGCTCTTGATTATCTATTTATAGCCCGAGCGCTCAACTTTAATCCTAATTTACACATGAGAAAACTGAGGATGGAGAATTAAGTGATTTATTAGAGGCTGGCGAGGGAGCCCTCAGGGAGCAGGGGACTGAATCTGGAAATGTCCTATTTCTTGCACTAACTGGATGATATCTCAGCTTAAAATCAGATACTGAAAAATTCAGAGAGAGACCTTTCAGGATGAATCCATCAAAACAAAGCAGCAACGTAAAATTCTGTAAAGTGAGGAAAAGAGGAAAAATACAGAAAGTAGGAGAGTATGCTGCTGTAGAGACACCTGGATGCTCCACATGCTCTCCCCATGGCCTTTACATGCTTTACTGTATCTGTTCTTTCACTGGACTTTAAAAAACACTTGCAATAAATCCCTTATTTTATTCTAATGGATGATTAAATATGCAAAGACAGACAGCGCTGTATTTCAAATTCTTAAGTGCAATGAATAGAAAATGCCTTGTTTAAAAAGTTAATTGAAGCAAACTCTGCTGAACTCATCATTACAGCTCACATTTATAGAACTAACATGTTGCTCAGCAAGGTTTATTAATTCATATTTACTAGTAATAAGTGGTTTTATTTTCTGTAAGATTGGTTGTGGCATTAAAAACACCAAGTTGTAATATGGTAAAGCATGAGTGCCCTTCCTGGAGATTAAAATACAAAGTTGGCATCATTCAGCGTGAGAAAATAAGGGAGAATGTGCAGGTCCTACAGCCCTGAACCTGCCTCCCTGGTTTTACTGTCACTACAGCTTTTGAGGAATAGAACACAGTCCGGAGTACAAACCTGCAGTCATCACACAGATAGGGGGTATTTATTTCTACCTGAAATACTCAGGCAAGACAATTTAGTCTCAGAGTTACACAAAAATTTGAGATGTTAAAGTGTGAATGGGGGAATGTTCCTGTTGCTCTGCTTTTATTTTTTTAATTATGTTTCTTCACTATCAAGAAAATAATGAATCTAGATGAGATATTAAGAAACGCCATTTTATTATGTTGTCAAATATGGGGGGTCTAAAACAAGGCAGAAACTCGTTAGTGAGAATTTGAGTGTATTTTTGCTGATTCCAGAAGGTGTAGGTGCTGTAGCTTCTGCTGTCTCCCTGTCACAAAGCCAGGCAAGCATAGCAAATTTAAGGAGATCTAAATAAATCAATGTCCCATGTCTTTGAAACAGCACATTTTGCTGCAGCTGAAGGATAGTTTCAGGGGTAACAAACAAATGTGGCACCTCTCTGGATGTATCTGTTATGCAGTAATAATGTTGGATTCTGTTTTAGAGAGAGGAAGGGAAAAAAAGCTGATTGATGAAGAACAACATCGAAGCCCCTTTTTACTAAATGAGAACAATAAGATAAGATGAAGACAGATTGCAACACCAACCTGAGCCTTTGTAGATGTCCATGTTAGCAGGGCATGACAAGCAGAAAGGAAAGAAAATTATATATTCATTAGTTTAGCTGCTGTATGATAATATTGCAAAGAAAAAAAAAAAAAGGCAGAAAATCTGCTTAAAATAAAATTGTATTCAATTCTTCAATTTCCCCATCTTTTAGAAAAAAATAAAAATCCCTCAAGCAGAAATCAGGCATTTATTTGTGAGTGAATGAAAAGCACGACTATGCTGAAGAATAAAGCAGAGTTCATACAGCTTCATCCAGCAACCCGCTGGATCTCGTCAGTGTGTCTCACGATTAAAACCTTAATAGAATAATAAAATTTAAAAAAAAAAATCTATGAAGCTTAACCTGAAATCTGGTAAGAAACCCCACAATTATGGAATATCAATCACAACGGATATGAAAGGCTTTGAGACACTTAAATCTTAATTGGGTGGCAGTGCCTGCAGATGACACGTGGGTGACATGCCAGGCGGCACGCAGCCAGCTGGCCTTTATCAGGTGGGACCCAAACTCCATGAACACCATCGGTAACTCAAAGTAGATTTCATTATTAAAAAAAAAAAAAGGATAAACATTCAGTGGCATGGGCATACAGCACTTGTACATCCTATAGGGAAGGCCATGCGGGGGTGGCTGACACCCAGATCTCCAGGGTTCTGGTGCCAAGGCAGGAGCTGCGCTGGCTGGGTCCATCTCACATCATCCTCTGCCCCACACCAAATCACAGCGTTTTGGGAGGTCAAATACCTGCCCCGGTGGGATATTAGCCAGTGATTACTAGATCCGGAAGCCAAACCATCTGTCTCACGAAATGAAATAAATGCCAGTACTAAACACAGACAGTCCCAAAGAAGCACTTTCTTTGTAGGCATCTGTACAAAAGGCAATTTAAAGAAAAGACCATCACAGCTTACTGATAAGTTAAAAATGACGCCTCAGAGACAAAGTTTCAGCCCTAGTCCTTCTTTTAAGAGATTTTAAATCATTTCAAGGTCTAAAAACCTCAAATTGATACTCTATCAGTTTATTTTCATGACTTAAGCAAGAATGAATTAGCGTGGCAGAGCAGTCACACGTCTGTCCTTACAGACTATGATCTTGACTTCGCGATTTTTCCACATGAGATTTAAAACCAGTTAGCTGACAAGAACAATTTGACTGATGGCACGATAGACAAGAAATAGAAGAGATCGGGAAGTGCCAGGCTGTTGGAAGTTATGTTTTCTGAGAGACACTTCGATGAGACTACACCAAAGGCTTGAAGCAGAGAGAACTGCAAACTGCTCCTGGGGCTTCCCGCAGTTACAGCAATAAACAGCCAGGTTTAGCTTCCTGCAAAAGCAGGAATAAAAATGCAAACAGCTCGTAAACTGATTGTTTCATTAGGATGTGACTGTCAGTCTCCCCGCAGTCCGCTCAGCAGCAGGTCTGATTCCTCCTCAGCAGCATCTGGGCAGGCCAGGATGCTCGTAGGGAGAGCAGGACGGACGCTGATGGACGCGTGACAGATCCCAGAGCTTCGGAGCTCAGAAAGATCACCCACAGCCTGATTAGTAACTAGAGCTGGGAAAAGCTCCTTAGAAGAGCACGTTACTGCAGAAGCCCAGATATTTGACAGCCTGTTGCATCGCGTATTTGTGGTAGCTGTCTTACTGCCAAGACAGGCAGATGTTAGTACTGCGTTTAGACGTGGCATTAACTTGAGCAATTTTCTCCGTATAATTACAGGTAACGCAGTCCTCCGAGAAGTGCTGCTGAGAGGCCAGCCTTGTGACAAGCCAGCTGAATTCACAGATTTGAAGGCAGCTACACTCCTGAAATTGTTACAATATGACAGTTTTTGTTGGTATTTCTTATAGGCGGACCCAGGCAGAAAAGACTTAGGCACAGAACAGACAAGTTTTCTTCCCCAAATGCATCTGTTCAAGAAAACTATGCGCTGCAGAGAGAAACCGTGCTTCTACCTGCAACTGCTCCCCAGCAAGAACATCCATATTTAATCAACTAAAAGCTCCCTTGAGCCAAAAGTTAAATTCTACCCAACCTACTTCAAACATCGGAGTGCACATGAACTGTCCCCGAGCCAAAAGATAAGAGAGAAGCGCTTGTGAGCCACTGCCCTGCGGGGTGGCTGCTGCCTCAGTAGTTCTGGGTACCTTCTGCATTTCCATTCCTTTCTATCAGAGCAGGGAATATATATATATATTTCAGATTCCTGCATTTCTACCATTGGCCCCTATTTTGAGGTTAAATGCTTTACATGGAGCTGTACAAATCCATGTGAATCAATGGGAAGCCTTCCCCTGATTTGCACTCTTTGGTCATGCTGTAGCAAGCAAGGAATGTCTGAACATTTATAGGCATATCAGTAAAATTTAGGAAAAAAAGAAGTATTGATCATGGTGAATTTTTGCTGAAGTGCCTATTTATTTAAAATGTACGTCAGTAGCGCCTATATATATATACTGCTGGATAATAAACACAAATAGATATTTGTGGAATAAATCTGACAAGAAATGACCACATCACTCTACATAAACATTTGCCCATGTTCCACAAAATACGCATATAGCACGTATTTCTGTCTTCTACATGCCATTTTTTTAAGGAGTTTGCAAGTGTCTGACTACTGGGAGGCCACCGAAAAGCCGAACTCCCTCTTGGTTCACATACCAGTGGGTAACATACCCCCTAATTGCCAGCACCAGAGCGCCAAGAACTGCTCTGAAATGCTGTGGCGTTCAGGAAGGGGATGTCAGGGCACGGGTGATTCAGTAGTTCTCACACCTCTGCCATTCCCCGGAGCACCCGTCTTCATGCCTCCACGGTTCTGGAAATAATGGAGTGAAAAAGGCTGCTTCTCAAACCAGCAAGCAAAAGCAAAAAGTGGAAGGTAAGTGCATATGGAGACTACACAATGCAGCTGCGCTTTGCAGGGTGTCCTACACACAAACCACTCCACCTGAAACCTTTTAGAGAATTAAATAATGCAACAGAGCAAATAGCATGTGGTACAAATTAGAGGACTTAAAGCTCATGCAAATGGTCTGAAAGTGTTCACTCAGACAGCCCATAGCCAAGAGGAGAGGAAAACTAAAAGGCAGGGAGAAGAAACTGAAGCTGGATGGTAGATCCGAGGGGAACTGCAGAGTCAAAGAAATAAAAGAAGGGAAACACCGCTACTCACTGCAGGAACCACGCAGAGAAAGCCCAACACTAAAAATAGTCCATTTACAATAGGGGGAATAGTAGGAAATGAAAGATCCCCATCAGGGTGAAGGGAAATAAAGGTAAGACAAACTTTTTATGATGGGCACTGGCTCAGAAAGTCTGGCCAACAAGGACGGAAAACTGGAAGAGACGCTTGAAATAACTCCTGGGTCAGCTACATTATTTAGGAATGATGGAGAAGACTGCACAGCATCCTTCAGAAGATGCAATATGAGAGAGCTGGACAAGGAAAAGGGGAGTGTGAGAGGAAACAGAGAACTGCATAACAGCCAGATAAATCTTTAGTCCTGGAAAAATATTTTTCTACAGATGTTATATATAAGCAGCAGAAAATAACCAGGAGATGAGCAGCAGGCAGCATGGGTTTGTCAAGAACAAACTGTGTGAAATTATACTGATGTTCTTCGGTAACAGGATAACAGATGCTGTGGATAGGGATGAAAAGGCAGGTATTATGTTGACTTTAGTAAGCCTTTCACACTAGCTATGGAAATATGGTCTGGATGAACCTAATACTCTGTGAGTACAATGTTGAAACATCATACCCTGAATAGTTAATAGTGTAAAATGGGCAAGAAATCTCACTCATGGCTCTGCAGAGCTTTATGTCCTGTATCCAGTTGTATTCTTTGTTTTCGTTGATTTGGGGCTGACTGACTGAAAGTGATTCTTATCGATTCTGCGGATGCTGTCAAGGTGAGAGGGACGGTGAGGCAACGGGAGGACAGGAAAAGAATTCAAAATGGGCTTTATGAATTGGAAAAATGGACTTAAAAAATGGGTTGAAAGAGAAATACAGAACTACAGCAATGAGAGACCGACCAGTCAACAGTGCCAACACAAGACGGGAGACAACCAGCCCCTTAGTGGTACCACTGCCCTGAAATCGTACACAACTATAAAGAGAATGTGATTCTATGATGTCGTTAAAAGAAAAGACAAATGTAGAGTCTGTAAAACACCGAAGCACCACGTCAGCTATGACACAGCTTTGGTTCAGGGAACCACGTCCAGACGTGTGCACTCGACTTTAGGGGAAAGTTGAAGGATTTCAACCAACTGCGAGCCAACAGATGACAGTAGGATTAATAAGACTAGAATCAAACTGTCAGGGTGAGTGGTGCCATTTCCACTGTTGCATTACAGGTAAATATTTAAAACACTGGTATAATTAGTGACAATCTATACGATGGCAGGTCTGTCAATGGACCATGGTATCATTGTCAGATAAAATAGCAATACTGAGTCATAAAAAGAAATAACTCTACTGTATCATACCAAATGCAGAGCAGCAGAAAGACACCTGAGAGAGCTTTAAAGAGATCTTCCAGCAGCTTGAAACTACCTATCTGTAGCATCACTGAACTCCGTTATCTTGAATAAATCAGACTGCATTTTGGAAACCAAGGACTCTCTTCTACCTCATTCAGAAATAGGGCAGTGGAATTACTATTATATTAAATATTAACTGCACTGTTAAAACACTGCCTACAGTCCTAGTTCCTCATTGTAAAAGTAACACGGTTAATGACAGAGTGGTTAAAGGAAACCCAGAAATAGAATCAGAGGTCTGAAAAACTTGTCTTACAGTAACAAATGGAAGGAACTTACCTCTTAGTTTCTGGTGAGAGGTGGGAAAAAGAGGATCAATCAGTTTGGGAATGTAAATAGAGGATTTATTTTAGAAAAGCTATTTTTAAGCTAGCAGATAAAGATATACATTCCCAAGGCTGAGAGTTGAAGTTAGACAAATTCATATCCAAGTTACGAAAAAAGAGAACTTTCTAAGCATGAAGGAAATTAATTATTGTATCGGTTTATCACAGTATCACAGTATGTTTGGGATTGGAAGGGACCTCAAAAGATCATCTAGTCCAATCCCCCTGCTGGAGCAGGAACGCCTAGGTAAGGTCGCACAGGAACATGTCCAGGGTAAATTCTTCAGATGAAGTGCGTGCAAAGGCGGGGTGCCATTCTACAAACTGGCTCCCAGTCCACAGGTAGGCAGGGATTTGCCTGCAAAGTCCAGTACTTATGCCATACAAGAGGTCAAAACAGACCATCATCATCATCATCATCATCATCATCATCATCATCATCATCATCATGGTCTGTGTCTGGCTTTGGGAGCTCTGAATGAGGAACAGCACAGCAGACTTCTAAATCACGGACTAATCATGAAGTGAGTACCACATTTATTAACTCACACTACATACTTAAAATATAAACTGTATGTTGAAGATGAAGGGAAGCAGTGTGCCTGCATGGATTTTACATGCATTTTGAGAAGTTGTTAAAAAAACCCCAACAGTCTACATTATAGATCAGAAGCTCCCTGGAGTTCAGCCAGACCATGTATCATCCCATAAACAATAATCTCACACAGAAGACAGTATTTTCTCTACTGTATTAGCTCTAGCTACTAAGCTGCAACCAAGAGAGGGGCTGGAATTGAGTAGAGAATAACCTTTTTAGTTGGGTCATGACGTTGCCAGTAGCATGCAGGATGGAGGAGGAAAACAAAATAAGCAATTAATTAAATAAAGCAAACACTCTCTTGGCTGCATCTGTTCATCAATGACTTCTGCCATTTCTCAGCTGTAACTCTAGTGTGGGTAAAATAGACAGCATACTTGGAAATGCAAGTTGGATTCTCCTGCCTCTGGATAGAGGCTTCCAGGTCTTTAGTCTGCTTCTCAGCCAACTCCTCCTGCTGGGTTTTATTACTAAGACCCCTTGTCTAGCAATGCCTCGGTGTCCCTCCTGTGGATCAGCATGTGGTACCTGGCACACAGACAAGTATATGCATATACGCATGGACATCCATAAGAATAAATGTGGGTGGATTGACAGGGAAGTGAAAAGGAGAAAATAGAGGGAACAACTCTAACTGTATGTGTGCAAAGAAGGGCAAATATTCACTGTACAGAAATGCATTTCAGTGAAAACAAGAAAAAGAGGAGAAATCTGGTAACAAGGAACACTGGCAGTGACACAGAAAGGGGTAAAGGCAAGGAAAAGACAAAGGAAAATACTGGAGAAAGAGGCTCGATGTGTTTTACAAACACTTGACGAAGTGCAACACGGAGCAAACAGCAGCTGAGGCAGGACAGAGGCAACGCCAAAGTTACTTTGCAATGGGAAATACACGGAGTCCGGCTGAGCTCTGCCTCATCTCAACCCCTTTGTGGTTTGCCGAGTCCTGCAACAGCTTCTGTTTGAATGAATACTTGGAAAAGAAGCAACGTTTAAAAGGCTAATGCTTTTATACCTATCAACTGACAGTTTAGTATTGACATTAGTGCCATCATTTGCTCTACATACGAACAACTGACAACGCTCCTTTTATTTTCAGCTTATTTTACACCGTCACTTTTGGAAATCTTTCCTTTGCAGGCATTAAGAGTCAAGCTCTGTCTGCTTTGTATCAAAGCCTCTCCCACCGTGCAGCCGAACACCAGGGACACACATTTCTGTGGTGGCTTTTGTACACAGCGAATCCTCCTTGCCCGTGTATGCTGAACTGAGAAACAATCCACATTTCACTGCCTTTTCATTTAGAATGATGAATAACTTAGAGACGAACACTAGACAGCAAAGAAAGTAATTGCTCACTCAAAGTTGCATTTAAAAATACTTAAGCACGGCATTAAATTCCTCTCGGTGTTTATCATATAGATATCAGACAGTTTGCAACTAACATTTTTAATTGCCAAATGTTGACAGGGCTAGACTGTGAAGGACCCACATGCAGAACATTGTTTCAGATGGGTATAGAGAAATACACCCTGGGTAGAGATCACTGAAAAATCCACTGCATTTGGTATAAATGTTAGGGTTGTTGTGTTTTGTTTTGTTTTCCAGCTGCCTTCTGTTACCTTCTATTATATCAACTGAAATTATCAGAGAGAAAAAGTGCTAAACAAATTCCCTTTTGTGCACCATGGAGATGAAAAAAAAAAACAATCAACTGAGTAACACTGGTATTTGTACTTGTGTATATTTAGACATGGAAACATTTTTCTTAATAAAACCAACAGACATTACAATTTGGAGGAAAACAGAAGCCTGAGGTAATGTGTTTCCCTTTTAATTACGGCGCATGATGCTTCTCAAGGACAATGCCTGACTTTCTAACTCAGGCAAATGCTGGACACAAATTAAACCAAACCAGATTCATCACCAGCATAGAGTCATAGAATCATTTTGGCTGGAAAAGACATTTAAGATCATTGAGTCCAACCGTTAATCCTAACACTGCCAAGTCCACCTCTAAACCATGTCCCTAAGAACCTCATCTACGCAGCTTTTAAACACCTCCAGGGATGGTGGCCCAACCACTTCCCTGGGCAGTCTGTTCCAATGCTTGATGCTGACTAGCAAAACTCAGGATATCGAAAATAAAACAAAAACAAACCACAAAATTTATGCCTCTCTGTTCCTTCCTGGCTTCCCCATGTGTTGGATGGATGGCTCTGGAGCGGGATGGTTGTTAAACACAATGAACATGAGCGGGCAGATGGGTCTCCATGAGCGTCTCCAAGGCAAGGCTTCCCACACAAAGGGAAAAGGGATTTCCCTCCCTTCCTCACTCATCCAAAGAAAACGATTGTGGCTGCACCTGAACACTGCAGCGTGAAAACAAAGCAACTAAGGAAAAAGCCTTACTGCAAACTCGGCAGGAGCTGCACGGTTTTACACAACACACAAAAGACGTCAGACATGTCCCCACTGCTGGCACTTGAGATTTCCACCCAAAAATGGGAACGTGTACTCAGAAATGTCATCTGTCCGTCATGGAAAGCCATCAGAGTCCCCTGTTACTGCCACTGCAGCCCCCTGGACCAGGCACAAAAGCAGCAGCAATTGGAAGCTGTTGGCATGTACAAAAGAGCGTGAGGAATCAAGGTGTTCACATGGTCATCCTGAGAGAAAGGGGCCTCGATTCTCCTTCGTGCCCACTGGAAAAGATGCTTTATTGCTTTCCAAAAATTACGGTCTTCGAGTTTTTTGTGCTCCTGGCATAAACACAACTCATCACCAGTGGGGAGGACCAAGGCAGGGAAAATACTGGTAACTGACACTGGGGCAGAGAAAACACCAATAACTGACACTGTTTTAATGGCTGTGCTTTTAAGAGCTTCTGGGGATGAGGTTAGGTGCCACAGCAGCTAAAATACCCCTTTCCTTGGGGAAAAATTATGGGAGGCTTAAAGAAAATTAGGTTAAGTACTGAAGGGAGACCCCAGTGGTCTCCAGCACAGGTGTAATGGCAGCTCCAGAACACAGAGAACAAACCAGGATACAGTAAGATAAGCTTATCTTAGCTGGGCGCAGTAATACATGCAGTCAGATTTCTTTACACAATATCTGTTTATAACAACTGACATTTTGAATAATTCTAATGATAAGAACGCTTATTTTTGCTGGGAATCAGCCCCCTTGGACTGAATGCCTATAGAAGTCTACCTTTCTCGGTTTTCCTAAAGCAATGTGATACTAAACATTCAGACTTTGCCACGTTGTCTCTTTTGGATTGTTTTCTTTGCGAAATTCTATTTACATTTGCTCTGGGTCCAGCAGGAATAAATGTACCCCAGGATACGTTGCAGGCAAGCGACCTCGGCATAGCAGTACCCACGTGGCATGGCACTGAATGCAGCCGCTGTGCCAAGAGGCAGAGGGCTTCATCCATGCAACCCTATTTTATCTCTATAGATGCTGTTGCATTGCAGCCCAAACATGTCAACGTGTTCATGCAACTCTGCAGGACATCACGCTGCAAAGCACAGACAGAGCAACAGCAGACAGGAACAAGCACGTCTCCAGCGAGGCTGCATTCTCCATCCGTCTGGCACGGCAACGGAGAGGCGAGCGCTTGTCTGACACGGCAGAGATAACAGGGCTATTCCCACACACACTTTACATCATGCACATGGTTCTTCTCCATAGCCCTGCTCCATCAGCAGAATTACACACAGTAGTAATCCAAACCCGGGCCTCTGATAGCATGTAACGAACTTGAGAAACTCTTGAAAGAAGAATTAGCTTGCTCCCATTTCAATTGCTCTTTCTGTCTGAAAAGGGCATTGTTGTGTAGGTTGATTAGCTAGGAAGATTTTTCCTTATAGTCCTCCTCTATCTTCACTCTTAATTCCACCCCATTACCCTAGCTACACCCCTGGGCCCCATCCTGTATAACTGCCGTCTTTCTTTTATATTTATGCCCTTTATGTGTTCAGGAACTGTTATGAACCCCAATAGACACTGCTCAGCTCCAGAAGCCTTTTCACACCAGTACTTCACTCCTCCCACTGCTCTGGCAGCCAGATGATACGGCTGGTGTTAAATCCAGCACAAATTCCCATTCAGAAACAGCCTGGGCAACACACCCCACACACACACCCTTGAAGCCCCTAATGTAAAGGACATTCAGGTTTATCCAGCCTTTGACAGAAAATGGGAACATACCATTCAAACATCACATTACTTTCTCTCCCCTGGCTTCTCTGGCCATTGACTGTGCTCTTCTCACACATTAAAGGGGCCGGCAAGCTCTCTATCTATGTTTATTACACCATTCGGTTTTATATCAGCATTTTTAATTTGTTTACACTGAACTCCGCTGCCTTAGCAAAGAACCACTGAGCTGAGTCTTATAGGATTAAATTCAATATTTCCCTTAATTGCACTGCACTGGCTCCTATAGGATGCTCCATGTTGCTTTTATCTGCATTTTCTCACAAACTGGAATAATGTATCTCTATATTGCGTAACTGTTTTTAACCTTCTCCGAGATAGCCCTAAAAAGATTAGATTGGTCATTTTCTCTCAGGTTCCTGCAGATTATCACCCACAACATCACCACCCCTGTGTACGCGTCCCCTATCTCCCTCCAACACGTACCAGTTTTGAATGGTTCTGATTATACGATAGGGCCTGAAAAATCGCCAGGGTCTCCCTCTGTGTTTTCCTCTTTCTAAAAACTCACTCATTTTCTCATTCTTTACTTTACTCATTCCTTCTTCAATACACCGTTTGGGACAATAATCTGAAAACATCTATTGCAGTTGACGTTTGATATACATGGCTGTTTTTCCAGAATTGCTTGGTATATAACTGTCGAGATGCATCGCAGCACTGGATTTCAGAAACCTGGAGGCAAAGAAACAACCAGTGTTTCCTGGAAGTCAGAAGAAATACAAGAACTAGACTGTACTGCCTGAGCTAGCTCCCCTTAGGCTGCAGAACATTTCTCTGTAGAGGTTATGATTATTTAATATGTACATTAAGAAAAATGTGAGGCTAAAATGCAAGTGCCCCAAGGCACCTTGGAAACTTTAATCACACTTTCAGATGCAACCGAGCAGCAGAAATGTAAGTGTTAATGAGACTTCACCCTGAGGACACCTTTGTGCCCAAAACACTGTCACCCTGCCTGGGCTCTCGCTTTCTTGTCCACATCAGGAAGGTCGGCTGGCTCATGGGCATGTTATTTGTGATAAATCTTTACTCCTGCAGGAGAAGCAGGTCAATGAGCTGGCCTTCAGTTCAGCAGGAGGTGACTGCAGAGAGCAGACACCACGATGCCAGGCAGGGACATTACAGCTGTCCCAGGACACCAAGAGCCAGCGATGGAGCCGCCAAGACCAGCCGGGGGGATCCAGCACAGTGGCAGCAGAGCTGGCAGGTGTCAATCCACATCAGCAGGCAACGGCTGGCGCTGTGGCCAATTCAGCCCAGGATCCCTGGTGACCAAGGGTCTTCCTGAATTATTTATTTGGTTCAACAAGTGATCTTTTGGTTTTAGATTATCTGATTCCACTCAGCTACCTCCCAGAACATATAATTGTTTCTTTTCTTCATCTTTTGACCCTCTTGCCCAGTGAAACTTAACTTTCTCTCTTCTTTTTTGTTCAGCCATATGCTGAATCCTGGATGACTGACCTTTCTTAGAGGAATATATGGGTGTCCATTTTCCCAATAGCAACATCTATTAAATTCACAGCTTAGAATCACAAATACTAGAGATAAAACATTCCTGAATAACATCGATATAACTTTCCAACTAGCTCAATACAGTATTAGTTTCAATATAATAAAGTCTCATTTTTGAACAGTTATTTATAGGGCTTTCATCAGGTTACCTGGGATATCATTCCATTCTGCGTAGCTCTTTTCTCCTTAATATTCAGCCTAAACCACCTCTGAAATCAGAGCTGAAAAACCTCCTGGTTAATCTGATGTTTCAAGTGTCAGTACAATTTCCAGAAACGACAAGAATTACAGAGGTTGAAAGAATCGCTCCAACTCACACCTCAGCGTTCATGCATAATGAGTTTGAAGATATCCTTTGAGGACAAAAATTTTCAACCCCAAGTTACAATATATGCAGCTTTGAATTTGAGTGGCCACCCACGATTACCTGAGCTCCTGATGGAACAGGTGAAGAACCGGCCATCAGTAAGTTACTGAATGCTGCTCTCTTGTAGGCAATACTTTGCTCCAAGCCATGGTGCTACAGACACTTTATGAAAACCCTTTCTTATTCCGCACTGCAACCAGAGGTGGACACACCACCCGCGATGCATCCCCAGGAGAACAGAGCTAAAAGCTGAAGGGTGGTGGGTCAGTAAACCCTCTCTAGATAGTCACATACAGCACGTCATTATTATGTTCTGAGTGCTGTAGCTTCAGAGGCAGAAGAAAAGGGAGCAATTTCAAAACTGGCGCAGGGGCTAAAAAGCACTTTCATCTCAATTTTCACTGTGGGAACACTTATTATGGAATAGCCGGTAATTACCAACTCGTATAAGACATCATTTGTTTTGCAACTGCTAACTTGTCACCTTGAGTGGACTTCAGTCTGTGCAGCCCTCCAAGAGACACCCACCGTAAGCTCTGCTAATTGGTCAGGTGCAAGAATTGCTGTCAAAAAGGTGCTTGGTAGGCACTTTCTTAAAAAATCTATCAGAATGTCAGCTAGAAGTTTAGTCCTCAGAGACCAAAAAAGAAACGGGAAAAGCATTTATGAGTTTGACAGGATTTTACTGTAAAAGTTAAGGGACGTGATGGCTGCAGATCCAGTATAATTAGATTGGGGTCAGCCACCGGCAAGGCACCTGTCTGAGGTGTAGCATTGCGCTAATGGAAGACACTGATTTCCTAGACATTAGTCTGACATATTTTAACACAGAAGAAAATGGCCGAGCTATATTTGGATACCTCTATGAGGATTTTTCTATTTCCTACAGACTTTCTATGAAAAACTAATTCAGACATATTCAAACACTTACTACCGTTGCAAAGTTTTGTAAGTTGCCAATAACTAAGAGTGGTGTTGGGGTGTGCAAATTTTTCCACCATGAGTATCTCCCTATCAAAAATACATGAAAAAAAGAAGAAAAAAGGGGTTTTGGCCACAAACATGACCGAACGCTTTAATACAGTAATCCACACTTGAGGACACATCTTCATGGAAGAGCTCACTGCACTGCAAACAAGTACTAAATATGCATAAAAAGGTTCATACATTAATGCAAGAAATTGCATTACAGAGACAAAACCACCTCTGCAAGAGAAGGAACATGCAGTCAAATGTCTTTCCAAAATCAGTTTAATGCTAAGCTGCAATCTCACTTACCTAAAAATAATGAATCAGAAAGGGAAAACCCACCCAAAATTATGATTAAAGTGAACAGAAAAGAACATTTACCAGATGTTCAAGCTCTTCACCTACCCTTTATTCTTCTTGACACCTTCTTTCATTTTAAAAGTGTATTAATAAAATAATAGATCATAACAATAAAACAAATGGTATTAAAACCCTCTAATTTAGGTTTCTAGTTCAGGCGTGCTACAGGCATTCACCTCCTTCCATTGACTATGGAAGGATGTCGGCCTCCCAGCTTCAAAGATTAATGGGAGTATCTCAACAGTGTCTTTTCTGCCCCCCTCCCAAATTTCCTTTAACCTCCAACTTACCCTACACTAGAAGCTAAGCCATTCCTATTTCTTCTTCCTTTGTCATGCTCAGCACTCCAGCCCCATACTTTAGCTAGTCCTGTACATTACTGCTCTCAGCGATGAGTTCAGCGAGGTTACTTCTATCAACACTGGAAGACGCACAAAGAAAATCACACGGGAAACAAACTATTCAGCTATCTCACTTTTCTCCATTTCATTCTTACCTGAGCAACACATCAGGGAAAGTCAGAAGCTGCTACACAGCTTCACCACAGGTAATTACCCACTTGAATAAACAATATTGCTGCCTGCCCTTTCCATCCGCTCCTTGGTCTCTCCTACAGGAACACACAGCCAGCCCTATGCCAGTGG